>NW_026068006.1:2323585-2408859 GCF_014885135.2 Alexandromys fortis | reverse complement strand
TTAAGATCCTCTCTGGTAAGCCAGCTCATGGGCTACACAGAATATTAGAAATGGGTTAGAACAATATGTAAGAGCTAGCCAATAAGAAACTGGACCTAGCCGGGCCAGGCAGTGTTTGAAAGAATACAGTTTCCGTGTAATTATTTCTGGGTATAAGCTAGCCATGTGGGCGGCCGGGTGCCGGGGACGCAGCCCTGCCGCTCCTATTTCAACAATCTTGCCTTTCAAATGTTCCAAAAGAGACTCTGGTGGTTTGAAAGAAAATGGCCTCCACAGGGAGTGTCACTATTAGGAGGTGTGGTCTTGTTGGAGGAAGTACGTCACTGTGGAGGTGGACTTTAAGGTCAAGATATCACCCAGTGTCTCAGTTCACTTCCTGTTGCCTGCAGGATGTCAAATTGTCAGCTCGTTCTCCAGCACCATGTCTGCCTGCACACCATGATGTTCCACTAAACCTCTGAAATGTAAGTCACCCAATTAAATGTTTCCCTTTATTAGAGTTGCCATGGTCATGGTGTCTCTTCATAGCAATAGAAATTCTAATAAGACAGGGACTAAGGTACTAAATTGAATAATTTGCACAATGCCACAAAGACTGCTATTTTGCAAATGGTACAAAGACCATTACTGAAGACACTGAGGTTCAAACTCAGATGATCTTACTAGGAGAAATAGAAATGTTGTCTTAGTCACTGATCTATGGCTGTGAAGAGACACAATGACCAAGACAACTCTTACAAAAGAAACCATTTCACTGGCACCTGGCTTAGAGTTTCAGAGGTTTAGTCCATGATCATCATGGTGGGAAGCATTGTGGCATGCAGGCAAGTATTGGAGCAGTAGCTGAAATGTACTGATCTGATGGCAGAAAGAGAGAAGACAGACAGAGAGACAGAGAGAGACAGAGACAGAGAGACTGACTAACTCTGGCTTTGGTATTGGCTTTTGAAACCTCAAAACCCACCACCAGTGACATACTACATACCTCTTCCAATGACACACTTCTTAATCCTTCTAATCCGTTCAAACAATTCTACCCCCTGGTGACTAAGCATTCAAATATATGAGCCATTCTTATTCACACACATATCACAAATGTGAAAACAATTTAAATTTCAGGGCAAGGTTATACAATGAAATGGACGTGTAAAGTAGGAGTAGGGAAAGCACGGAGGTCAGAGCTGAATTTATTTAATTTATTAAATATGAGAATTTATATGGAAGGGACCTGAGTAAAATTAACCAATGTGTATAGACAGAGCTTTTCTGTACCACCAGTCATCTCTCTCCCACCAGCTGGCTTCCAAAATAACCACACAGAGACTTACTATTAATTATAAATGTTCAGCTGATAACTTATGGTTATTACTAACTAGCTCTTACAACTTACATTAACCCATATTTCTTATCTATGATCTGCCACATGGTGGCACCTCTTTTTCAGCATGGCATATTCATCTTGTTTCCGCATCTCTCCACATCTCCTGGTGACTCCCTGTGACTCCATCCTTCTTCTTCCCCATGTTTCCATGACCCCTGACCCTGTTCCCTGCGACTCCTGCCTAACTTTTTGACTGCCTAGCTATTGACCAGTCAGTTCTTTGTTAGCCAATATGATTAATACATATTTACAGTGTCCAAAAGGATTGTTCCACAGCAAAGGTGTGCGTGTGTGTTTCTGTATATAATCATATGTCTGTTTGACTTCATCAGTTCGAATTAGAGATGTACAAACTGAATATTTTGGAATACTCTGAATCTCGGGAGACTTGAGTACCATTTTTAAACCCTTCTGGATGCATCAAGCCTGAAAGAACACATCAAAACATTGTACCTGATGGAATCAAACATCACACTAGAACGAGACAGAAATGTCTAATGCTTAACACATGTGACCCTGGGAGAGTGGCCATTTGTACCCCAAACCTCTGCCCCTCCTGCTTGGGAGCACTGCCAGTTAACCGTCTTCCCCTCCGTCTTCTGCAGGCTAGTCCGAATACAGCAAGACTCGTTTTGCAAAGATGCTGGTGAGTGTTGGTGGAATTCCCTTCTGCTGTTTCTGTTTATTACCCTATTCCAGACTTCATCCTGAAATAGTCATGCAGAAGATTGCACATTCGTTCTCTCACACTTCAGGAATTAAGAGCACATGGACAATAAAATTGGAATCCCCATCGCTCAGGGAGAAGGCCTTCCTCAGGCAGTCACGAGCGCTTTGCCAGCTTCGGCTTCTGTTTCTGGCTCCATAGGGCTCAGCTGTGAACTCAGCTGTGAGCTAAGAACTTTTATTACATCAATTCATGTTTTTTTTTTTTTTTTAAAGAGGACCCTTCAAACAGTGAACAATCACAAAGCTAGGTAAGAGGATAAAAATTCCATTTAAATCAAACCCTGGAGTTTTGCTGTGGAGCATATATTGAGAACAGAATTGACTATGATATGGGGCCTGTTCACATCTATGAGAAAAACCAGTTTGGGGGAGGCTAATAGGAACAATTTCTTTGCATCATGTTTTAAGAATTTGCTTATTAAGAAATCTGTGTGTTTGGAAGATTTTGTCTCGATGTGACACGTGTGTGACACGTGTGTGACACGTGTGTGACACGGAGAGGATGGGCGTGTTTATTTCAGCGCACAGCCCCAGGAGTGCTTGTCCATGTTGGCAGACAGTGTGGAGAGGAAGGCAGCTAGGCTCTTGGGGGATTCAGAGAGAGAGAGAGGGTCCCCAAGCTCGTTGGCTTCTGCTTTGCCATCTTACATTCCACCCAAGTTTTCAACCTGCGGAGCAGTGTGACTCACATTCAAGGGGAGGTCTATCTTCATTAATTCTCCGTGGAAACCCCTCACAAACATATTCCGTGTGGAGCTGATAATCACCACACTCCGCAATTCAAGAGTAAAACCTTAAATAAAGGTGCAGTTGGTAGAGCATCCCAAGGTTGAAGATCCACCTTTTTGCCCCCCCCCCTTTTTTTTGATACTACCAAATAACTTTGCCAATCTGTGGATTTGAGCCAAGGTGGGATCACAAAGAGGAGTGTTAAGGTGTAATGTCACCCTGGCCACTTTCACAGTAACAGAGTTATTATTTGCCAGGTAGGAACACTTTTAGGGGGAGCCCATCTTCTGAAAAAGGTCATTTCGTTTTGGCTGAAAAGCTGAATTGTAAGAATTACGGTTGGCAAAGTGATATCTGTTCAATCAAAATAAAACATAAAACGATCCGACTAGGCCAACAGAAACTGTCCAGTCATAATAAACAACATTCCTCTGCTGATGTCTTTTTCTGGACTCATGTTTTCTTCACCTTTTCTTTCTTTTTTTTTTTTTTTTTTTTTTTTCTCTAAAAATTAAATGGAAAGACCCAGGGATGGGAGTGAAGAAAGAAGGACATTCAGGGCCCCTTCTGGTGTGCTGCCGGATTATCTGAGGCACAGATAAAACCAGGCGTAAAGCCTTAAAATAGAGCCGCGTGTCAATTTAAAAATAAATAATGATAATGGTATTTTTGAGATCTGCTCTTTATTCAAGTTCTGTGCCAAAGCATTTAAATACCCCGTGCTACTCATAACATAATGTGGGTGGTAAAGGGGAAAAGCCACCCCTCCTTCAGTGTGTTATTCCTAAGAGCCAATTCACGTCAGTGCTGCAAGGATACGATGAATTTATATAACCCCAGCATCCCGGCGCCTAAACACGGAGCCCACGAAGTCAAACACTCTCTCATTTTGAAAAGAGAAGAGTGACCATGCTCTGTACCACACACTGCCACAGCTCCCTCAGACAAGGGGCAGAATCATTTTAATTAACAAATTATTCCAGCAAACCATGTCTATCGGACGTTTTTCTCCCGCTTTCTCTCACCCTCTCCCTTTTTAAACCCGAAGTTTGAGCCCACACATACTCTCTCCCTCAGGAGACTCAACGTTTGCTGCACTGGCAACTTTGTACAGTTTGAGATGAACCGGGTGTGGCCATTCTTAATTTGATCTAGATGATGACATTTTTTGGTCATAGAGTTAAATAAATAATTACTTTCAGATACAGTTTTTTTAGGCACTACTTCTCATTTATGTGGCTGCATTCTGCTTTGGGGAAACTTTTTAATTTAAAATTTACCTTTGAGCAATTTAAATCTAGTTCATATACAGTTTCTATATTTCTGCTAACCTTGAATAATAATGAATCAAGTAATATATTTTAATAGTTTCTCTTCCTAAATGAAAGCATGAGGGGTGGTGGGAGGGTGACTTTCCAAACAACTTGAAACTCTAAGACTTTGGGCAAGGAGATGTCTAAAACTGGGGCAAGGACATTTCAAAACTCAAGTCAGACTTTACATCTCTAGGTAGCCTTACTCTTGGTTTAGAACTGAGTTATATTTTTAATATTGAACTTGCTTCAACACATTGAATATATTTATTAAAATATGAATTCATCAATAATTTGTGAGGTGTTTGTTATCAAAAAAGAAAAGAGAAAGTAAAAAAATTTTGCTCAGCAAACCAGATTTATTTTGTAATTTCTGTTTTGAAGAATATTTCTTATGAGCTGGTGTGTGTGTTTTAGAGAGAGAGAGATAGAGAGAGAGAGAGAGAGAGAGAGAGAGAGAGAGAGAGAGAGAGAGAGAGAGAGAGTTAGAGAACACCCTGAGTGTCCAAAACATGTATTTAACCATCACTAATTACAGACACATTCCCTACACTTAAGTCCCTGGGCACAACCTTTGCACACACATTCAGGTGGAGTCAGGAGAGTATTTATGGAGCTCAGGGCAGTCCTGCTGGGAACTGCTTCCCCTGTGACAGGGTGGTAATGCAGCTTGGGTGGACTACATCCAAGAGAAATAGATTGAAGCTGTATGTGAGGCCGCATCAAGGAGCCAGAACTGTAATTTCTTCACGGCTGCAACCTATAGGGACTGGCGTGGAGAGAAGCAGCTAAAGTCTACAAGCTACAGCTGCCAGTGAAGAGGTCTCATTTCTTGTATTTTTTTTTCTGACATCGATCCTATTTTCTCATTTCTGATAAAGCCTGCCTTGCCAAGAACACCAGCTTCAATGGAACCACTAAAATAACATGGTATACATATAATGGGAAGGCTGGTGTTCGCAGCAGGCAGAAGGCCTCGTTCTACTGCTCTAATGGCTCACTTAGGAAGAATGTTAAGGCCCTAACAGGAACGAGTTACAGGACTGCTGAACCATCTATCTGCCTGGTGAGGTATGGAGAGGGAAGGAAGTGGGCACAGCCCACGTTGCTGGCTAACGAAAATAAAATGCTTCATCTCCATTAAATCCAGGGCGGGGGAGTGGGAGGACCCTAAAGACTAAGAGATGGGCCGAGGAGATGCTCCGGTGTGGTGGAAGAGCAGGTAACACTCAAGCTTGCCACCTACCATGCAGTAAGCTGTGTCCACCTGGAGAAGTCAGCTTGCTGAAATTTCCTGCTTCTTCCTTAGCTTAAAGGTTAGTGAGGAAGTGACTCTCAGTAGGCACCCAACTGGTGTTTGTTCCCTCTCTTCAATTTTGAAAACTTACTAGGAAATCGATAAACAATCAGTTTTAGGTCTAAGACTTCTTTATCAGTCGTTTTCCCACACTACAACAACGTACCTCAAGCTAGATAATTTACAAAGGAAGGGGTTGTTTAGCTCACTGTTTGCGAGGCTGAGAGTTCAGGTGCATCAATCAGAGATCTGGTGGGGCCTTACAGTGGGTGGGATCACACTGGAGGGCACTATAGGAAATTTGGGGGACTCCTGGCACGAGTTTGCTCTCTTATAGCAAAGCAATGTCACAGCAACTAAGTCCTTCTGGGGGCCAGTACAATCCCTTCCATGACTCTGTGACAGCGCTCCTAAGAACTTAACTACCTCCACGTAGGTCTTAATCTCCAAATTCTACCACCCCAACAACTCTGCCATGCTGAGAACCCATCTTCCAATGGAGAAGCCTTTGAAGGACAAACGATATTCAAACTAGAGCAGCCATTTGTCCAAGAGCCACTACAAGTACCAGTACTCCTCATGGCAGGGGCTTTTCCTAAAGATGTGGGAAACCCGTTGGACTTCACCTCCTGAGAGCTCAATTCATTGCAACTGTGTTCCCCGTGGGAAAGGTGGTTCATCTCTGAGCTTGTTCCCAGAAGTCAGGAGTCTTCCAGAGGCCTGACCAATGGGGCTGCTGGATCTTGAACTTTCAGCCTCCCAACACATAAGCTAAGTGAACTCCTTTCTTTACAAAGAACATAGCTTCTTGTATTTTGTTGTAGCAACAAAAAGCAAATTAAAACAGTGGTCTTAGGGGTGGTGCCTTCACCTTCCCTGTCCAGCTTACAACCTAACATAAGTTAGGCTTTTATAAAATACTAAGTGGATAAAATAAAGGGAATCAACCAATACCTAAAATAAGGAAAGCCCAATGGGAAGACCATTAAGAACTGCCTTCACCACTATTCCCTACATTTTTCATTTCAAAAATAAACAATGTGATGGGTTTACCAGGAATTCCCTCCGTGTGCTCATATATTTGAACACTTGGTCATCAGGGAGTGGTGCTACTTGTTTAGAAGGTGTGGCCTTGTTAGAGTAGGCATGGCTTCTGGAGGAAGTTTGTCCCTGGTGGTGGGCTTTGGGGTTAAAAGCCCAAACCAGGCCCAGTGTCTCTTTTCCTCTGTTGCTTGCTGATCTGGATGTAGAACTCTCAGCTGCCTATCTAGCACTATGTCTGCTTGTGTGCCAGCATGCCTCCCACCATGATGACACTGGACTAAAACTCTGAATCTGTGAGCAAGTCCCAATTGAATGCTTCCTTTTATAAGGGTTGCTGTGATCCTGGTGTCTCTTTATAACAAATAGAACTTTGACTAAGACAGAAGTTGGTACCAGGAGTGGGGTATTGCTGTGACAGGCCTGCTTGCTTCTTGTTGGTGGAATGTGGACTTTGGGATTTTGGGTTAGGAGAGCAGTTGAATGCTTTAAGTGGGGATAATGTGACATACTAATAGGAGCAGGGAAGACAGTGGTGCTGAAATCGATCTAGAGTGTGACAACTTGGCTCAAGAGGGTTCAGAGGAGAAGAATGTTAGTAGTCTAGAGGTCATTCTTATAATATTCTGGTGAATAACATGACTGCTTTTTGCCATCGTTCTGATAAGTCTGGCCAAGGCTAAACTTGGGAGTTTTTGATTAATGGCATTGGCAAAGGAGATTTCAAAACGTCACAGCATTGACTGTGTTGTTATTAATGGCCAGCCTTATGAAGATATGTAATAAAAAGGAGCAAGCTGAGAAAGGAAAAAAAACACAAAATAGACAGTTTGGGGAGAAAAGGAACCCCAGGAAAAAATTTAAAGAAAAACCTGATGCTAAATGGAATAAAGGGGGTGATAACCTCTAAGCAAGACCCCACCCAGCTAAGTTTTCAACTTGTAAAAAGTAGTGTGCTCACCTCATAAGTGGGGGACCTGTGTGAGATCCTCAGAACCCACTAAGAATGCTGAGCATTGTGGCATGTGCTTGTAATCCCCATGCTGGGTGGAGCAGAAGGACGGCTCTTGGGGCTTATGGAGTAGCCTCTGAATCTTATTTAGCAAACTCCAGACCAATGAGACCAATGTCTCAAAGAAGATTGCCCTGTGGCCTGCACACACACCGCCACACAAGTTCATCTACATAGATGGAGACATACACACGGAAGTTCAGTCACCCCTTCCTTCATGCTATACACACAAACAGGTTTCAGCATAGGATGGAGAATTTCCTGGAAGAGAAAATTAAATGCAGAGCTTCATTCTACCTTCTACCCCCCATGATGAGGGGGAAGTGACTGATAGCCCAGTCTATACACCAAGTGCATTGGCCAGTTCTAGTAGATCAACAGGACAAAACTATCTGTAGTCTCTTTACTTATGGGTTTCAAGAAGGAATAATCAAAATGGTAGGTGACTAGATTTTCCATCCTAACTTCTAGGCTGGCACTAACTCAGGGCAGAGATGGAATACTATTAGGTTGCAACAGAGTTCAATTTTGTACATCCAATTATCTAAACCATGTTTTCTTTGGTTTATTATAAGATGCAAAGGAGCCCTTGAAATGTGATTGAAAAGTGGGTAAATTCCTTATTTGAAAATCAGTGTTAAAATGATTTAATGCTTCAATATTGATGTTGAAAGCCCCATTGACGCTTGCGTATGTATGTGGGTGGTTGGGTATGTATAGGTGTATGTGTGTGTATGTGTGTGTGTAAGTGTGTGTGAGTGAGTGTGTGTGTGTGTGTGAGTGAGGGATGGGTGTGGGTGGGTATGTATAGGTGTATGCATATGTATGTGTGTGTGTGTAAGTGTGTGTAAGTGAGGGGGGAGGAGAGCAGATTTTGTCTCTAGTGAAACTGATTCCGCCACCAGAAAAACATGAGTTGCAAGAAGGAATTATTTTTATTAAATAATCACATCAAAAGATAGAATGCTATTATTCCTCCGAAAAAGGAAGGAAATGGGGCCACTGGGTTATTTTGTAGTTGCTTTTCCTATTCTTTTGGATGAGAGCACGGAATTGCCAGTGGTGTCTCTGCAAAATTGAGTTAAACACTTAGAGAAAAAGAATATAGCCACAATATTACCCTTCTTAAATTCTCCCACATTGCTCATTGGCACCACCTTGGACAAGCGCCTTGATACCCACCCCTACCCCTGTTTCTTTGCCTACTTGGTCTTGTCTGCTATTTGGCTCGAGGGCACCCATGGAATAAAATAGAGAAAATACTTGGTACTCTGGGCATGACTCGCTTCCCAGAAGAGTGCCCTTTTGAATTCCTCTTCCTCCTCCTGTGTGGTCATCCCTCCAGCTTCGCAGGCCTGAGATCTACAGCAGAATAGGCGGTCTAGGCCCAGAGGGGTTCTATCCTTTCCTACCAAGTCACCATTTCCTCCCAGCAAGAGTGGTTAATGAACATCCTCTGATTGGCTGCATTTGTTGCACTTCAGAGTCTCGTTGCCATTTAAAGCGTTTAAAATTAGGTTGGTTTCTGTTGTAGCCCTTTCCATAGCCAGTTAATCACAGGATTCGCTGCCACATTGAGGCCACAATAGGGATGGCACATGCAACCAGAAAGGAAACCACCAAGTACAGGCCAAGTAGCTAATGTGCTTACAAAACACAAATTGTTTCAAATGCTTTGAACATGATTTTATTTGTTTCTTGCCATCCTTTGCTCAAGATTTGTTTCTCTAGGATCCAGCACCAGGCCTGGCATATTGGTTAACGAGTGAATAGGTTTTTGGTTTGCCCCTAAAAGGCTAACCGATGTAATAACAGGCTTTTGCTTGGAGAAAGCAAGCCCAGGCCTTGAGCTGGGAAGCTTCCTTTTACTGGGCTTCAGATGCAAGTCTCCCGTTCTCTTCTCTGGTCTGGCTGCCAGGACCTACTGACAATAGTATTCAAAACTGGAAGTCATGATGCACATTCCTAGGGACCAGTGAGTTCATCTAAAGTCATCTTTCAATGAAAACCTTGCTGATTGCCTTTGCTTGGAAGCTCAGTTGGAGGTAAAATTCAAGTGTAAATGTGAAAACTGGGTCGAACAGAACCCCAATGTAGAAGGAAGTGGGGGAAAGTGGTTAATTTTTCCTTCACTTACTTTTGCTGATCCAAAGTCCTCATGCTTACACACCACCCCTTCCCCTTGGGTACCATTTCTGTTTCTCCCAATCCCCCTTACCTGCCATCTCTCGGTTTGATTTTCCACTACTGCTCTAGCATCACCTTAGCAGGAAAGTTCTTGTTGTATGGTCTTAAAACGGTCATAAAACATTTATTACCATACAGGGGACTGAGCATCAAGCCCTTATGAGTTCTGACTTGCTTTTCTTCTGGCTTGTTGTATTCCTTCAGGCATGTCTCTCAATCTCTCACTCCGTTCCCATGTCTGCAGAGGGGAGATGATTCATCTGACCTAGTTCAGAGGATGCTGTGCTGAATGGCTCATTAGTGACTAGAAGACTCATTGAAAGCACAGTATAATAGATAAATGCTCATAAATCACAGGACGCCTTCCAGCGCAGGAACTTTTAAGTATAAAGTAAAATACACATGGTTTTCACGTCACGCCCAATGACAGAGGTGACCGGGAGCAACTCCTAGCTTATTTCCTCAATGTTTTCATCCTCCTGACTATGGACAAGCAAAGGGTCCAGTGTGACAATAAGCAGTTGGAAAGAATTACCCTAGATAAATAGTTCATTCTTCAAGCTCTTTGCAGCTTCTGAATTCTATTGGATAGTGTTTGAAGATGGAGCGACAAGGCCAAACAAGAGTTGTAAGTAATAAGAGTCAGTGATATCTCTTATTCTTTCATCTTATATGTTTGTTTAGTGTGCGTGTGTGTGTATGTGTATGCGTGACGCACATGCACCACATGTTGGGGGATAGAAGACCATTAAAGGTATCAGGTCAATCAAAAACCTTCCATGGTAGAGGTCAGCTCATCTCAGAACCATAAGGACAATTATTATTCTATGTCATAGTTAGCTTCAGCTGCCAACCTGGCACAAACTAAAATCCCTTTGAAAGAGGGAACCTCAACTGAAGAATTCCCCAGACTAGATTAGCCTGTGAGTCATTCTGTTAGTTGATAACTGATGTAGGAAGGCCAGGCCCACAGTGGATGATAATAACATCCCTAGCCAGGGGGAGCAGGCCACCAAGCAGTGTTCCTCTATGGGTTTTGCTTCCAGTTCTTACCTTGACCTTCTGTCTTAGCTTCCCAAGATGAGAGTCTCTAATCTGTGAGATGAAACAAGCCCTTTGCTCCACAAGCTGCTTTTGTTCCTAGTTTTCCCACAGCGGCAGAAAGCAAACTAAAACAGCCACTTTAATACTGTGTAGGTGCTAACATCATATTCTCCTCGCTCCTCAAATTCTAGCTTTCACTGCACTGCATAAAACAAGAGCTTGGTTCTTCTGTTCTTTAAAACTGTGTCCATGACTGCCATTGCTTCATTGTTGTTGAAGGATGCTCAGCACTGAAATGGAGGTGACCTGAAGGTGGCCTGGACACGGCTGAGCCCCTCATCCACACATGCAGCTGAAGACTGCCAGGCAGAAAGCAGGGTCATAGCTGCAGTGATGCCTGGCCCACCATCCAGGGTGGGGCTACACAGTGGAGATAGGAGGTTAACCCATGAAATATGAAGGGGAAGTGAGAAGACCCTTTAAGGAAGCAAAGTACTCCAAAGCTGTGCAAAACTTGAACAAAAGCACAAATTTATTTATTAAGAGATTTAAACAGAATATCATATTCATATAAAAATCAGAGCCAACAGATGGAAAATTTTAGACTATAAGGCAATTACAGTAATAACTAATACAAATGAACTACATTCCTGAATGCTAAGCTACATAATGTATAGCTACTATAAGAGCTCACTTTCACAACAACCTTTAAAGAAAGTCATTCACTTACGTAAACACACTTAGTTTGTGGTTCTAAGTGGGAAACAGTAGATGGTGCAGTCAATATTTCTGTTACTGTAAATTTCAAAACAGGTACAGCATAAAAGAAAAGGTAGTTTTAAAGATCTTGGAAAGTCAGGGAATTGAGGCAAGTTAAGCCAGCCAGAGGGAAGGACCCTTTGGGAGGAGCAGTCTGACTAACCATTTCTTCTGCGGAAGTTTTGCCAGTTCTACACATGGGCCTGTGGTAGCCTGGCCCTCACAGAGGAGCCTCATGAGGGCAT
Organism: Alexandromys fortis; assembly: GCF_014885135.2. NCBI lineage: Eukaryota > Metazoa > Chordata > Mammalia > Rodentia > Cricetidae > Alexandromys > Alexandromys fortis. Next base: position 2,397,122 of record NW_026068006.1, on the reverse strand, counting down.
GAGAAATCTGCACAGCTTTCAGAGGCCATGTGGGTTGGCGGGACAATTGGAAACTTCAAGCATCCTAAACACCTGGTTAGGTTTTCCCACAGTGTGTTTGCTGAAGTAGAGAACTAGGAAACTTTCATAACACACACTGAAATCCCCTGTTCGTGTGATGGAATTTCATAGACAAAGTCTCTCTTGAGGATACAGCCTGCCTCAAACAGATGGCCAGACTCATCCTCTAGACATTTGCCAAGGTTGGGAGCAATACCAGAGACCAAACTCCAAAGCCCCAAACCCCTAAAGGGTAGACTGGGTTTCACAGTCTTCCAAGGTTAAGGTGATGGAGAGTTTCAGTGAACAGACTTGGGAAAATATGCCTTAAAAACAAAGAGAAACTGACTTAGAGTCACTAATACCTACAACTCAGTCTCAGGCCTCCTAATGCAGGCTAGAATGAGGTCACCAGCCTCTTCCCGAGATGATGGCTCTAATGTAGGCCATTTGTAGGTAGAGGACATCATCTGGAGCATCTAAAGATGCTTGTATCCAATGTTTGGCACAGTACTGGAAATAATTAGAGCCTGGAAGGAATGGTTGGTTATCAGGAAACTGAACATAAAGACAGCAGTTCATCAGCGACTCAATGGCTCAGATATAGCTGTTGGTATATATGGGCTTTGAAATAACTAATGTTGACATTCTGGAGAAAAAATTACAAAGAAGGGCAAAATATATGAAAAGGCCCATAATTTCTAGTGAAAACTAGAAAACTAAAGACTGCCATCTTAGAATTGTAAAACAGTCTTGGCAAATAAGAGCGCCTTTGTAGCAGATTAACTGCAAGCGGTGAACAGCTAGACTCGCAGGCAAATAAGCAAAAAGTCAACAACTGAGATACAGAAATAAAAAGAAAGAAGGAAGAGGGGAAAAGAGAAAGGGAATAAGGAAGAGAGAAATGGAGCGAGAGAAGGGCTAGCAACGCGGCTCAGTGGGTAAAGATATTTGCCACCAGTCTGATGACCTGAATTGGGTCTTTAGGACCAACATAGTAGAAAAGAATGGACTCCTTCAAATTTTTATCTGACCTCCATATGCATACCATGACACACATATGCACACTTATGAACATGCACACACATGCACACATACAGACATAAGTAAATAAATGAAATGCTAAAAGAAAAGAAAAAGAGGAAAGACAGATGGACAGATTTGGTAGTGCATGCCTGTACTTGGGGACTCAGGCAGGAGGACAAGTCTAGTGTGGACAATTTACTAATATCACACTGATATCAAAATAAAAAGTAAAAAGAAACCTGATTGGACATGGTGGCTAGATAGTCAAGATAAGGTCCCATGACCCTCTTGGTCTTCTCCTGTGAGGAAAGTCAGCAGGCCCAGCTGTGATGACTGCTTGCTTGAAGATGGTGGAAGGATAGGCCTGTGCAAACCTGCTTAAAAAAAGGAAAATCTCTCTCATTCATTACTATGAATTTGTCCCTCCTGGATCATTTTGCCTTGATAAGGTAGAAATTTTAAAAGCTTCAGAGCCATCGCATACCCCCTGCTCTGTGCCAGCTCACAGAATTGCTTCTTACAAATGGATTCCACATATTGATCCACACTGTAGCCTTTGATTTTCACACACTCTGCCGAGTACTGTTTTTCTGCCTTATCAAAAGCTAGGGACAGTTCCAACACAAGGAGTGACTGTGACTAAAATATGAAAAGTTTGCAGTGAGATTTTAAGCATCATCAGAGTAGATAGGAAAGGGTGTCTGAGGAGCAGAGGATCCAGGGTCCTTCCTCTGAAGCTAACTTCTAACACACAGCCCAGGTGACCACTGACGTCCTCCATGTAGGAGACATCTGCAGACATAAAGACCCATCCATTGAATGATGCAGATCTTTCAGCTCAAATACTAAAGCCACAAAGGACACAGCACTGATTTGCATCCTTCCAGGACTCTGAGTAGGTTTCTGGAATCTTTGATGTCTGCTCTGCAAAGAGGATGAATTGATGCTCCGGTCCTTTGTGACTTTCAAGAAACTGCCTCTGGATGTGATAAAGGATCTTGAGAAATAAACTAATGGTGAGAGTCATCTACCTGAAAATTATAAATAATCACAGGCTTGCTGGTGTGCACTGATGGAACGCCTGTGTTAGCACTGTAAAGAGACATCAGAAGGCTTTCAGGAGCTTGTCTCCTTTTCTTCTTGTCAATATGAAATCATTCCCTTTGGATGGCTCGGCAAAAACCAATCAATCGTCTGCCGGTGTGACTGTGATGGATGGTTTGGAGTCATATTTTTAGGTCAATCCCTTTGAATGGAATGCACTTTGAAGTCAATGAGGGAAGATTACTTGACAGATAGAGCATGATGATTTAGTTTAGTTTTATGGCTTGCTTGTTTTTTTTTTTAAAGATAGGTTTTGAAAAGAAGGATGGAATCAGAAGGAGGACATTTTGGACGAGTGAACTATATCAAATAGTAGGCATAAGTTAAGGAGAGATACAAGGAAAAATAAGGGCCCCCACATTCTTCACAATTGACCTGATGAATTATTATAGTCATGTTTGGGGGCTAATCAGTGATACCAAGAAAAAGTAACACATGGACTTCTTATTTGACATAATAGTGGTTTTGTTTAATATAAACCCCAAATCTCTTTCTCTCCCCCTCCCTCCTTTCCTTCCTCTCTCCCTCCTTCTCTCCTTCCCTCCTCTCTCTCTCTCTCTCTCTCTCTCTCTCTCNCTCTCTCTCTCTCTCTCTCTCTCTCTCTCTCTCTCTCTCACACACACACACACACACACACACACACACACACACCACACACACACACACACACACACACACGAAGGGCTAGAGACCATATCAATAACAACTGAAGAATTCAGGGGTAGTCCTGGCAAGCTTGGTTAGTGGTTCAAAGGACGCACCACAGTGCCTTCCTCACGATCTCTCCACATCTGGAGCAGTGCTTCCATCCCCAGGCAGGTCTCATTCACCCTTGAGACTTCCTGGCCTCGGTGGTACTCAGCCTCATTTGAGAGAAGTGGGAAAGAAAACTCTAAATAACCAGTTTGGAGTCTTGATTTATTGGCCATATTTCTTGTTCCCAACTTTAAACCTAACCCCGTAGCCAAGAGGGTATGTCCTCCTGTTGCCTCCTACTTCAGGCCCCGCAAATAGAAGTCAGGTAAATTGTACTTAAGTCGTATAGCTGAGAGAGGCAGAAGACCTTTGGGAGGGAGGTGGGGAGAATAAGTACCACAGACAGAAAAAAAATGGCTCATTGTTTTCTAACATAGGAAGAAAAGGTACACAATCTCTGCTAGTGGTTACCTGGCCATGGATATAGAGGACTTTTAAATGACTAGTGTACATTTTATTTCATAATTTTCAGTATAGTTTTAATATTTATATGTATATAAATAACTATGTATTTAAGTTAAATAATTTAAAGTCATAAATCCATTAAAACTCTGCTAGCCACCTAGAGGTAAAGCAGACTTATAAATGAGTGTCTGCTTTAAGTTTAGAACCAGGAGGTCAAGGGCTCTAAGCAACATGTGGAACCACGAGAGGACTGTGAGAAGGGAATGATTTCACAATCGAGCAACAGTTGAGAAATGTTAATTTTGCAATATATATTTTTGTGTAATTAAAGCCAATGAGTTTCATCAAATATAATTAACTTTCTGATATCAATCAGGCATGTCCAACTTGGGACTCACAGGCTGCGTGCGGCCACATGTGGCCAAAGGTAGCTAGGAATGTGGCCCAGCACAAAACCATAAACACACTTCAGAGATGGGTGAAGTTAATATTGCGTGTGTGTGTAACTTGATTGAGTGGTTCTTGAGTGTGAATTTTGTAGAAAACACTGTGTTACACAGACATACCTGGGTCGTCACTATAGACTTCACAAACTTTATTTCTAACAATGAAAACCAAAATGCACTCAGAAAATATCATTCCACGGACTGTGCCTTGGGTTTGGTGAGCCCTTTTAGTTCTGATTGCCCATGCCTGCACATAAGTCTTAGCCCTTTCCAAGTGGTGTTTCCATAAGAGGAAGCAACATTCCAATGTGTGTGAGTGCACACAGAGCCCATTTTTCTCCTTCCCTCTTCGTTCTATAGCACACTCATCTCAGTCTTCACCACTCCAAGATGCCAAATAGGTGGATTTAAAGTTGTGGCACAATTGATAAAACAAATGGTACAGGTTCCACTACCACCACCACGACATGTTACCTCAGCGCTTAGCACACATTTGATTGAAATAAGCTTCGTGAACCACTGGGACACGCTTTCTTTTCAATGTAGCCTAGTCCATGTTGTGTTTTTAAACACCAGCTATATTTTCCTAAATGATTTCATGATTCATACACGAATGCTCAAGAGAGTCTCAAATCCAAGAATAGGAATGGGTGATGTCTAGGGCCCTTCATACCCACATGTGAGGTTGAGATGGAGGACATGTATCAAACTCAAAGCGAAGTCTAGGAGGGATTTGGAAATCCTGAGGAAAACGTGGGAAGATCTGTTTTCCTAATTGCGGGGCAGTGAGGCCCTCTGAGAAAACAGAGAACATCGTTGTGGTAGAACGAGCAAGGCTCACATTTGGATTTTGACCCAGCCTTCTCCGCCAACACGGAAGACGTCAGTTTGAAGTAACATATGACATAGGTGTTTACATGCTGGGTGGCACTGAAATCCTTAATGGGCATTTAGAGTCAACACTGATCAGCATGGTGGCACATGGAGATGGTTTGTTTTCCTTACTGGATATTAGGAAAATCACAGTCCTGTCCACAGAGCAATTTATCTAAGAGAGCAGACTTTCATGACTCACAAAACAGTAAGCTTGCGTTGTGTTTTATTGGGTTTGGGGTTGTTCACACTAAGTCGAACGTTTTAGATATGTAAGTTACTGAGCTTCGTTTTCACGAAGACATTTATATACCAATACTTCTAAAAATACAGTTCCTTACCATCACCCATGAGCAAAAGCAGATGACGAAGTTGGAAGAAAATACTTTCAAACAATCTGTGGAAACACAAACTGGAAGTAGTATTGGTGGCTTGGCTTAGCCTTCTGGCTTGCGTTACAAGAACTTTAACCCTTTTCTTTTCTTCACCTTTTACTTAACTTCTTCTCTGTGTTGCAGGTTCCCGTGCTCATGGGGAAATCTTAGACAGGCTTGTGTCCTGACTGTGATTAACATTCCCTCTAACCCTGATGTCATTTGCCTTGGCACCTCACTCAACTTGGTCCTAATTTTTCCCCTCAGTTAATGCTCATGAAGATCCAATAAGACAATAAAAGAAGAGAAATTTGAAAGTTCACAGGTTCTATTCAAGGGTAAAATAATATTTAAAGCATAGTGAGTAGGTTATATCTGGGACTAAACGTATGTATATACAAATATGTATGTGCATGCGAGAGACGTTGTTGATGAATAAAGAAGCCATAAGTTGGAAGGAGAGCCAGGGAAGGAGGGCATGTGGGAGCAGTTGGAGGAAGGAAAGGGAAGGGGGAAATGTAAATTTTAATTTACAATCTAAAAATAAAAAAGGAAATGTGTTCTTTGAAATTCTCAAAGACTTGGGAAAATTATAATAAACTCTTCACCATACATGCGTATAGTAAACTTGCCTGGACATAAACTTAATCAATAAATACTGTTTCCTAATAAAGAGTTGGGTTCCCTCTGCATGTCTCCTGCCACGTGTAGATACTCACTTGTGGAAAAGGGGTAAGCCTCAGGCTGGTAGAGAGTAGCATACAAATTCAGCTCTTGGTGTGAATCTGTCCGTTTGTTTCCGATTTGATCTGCATGACTCTCTGTTGTATGTGACTAGGGACTCACTCTTCCTGTGCCTCTGTCCTCACACCTGCCAAATGCAGCAACCATCCAAGCCATAGGATTGTGAAGATTAGAGGACATGTTCCTGAGGAATTCTTGAGCACAATGCTGGGCACACGCGGAGGTTGAAGGGGCCTATAGGGAAGTGTAAGCACACCGTGACAGAAGGGAGAGGGTGCAAAAGAGAGAGGTTTTAAATTCTGAGGGTCGCACAGGATCAGTTATAAACTGAATCGCTGCATCTCTTTAGTTCTAAAATAAACCACCTTCTGTCAGAACTGTGTCCAAAGAACACACCCTGGTCTTGGTAGTCAAGCTATCTCCACAGAAACACATCTTTGCATTTCTATTTATTTTATAGGTGAAGGCACTACACATCTATGAGAATTGCTGGAGTAGAGAAGACAGACAATGGCAAGAGCAGTACGGATGAGTCTAAAGGAAAACTCACATCTGGGTGGTGCTCACAGTCACTAGCACAGGCACTTTCAAAACTCCTGCTATCATCTCTGAATGCTGAGAGATGGGGGTGTGGACTCCCTCTGTCCTGGAAATTCCATTCCGACATACATAGCCACTAGAGATAAATACACATGTTCACCAAGAGACATGTGTAGGAATGTCCACAGAGATAGTGTTTATAATGGCCCAAACGGAAGAACTCCAATTCGAATCCAGAATAATGGGTAAGTGCATTTGTGGCACGCTACCATCATAGGACATCATGTGTCACAGGCGATGAGCAATCCATGTTAAGCACCATAGATGGATCTCATAAACATGACAGAGAAAATTAGAAAGGCATAAAAGAATGTATATTTCATGTCTCCATTCATAGAACATCTAAAATCAGGCAAAACTAAATGAGCAGACTGCATCTAAATCCCTTGTGAACATAGCTGTCCTTAACCATCTGTCCAAGGCCAGGTTGTGAGTGTTTACCACTGTTTGACCCCAAGCCTGCACAACTCAGACTTATTCTGTTTGCTTTCTTGCCAGGTGGATGACTGAGAAAACATCTCACCATGTATTCCTGAGGCCAGCCTGAACCCCATTATGTATCTGAGAATGGTCTTGAACTCTCGATCCTCCAGGCTCTAGCTCCCATGCGCTGGGATTAGAAGCATTTGCCACCATACTCTATGTGACATGCTAGGCTTCTAATAAACATCTCTTGAATGAATGCAAGATACAATTGAGGTATACTTTTCCTTTTTTTTTTTTTAAACAGAAACACTCTTTAATGTCAAACTTGCTAAAGCATTGATTTGTCAAATGTCCTACCCAGTAGTGTCTGGCTCCTATCTTTGAATTTTGAGCCCCAGCCTCATATTGTACTCAAATAATTCATTACCTATTCCCATAATGGGAATATTATTAATCAATATTCCTGATTAGAGAAAAGAAAGCACATCGTACTCTGTAATTTTCCTAAGATGAAACTCTGATAAATTCTGTGACTGGAAGATGAAAAGACAAACTTTGGGTGCATGGCCCATTGGACTTGTTCATTTATCACTTGTAATTTTATAAGCTAACACACGGTTGTATGCTTAGGGGCTGCTAATGTTTCCAGGGGTGGGGTAAGGGTGTTAGAAGCCCTTTGGCTTTCTTATAACTTAAACAGTTTTTCTGAGATTCATGACTTATTGCTTTCATAAGAGATCAAGAAAAATGAAGTAATTATCAGAGACTCGGGGTGCTATACATCTGAGCATGGGCGTCTGCACTTCCTGCCCTCGTGAGTCAGATGGTTCACTCGCCCAGTTTCTCTCCGCTCATGAGGGCTGGTATTTACAGATGAGGACAGAGAGTGATGGCACCCTTCTGTTGTCACACGCCAGCCATAATGCTCCACTTTTGAGATTTATAATACACCACAGAAGCAGATTTATCAATTTTTGAGGTTCAGAAATCAGTTTCATATTTGCTATCTCGAAAGCAGACAAAAGGACAAATTAATAAAACATTATGTACTGTCCTAAAGGGGGTGGGAGTGAAGGGTTTACGTCATCCGTTAATCAATGACCTCACCAGGAAAACATTAGTGAATGATTAAAGAGAGATGACCCTGAGGGACTGCAGGGGGATTCAGACAGGCTTTCGTCAAAGCCCCCAAATCTAATGTAATTTCAGGCTGGCCTCAAAATTCAATTTGTGTGGAGCCTCTAAGTCATCCATTCCGCAACGACATTCGGGGTAATTGCACTTGACTGACTTCCAACACAGAGCTGAGAAAATGTCTTGTTCCGGGCCCTGGGTGCCCACAAGAAGGGCGGCCAGATGACCACACAGGAGGCCGCTTGGTAATGGAGTCTGCCAGGGTCCCACCTGCTGACCGTTGCCCTCCACAGGAAGCACGTGTTTCTGGTTAATTCCTGCCAGCTTTTGGCCGGCAGGTAGGGTGTCTACAGCAGGCTGCTCTGAGAGCTGCACCTGGTGCTGTCAGTCGGCCTCAGACCGAGGAAGAGAAGGGCCGCATTCATCTGCAAGCTTATTTTTCTGTGGAGAGGACATTTCTTGGGACTTGAATTCTTACTTGGCAAGTGAATGGTCTCTATCGTTTAGGGGAGTTAGAAAAGGAGGCGGAGGGGGGATTTTGCTTGCTTTCCTTTAACTCAGCCTGCCCTTCGGAAAAGCTGTTTAGTCAGACCTGATTCAGCCTCATCAAGTCTCTGCAGGTATTCTCACAGCAGCGCAGATATACCTGAACACAGACTTAAGTGGTTTTCCCCTGGTCATCATGATCTGAGACACTCATTTTAAGTGCCATTATTTTTTAATATGTAGCTAATAAACTGGCAAATACCAAGTTAGTGTTCTGAGCCCATTAGAAAGAATAGACAAAAATAAAACAAACATGAAAATGATGTCCCAGGAGAAGGACGGAGCATTCCTCAGTGAAGACCATTTTTGGCTCCTCTCTTGGTAGATTACGGTATTGCAAAAGAGTGAAGTCTCTCAGTGAACGCCAGCAGTTAGATAATATTTCAACCTCAAAAGGACCACTTGTTTTGATCCCAAACCAACTTCTCAGTTAATTTTAACTCACAAGCAGCATTTTGTGTGGACAAATGAAAGATAACATTTTACAAATTGGTGAAAATATAATGAAGTTGGCTAAAAAGTACAATTTGCTTTTACAGATTTGGTTTTAAGCAAGAGCACGTACGTAGGTGGGAACCAGAACCTGGAGAAGGCTACTGGCCTAATTAATGCCTCAGTCTGTTTGACCTTCCCTGGCAAACGTGTTAGACTGTTGAATGGTGAGCAGTAGAAATACATTTCTCACATTCTAGAGGTGGGGAAATTTAAAATCAAGATCCCCAGAGATCTGCTGCATACTAGGGGTAACACCTTCTCAGGTCCTCATGGGTGGACATGAAGAGGACCCTCTAGGCCTCTACCTGGACACTCAGACCAGTAACAAAGATTAAACCACATTGGTGCCATCACTTCCTCAAGCCCTAGATTAATGTCACCACTTGGGGGTTATAGTCCAACCCAAGAACTCCAGAGAGATCATAGTTCCTAAGAACAGACATTTGGGGTAATAACTGCTTGATTTCTTCCTCTAATGGCTGACAAATTTATCACGAGTTAACATATTTAAATATTTTGGATGGAGGCAAGCATTGACGGTAACAGGATAAATAGATGGAGGGCTGGACAAGGGCTGGATTTGCTCAATACTTGGTAGGTTTTATTTCCAAGAACGTTTAATGTTTCTTTTTAAGCATTCACTCAAATATTCCTCTCCGCTGCTGCTAGAAAGGCTAGCTCTCTTCTCTGTCCACCTCCCAGCAGGCCTTTCCCACTGGAGCAGCTCTTCCCGTCCAGTGATTTTCTTCTTTGAGAGCAGTGGCTGTCTGAGCAGCACGGCCCCACACGAAGGCAGCGCACTCTGTCCTCAACCTCAAAACATATTACTACAGAAACTATGCTCGGAAACTTGAGTACAAAGGGCCATGAGTGTTTCTGTCTGAGCGGCATTTTGGGGTCTGGAAAGAACAGCCATAGAGGGAGAACAGAGGGCCCTATAGCACCATGCTTACCCATGCTTTCTGAGGAACATACATGCTCTCCTCATTTTACTTACATGGCCTTTTCCTTTTCATTCTGCCTTTGTGTTTTTTAGGAAGTTCAGTAAAATATTTGTTCAGAAAGTATTCTGGACCTGTGAAGGTAGAAAGAGATGCCAAGTCCCACAAAGGCCTGGGTGTGAGAAGGGAACAGGAAGTTGCATGGGTGAGGAGCACTTGGGCAGAGAAGCACAAAGGAAAATTTTAAAACACAGAATGGCCCTCATAATCAGAGGAATCAGGCTAGAAAGTTAAAAACTTGGTGTATTTCCACAGCGGCTTGTTCCCACGAATGGCGCCTTGATTTTCTTTAGCCTCTGGTGAGACGTCCAGGCTCACACTGGGAGGGAGACTGTACACTGAAGGCGGAGACGTGAGCCTCTTGGGAGCTTTAACACATACTCACTGGGTATTTTCAACATCTCATCCATGTGTTGGCCATGTACCCACTCGCAAGAGCTGCCCCATGCTATGAGTTCCTAGAGGCAGATCTCAAATAAGCCACCTAGTGTCCCTTGTGGAAGCCAGTAGACAGAGACTGGACATCATGGGCTGGACAGATGTCTCTGTTGGTAACATGCATGCCTTGCAAACAGGAGACCTGAGATTGATTTCCTGAACTCATGGGGTTTTTTTTTTGGGGGGGGGTAGTTAGTTTTTAAACCAGTTTGCCTTGAAATCCTAGCTCTGGGGAGCTCAGAGGCAGTCAGATTTCTTGGGCCTGCTGGTCATCCAACCTACCTGCTTGGTAAACTCCAGGTAATGCAAAGACCTATCTCAAAAACATAAAAATAGAGTTAGTTAAAACTTGATGAATGGTACCCAGGGTTTTCCTTTGGCCTTCACACCCATGTGTACTTGCACACAATGAATGTGCATGCTTGCATGCACACACACACACACACACACACACACATACACATACACACACATCGCAAGGCAGGCAGTAGGGGCAGGAGCCATCAGGAAATGATTCGGTCTGAGGTTCCTAAGTAAGAGACCACACAGTGGTTAAACTGAAATCATTTGTCCTGGGCAGTGAGAGGACTCACCAGGCTAGCAGAAGAGGAGAAAGCTCCACCTGCCCCTTGATGTTTTCTGCTCCATTTTAATGCCCATTCTCTGGAACTGTCCTGAACACACAGAGCTTGCTGCAGAATTTCCCAAGAAGGATCTGATTGCAAAGATTGCCTAAGCTGTCCTGGCATATTCTATACCCCATGTTCACAGAAGCAGTATTCCTCATTACTGGTCTCTCATTCAGCTGGTTCTGAAGTGGAAACGCCCATCCCCCTGCGTACTCTGTGAGAAATTCCTAGGTTTTGTTTCATGAATTTTTCATGGAAAGCCAAACAGTATATTTTCCCTCTCTGACAGAAGATCTTTTGAAATGCTTGAGCTTGCTCTGGGCATTTAATCGGATCAGTTTTCTGTAATGTCGCTTCCCACCCTCTTGTTCTTCTTTCATCCAAACCCCAAATCCTTCCGTCACTGGCTCGCTAAAGGCTCTGGTTTGATAACCCTGCAATTGGAGGGTGGAGTGGGAGGAGAGGCCTCATACCTTTGTTTTTCTGGTTCTTTCCAGCACCCTGGTGGCCTACTTGGGTGTCCCACAAGCTGTCAGTGGAAAATAGTGCATGCCATTTAGAAATGACCGCACCTAGAAGGAGCTCCTGAGCTATATACTTAGACACAGGCAAGAGGGAGTTGGAATGGTGGAGTCCTGAATTACTCCAAGAAAGAACCATTTACTCTCCATCGTGGTGGGCCACAGAGTAATTTCTCCTTGTCCTAAGCAGCTCATGGGAGTAAAATTGGGCTGTTCCCAGTATGATCAAAATGCAGTGGGTATCCCAGAGTGCTCTTTCAGGGGAAGCTATTGACCGTTTGTGAGTGATTGCAACAAACAAAATTAAACTTTCTACTTCTAATGTTTTCCTATAATGTTTGATTTTCTTTTCCATTTGGAAGGTAAAGAAGATATATTTCCTGAGGTTCAAAGTATCCATGTCATTGTAGATGGGCCAATAAACATGTTTCTTCCTATTTCATTTTAGAATAGCCACTATTGGGGCTGGGCAGATGACTCGGTGGGTAAAGCGCTTGCTTTGCAAGTGTGAGGAAGTGAGTTCAAATCCCTAGAATCCACATAGAGTCAGATGCAGTGGCATTTGTCTCTAACTCCCTGCTCCAATGGGAATATGGGAGGCAGAAACAAAAGATACCCAGACCCTGTAGCCTGCAGAGCCTGGCCCCATGCGGCCGCAGCAACAGAAATTCTGTCCCAAATACAGTGGAAGGTGAGTGCCCACATCTGAGGTTGTCTCTGGCTCACATTATGTGGCCAAGAAGCAGAGAGAGAGAGGGAGAGAGAGAAAGAGAGAGAGAGAGAGAGAGAGAGAGAGAGAGAGAGAGAGAGAGAGAGAGAGAGAGAGGTGGGGAAGAGATTAAAACTAAAGTGGAATAGTCAGTATCTACTATCTCATGTGCTCTGAAGTATATTTATAGAAAAGTATAGAATAACTTCATAGTCAACTTTTTAAGAATCTCAACTATTTAAAGTGTTTCTCCTAAGCACTGAAGACACGTTGAAGGAGGAGACAAGCATCTATCAGCATTTGTATCCAGAGCATTTGGAAATGGATACATTGTCTTCTTCAGAAATCAGAATAAAGGGCAGTCAGGCAAGCTTTCCTCCCTGTGAATCTCTCAGTACAGCATGTTCACGCAGGGCAGCAGCGGAGTGTGAAGGCCCACCCGTGGGTTCCGCTCACATTTCAAAGCCACCGTCACTGCTGACCATTTACATTTCTGTCTCACAAGAGTTGATGTCTAAGACTATACATAGCTTTTTATATTTTTTATAACATATTATACATGTTATTGTATTATTTTGTTTTATGCTTATCTTCAATTAAAAATCTTATGTTTGGGAGATTAGGGGTATATCTTAGTGGTAGATCACTTGCCTAGAACATGTAGAGCTCCAGGTTCCATCTCCAACACCAAACACAGTTAAATATTGATAATAAAGTTCTTAGTTTCCACCATAGTATCCCAGTCACCTCTAAACTGCCAAACCAAGAACTCTCCCAGAAGTTGCAGATGACTGGAAACCACTGCTGGTGGAAACAGTAAAGAACAGAGAGTTGGAAGTGATATGTCTTTTAGACAGAGAAGAATACTTGGAGGCACTCGGGCAACGAATTAAAATAAAATGATAATTTTGAGCCTTACCCGTAGATACTTTTCTTATCAAAGTTTTTGGAGAGCCAACAGTGTGTATGTCAGTAATAAAACGGAAATGAGAGTAGTTCTCAGGAGGGAAGTCTCTTCCTCTGCCGCACACAACCACACCTCTCTGTGCCCTCCCCCATCCATGTTACTAGAGTGAACACCTGGTTTTGTTTTGGTTAGGGATTTTAATTTTTTGGTGTTTCTTGGTTGGTTTCCTTGTTTGTTTGGAAAGTGCAAAAATCTCAAGTGTACCAAATCTTCTTTCTTTTAAAACAGAATAACTTTATCTTCCCACCTTCTCATGCACCCAGAGGGGGAGGCATCCAGAAGAGATATGCAGTGGTCACTGCTAGGGTTTGGATGTTTGTTTCTTCCCGAAGTCAAATAGTGGAACCTACTAATCAGGGCCATATTATCAGGAGGTTGCACCTTTAAGGAAGAATACTGGATCCATAACACAGGAACCCTCACAAACAGGTCCAATGTCCTACTAGAGAGACCTGAAAGAACTTGCTCACCCCTCTGCCATGTGAAGACCCACCAAGGAAGTGCTGTCTGTGACACAAAGGGTCCTTGCCTGACAGCCTATCTGTCTGCCCCTTGAGCTTGAACTTGTCAGTCTCCAGAACTGTGAGAAATAAACGTGATTTGATGAGTAGCCTCAGTGGACTTTGGTACTCACATGTGTCACTGTGAAAGACTGATAAACAGATTTCCTGGCATGAAGCTCATAAGAAGACATGAAAGTAAATCTTACTGATGGTGGAGTGCCCCACCCCAAGTGATATATATATATATATATATATGCCTAAGGATCAGAGACCATATGAAAGGGGATGGGAAGATTGTAGGAGCCTGGAGGGACAGGGTCTTCTACATGTGACAGGGAAACAGCACCCATGAGATCTCAATAATATGGTCATAAACAAGATCCACATAACAATACACATGACAACAACAAGACTCTAACCCCAGATAAAGAGCTACAGGCAATTCATTAACAAGTGCTAAACAAGGGAGAATCAGTTCTCATCAGGGACAAACACCAAGTGATTAGCCCCTAACACATACACGCACAAATGACAGGAAATGGATTCAACAGGTTGTGTGTGCACAGGTATATATACACATGGATACACATAGATGCATACATGTGACAATAATAATTAAAGGAGATGAAGCCAATAGGACATAGAAAGAGTTGGAAGGGACAGAAATTATGTAAATACAATATTCATACATGAAATTTTCAAAAAAATAATTCCAGAGCTCAGAAGGCAGAGGCAGGGGGATCTTCGTGAGTCTGAGGCCATTCTGACCTACATAGTGAATTCTAGGCCAGTCAGGCCATCAGAGTCAGACCCTGTATCAAAAACAAAACAAAACAAAACCAAATAAAAAACTAAAAATCAGTATATAATATGTACATTTTATATATCATTGTAAACTTAGTGTTCATGGACTACCAGCATAAGGACCTGAGTTAAAATCCCCCATAACTTATGTAAGAGCTGTTTGGGGCAGAACCTGTTTGTAATCCCAGTATGTAGATTGAAGGTTGGGAGAGAGAGGCAGAGGAGTCTGTGGGAGCTAGAGAGCCAGCTAGCTTGGCATATTCCCTGACAGACAAGACATCTCTGACGTCCACACTTACACACAAGCATGCAAACCATACTATTCACTTAGGAGAGCCTTTACGTTTTGAGTTTAGTTTCCCCAAAGTTAGGCCTCCGAAGCTAGAAGTCTATGAATTGTGGAGACTCTCTATTAGTCCAAAGGGGACTTTATAAATAGAAGACTTTGTATATCAGTCTATCAGTCTGCAGCCTAGTAAAGCATTGAACACTGTCTAGAGAATGTGATCTAAGTAGACAAACAATTCAGATAATGTAAATTGCAGTTCGAGACCTAAAAAGTACAAAATAACATGTTTAGTCTAAAAAAAATTAGAGAGACCTAAAATGGTATGCAAAATCTGTCAGAAGCTTTTGTGGAATGAGACAACATAGAAACGCCAAAATAGAAATGAAAACCAAATTGGGTTTTGTTGTTGTTGTTTAAAATGGCGCATCTTGGAGGTAGCTGCCAACAGAAATCATCCTCGGGTCCAAGACTTAGGAAGACAGGCAAAGCCAAGACCAAGTGATCTGTGGTTACATTTGGGGGTGAATTTTCAGAAATGGTCCTGATCTGCTAACAAACAAACAGAAGTCATAATTCACCCTCAAGGCCCGTGTTGAAGCACAGCAGCCCTGTCTACCTAGAAGGTTCTTCTACTAGCCCCCATCTCAGTGTCTCGGGGCCCTGAACCAGTAAACAAATGGAATACTTTCCGTCTCCAGGTAAAACGATGTTATTTGCGACATAAAGAGTGCTATGAGCTCACTTGCATTTTTTTGTACCTATTTTGAGACTGTGTATGTCTCAGAAGACAGAGGAGAAAGGAGTTCAATACCATTGGTAATAACAACTGTTTCTCCCCTAGGATAGGCAGAGGTGGGGAGAAGCCAATGGCGTTATGCCCAGCAGATACTATCAGCTTAGCAAGAGAAAGATCAACATAAGGATATAAGGATCTCACAGCTTTCCTAGTCCTGTGGCCCTTCAAAGCCTTCTTGTGTTGATGGAGACAAAACAAATGGAAGAAGAAACTGATGTGTATTAATGAAATTTGAAAACACAGGATAAGGAAAACCTCAATCACTTATCTGTATAGAAAATGCATGTAAGCAACCAGAGGGCTGAAATCATTAAGCAGGCAAGAACCAAGGATGGTAGAAGAGCATTTACTCATAGACTTGGAGGGAAATGTTTGTTAACTATAAGCCTCATATCCCAGCAGATGTTTTAAATTCGAGGGGGCAATGCAACAATAGTCTCTGAAAATCTGACCTAAAAGGCAATGAGTTACGTGAGTGATTAACTGGAAACCATGTGTCTTGGTCATTGTCCTATTGCTGTGGAAAGATATCATGACCACAACGATTCTTATAATGAAAAGCATTTAATTGGGGCGTGCTGATAGTTTCAGAGGCTTAGTCTGTTATCAGCATGGTAGCAAGAATGGCGGCATGTAGGCAGACATGGTGCTTGGGTGAGCTGACGGTTCTATGACAGGATATGCAGGCAGCAGCAGAAGCAGTCACTGGTCCTAGCTTGAGCTTCTGCAGCCCAATGCCCATCCCCAGTGATGGACTTCTCTGACACAGTGCACCTTTCCCTATGAGGCCACACCCCCTGATCCTAAGTAGTGTCATTCCTTGATGACTAAGCATTCAAATATATGAGCCTATGGGGCCATTCTTATTCAAACTACCTCATTCCTCTCCCTGGCCCCTATATGTTTGTAGACATATAATAATGCAAAAATGCATTTAGTCCATTTTCAAAAGTCTCCCCAGTCTATAACAGTCTCAACACTATCTAAAAGCCCTAAATTCAAAGTCTCTGATACTCATGACAATCTTTTAACTATAATCTCCCTGTAAAATCACAATTAAAAAGCCGGTCACATACTGCCAACATGCAATGGCACATGATACAGATTACCATTCCAACAGGGAGGAAAGAAAATACTATACCAAAGTACAGAAAATCAGCTAGGCAAGCTTCAAACTCTATACCTCTGTGCTTTATGTCAAAGCACCCTTCAGATCTCCAACTCCTTTCAGCTTTGTTGACTGCAGCACACTTCTTTCTCTTGGGTTGGTTCCACTCCCTGCTAGCAGTTCTTCTAGGCAGGCATCCCACAACTCTGGTATTTCCAACATCTTGAAGTCTCCAAGGCAATCATGCCTTTACCTTCAGAGCTTCACACAATGGTCTCCCTAGGCCTCCAAACATGCCCTACCTCAATGGCATTCCTTAGCCATGGAGGGAGATCCCATAGCCCCTTTCTTCTATCCCTGACTTTAAAGCCAGAACCACATGACTAAAACGGCCAAGTTCTGCCGCTTGCTGGGGCTGGAACTTGGTCCCTTCATTCAATAGCATCTGCATCCGTTTTCTGTTGTTGATGGTTTGCCTTCACTTCCTAAGCTTTTCTGTAATTCCTTTTCATGAGTCGGAAGCTTAACTGGGTGGGATTTTGCCCTGCGGCCACCACTCCATTTATTCTATATATTGCTTCAGGTTTTGCTTGAAATTTTTTATCTCCTTGAGCACTGAATTTAGCTTCATTATGTTTCCATTATAGTTTCTCCTCAAACTATACATTTTTATGTTTTTCCTTGCTCAGCCTGCTGATTTTCACTCTAGATGTGCTTAAGTGTGATCACTAATAGGCACAGGACAGAGACAATGGCAGGTGGTACTGAAATCACCTCTGCCAATGTTAATGCAAAACTCTTCAATTTAGCCTCAGGTATATTTTGGAGAAGGGCAGAAAGCAGGCACATTCTTTGCCAAAATATCACAAGAAAGGTCTCTAGACCACATACTAGAATTCTTCACCTTTGGAACTTCCTGAGCTGGGTCCCCACAGTTCAAATCATCCTCAACACCACCCTCAGTTCCATGCTCCTACTAGGTTGGCCCATTGAGCCCTACTTAAAGTGCCCAATCAATTTTCTTGTCCAAAACCCCAAAGTACTCCGTATTCCTCCAAACAAAAGCATGACCAAACTTACCACACCAATACCCCACTCCCGGTACCAACTTATGTGTCAGTCACAGCTCTATCGCTGTGAAAGGGCATCATGAGCACAGCAACTCTTATAAAAAAAAAAGCATTTAATTGGTTCAGAGATTTCTCCTATCATCAGCTTGGTGGGAAGCATGGAAGCACACAGGCAGGCATGGTACTGGAGGAGCTGGCAGTTCTACATCAGGATCCACAGGCAACAGAAGAAGCAGGGAGTTGCTGAACCTGGCTGGGGCTTCTAAAAACCTTAAAGCTCACCTCCAGTGACACACTCCTCCAACAAGGCCACACCTCCTAATCCTAAGTAGCGCACTCCCTGATGACTATACCTTGAAATATGTGCGTCTGTGGTACCAACATATAAAGCTGGATGCAATTGTAGAAACCCATTAATTAGAACACTCAGGGAGCTGAAACACAGGAGGATTGTGAGTTTAAGGTAGCCCCAGTTACATAGCAAGTTCAAAGTTAGCCTGGTTTTATTGAGACAAACAATGTACTTAAAAATAATTTAAAATGTATACCTTTTCCTACCCTCAAATGGAAATACAACATCAAGTCTATTCGCAGAGATGCCTAAATAATAACAAATAATTCAAAAACTGAATATAAATTTACCCCCCAAATCACAATGATCTAACTTACAAGCCAACTACAATATTAATAGCAGACTTTGATGGTTTCTATGTGCTAGATACTCATTTTTTTTCTGCTAAACAATTAATCTCAATGAAAATTACAAAACAGCTCCAATGACTATACTTATCTTCCAAATGAGAAACAAGGCTCAGAGATTCAGTGATTTATCTTGGGTTGAATAATGAGAAATTGGAACTTAAAAATTCAAGAACTTTTTTTATTTGAAAATTTAGATAGGTGAGTACCAAAACACCTAGGACATATTATCCAAAATTCAAATAACTATGGCTAAAGTCTCACTCCTAAAAATCTTATTTTTCTAGATTTTGTCATTCATTCACAATGCTCAAGTCAAAATTTGGGAATTATCTTTAATTTTCCTCTTTCTTGCACACTCTCCACTTAACCCTGGAAAAGAGTCTACGTTGAAAATATCTCTTGTTTTATCCCAGGCTTTTTCAAACTGGACTCGCTGAACATAGCGGACAATGAGGACTACTGAGACCTCAAGAACAATGGCAATGGGTTTTTGATCCTACTGCACGTATTGGCTTTGTGGGAGCCTAGGAAGTTTGGATGCTCAGCTTACTAGACCTGGATGGAGGTGGGTGGTCCTTGGACTTCCCACAGGGCAGGGAACCCTGATTGCTCTTTGGGCTGGCGAGGGAGGGGGAGGGAAATGGGAGGCGGTGGCGGGGAAGAGACAGAAATCTTTAATACATAAATAAAGAAAGAAAAAGAAAATATCTCTTGTTCATGTCCACTGTTATACACCTGGCCACAGGGCCACCATTCTCCCAACCCCTGATGGCTGCCACAGCATCTGGACCACTCGTCTTCCTCTGTTATCTCCAGCCCCTTTATTCCAAACGCTGAGCGAACATTCTCCACAGAGCCCCACCCTCCTGTGATAGAACACAGCTCCAGTTTGCATCCTGAGCCTGAGTCCTGGCCCTGCATAGTGCCTCACCCCTGACCGGACTGGAGTCAGGCTTTGACTTTTGACATGTTCAAATAATATATTTCGTGGGATATTGCGAGAGCATGACCTGCTAAACGTGAGTCAGCACTCCGTCTTCCTCCACCCACTATCCCACAAGTACTCTGAGTACTTGTGCTTCACTGAATTACTATTCTTAAATTTTTATTGTTAAAATTTTATGGTAAAAGAGCAAAAGTTATCAGTGGTCTTCAAAGCTGCAGGCTGATAAGGCTGTGCTTATAAATTCTTTAATTTAAAACATGAAGACTAAAAATGAATTAAGAACATCACACACCAGAAAAAAAAAGATCAGAAAAGAAGTCACATCAATTTAAAAGTAAATTCTTTTTTACTTTTTAAAGCAAATATTTAAATTATTTTTATTTTTGATTATTTAAAGATAGTATACCCCATAAAACTTAATCAAAAAACAAAGTAAAGCAAACATCAAATTAAACATGAGAAATAAGAAATGTAAACAAATAGGTTAGATTCTTATTGTTTTTTTTTTTTTAAGTGGGTATTGTACGTATGTGATCCCATTCCTGTGAGAGGGCAGAGAGGCTAGCAACCCTGAACATGTGTGGAAATCAAAGACTAATTAGGATGTCAGTCCTCACGGTCAAGCTTGTCTGGGGCAAGGTCTATTATTGCTCACTGTTTGCTCCTTACCCCAGGCTAGCTGTTTTGGGAGCTGCTGGAAACTCCGCTGTCACAGCCCTCACGTCACCGCATCACTGCGGAGATTACAGTCACACAACACTGCATAAAGCTTTATTTAAAAGCTGGGCTTTGGAACTCAAGTCCTCTACTTGTGCAACAAATATCCCCCCCCCCCAAGCCATCTTCTCAGACTCAGGTATGCCAGGTACGTATTTTTAGTTTAAAAAAATTAACTGTGGAAAATCTGTGTGTTGAGAAGCCAAATTTCAAAGCTCAGTGCTAATCACAGAGGCTCTAAAACATCCCTCAGGGGCCATTTAATTCACTTATTTCACGGCTTGTTTTTTGTTATGGTTTTGGTAAGGGAAACCTGTCAATTGGAGAGAATAAGATACTGAAGTTCCCCCACTATTGCTATTAATGTAACTTGAAATTGAGTGCGCCTGTGTTTGGGACGAAGATGTTGAGAAACGTAATATTCTCTAGAGGGGCCGCTCCCTTAATGGCTGTGGCGTGATTATCTTTCCCCTTTCTTGCAAGCTTTGGTTTGCAGTCTGTTTGTCAGATATTAGCACATTGGCGCCCATTTGTTCCCGTTTGTTTGGGATACCCTCCTCTTCCCACGGTTAGGTCAGTCTGTCCTTTGCACTGAGGTGAGTCGTGGAGGTGTGTCTTGCGCTGCTCATGATTTATATCCACAGAAAATATTTAACACTGGAACATCATTGGATAGTTTTAGCTAGAAGCAAGATTTGAGATGTAAAATTGAAATGATTAATTTAAATGACTGGTACTTTCAAATGCCTGGGTGAGCTATCCTTTTGACATAATGGGAGAACTGCACTTAGGACGAACCAGCCACATGGTTTACACAAAGACTCCAGCATTTGTTAGAACTGACGGAGTCTTAGAATCCCCATGTGCTGCTGTCTTGAATATCAGCTTCCAACATACGACTATGGACAAAAGGAGCAACGAAGTGTGTGAAATTAGTTATGAACGTGCCTTTCAGAGCAATGGCGGCAGTGCCGGTGTGGTCTGTGCAGCACGGATGGAAGCTGCTCCTTTGGAGAAGAGGGACGTTAGGGCAAGGCCGGCGTGAGGAGGCTTGGGAAGAGAAGCCCTGGCACAGGGCACAAGGTTAAAACTGGAGTGTGAGTCAGGCAGTGTGCTAAACTCTTTAAATGTGTTCTTCCATGTACTCTGACCCAGTCTAACAGAGGCAATGCCACCCCTCGGTTATAGTTGAGCAAGTCACCAGCTGGAGATGGCGCGGCTGGAAGGACAGCAGGAACTAGACAGTTGACTGAGTTCAGGGTAGATTTCATTTGCTGCTGTTATTTTGTCTTCCGACTTGGTGAGGGCTTTTGTTTGTTTTTGTCTGTTTGTTTGAGATGGGGTCTGACATAGGCCAGACTGGCTTCAAACTCCCTATGTAGCTGAGGCTGACATTGAACTTCCGGTCTTCTTGCTTCTACCGCCCTGGGTAGAAGCAAGTTAAAGCCTGTGCTCCACGCGTGGGGTCAAACCCAGAGCTTCCTGCATACTAGGCTGGCACCCCACCAGCCGAGTCACAAGGCTCCCTGCCCTTCAGAATGAATTCTTCAGCATGGAAAAGGATATTTGGAGTGGGCATTCTCTGCCTTTGTAGACTTCCGTTCATGAAGACAAATACGCTTTAAAAAGAAGTTTGCCTTTGCCCTGACATTGTGAGCATGCTAAACCACAAAATTGACCCATGTTCTCTGTCTAAATTTAAGCCATGTTCATTTTTGGAGGTGGACACTTGAATGATAGTTACAGATTTCTGAACCCTGGAAGAAAACAACTTAAGAGAGATATACATGGATCTAGTCTCCATGGGAAGTAGAAAACAGCAAGACCTCCTGAGTAAATTGGGAACATGGGGACCATGGGAGAGGGTGGAAGGGGAGAGGAAGGGAGAGGAGCAGAGAAAAATATATAGCTCAATAAAAACAATTTTTTTTAAAAAAAAAGAAAACAGCTAAGACTAACTTTGGAAAAATAGGGCACTTTTTAAACACGGATGATGCTGGATTCCTAGCAGGCTTATTTCTATACCCCCATATTCTAACAAGTAATTAGAGCTAGCATGTTTCTACTGTGAATTATATTTTTGTGCTTTTCATTGCTCCTTCTGCTCCTACCACATCAGCTCTGTGAGGGTTTTTTTTTTTTTTCCCATTCTCTATTGGTCTGGGAGGAAGAGAACATGGCTTTTCTCTAAGAACATGTGTACAGACAAGGACTCTCTAGGGTGGAGGAGTTCATAGAAGCATTACACTCTATATGCGGAAATAAAAACATCAGGCCATTTTCCATAATTAAGTATTCTCTTATAAATTATGGAGAAGTTAATAGAATTGACTAAATTTGATTCCAGCTAACAAAATTTTCCAGCTTGGAATTTCTGTGTTTGTATAATGAGCTTACTAAGAAAATAATAGCTTTGTATTTACGAACCACTCAAAGCTTAAACATGGAGCAACAGGCTCCCGGAGGGACGGCTCTGGTTCCAGCCATTCCGAAGGTGAAGCTGGAGCCCAGGAGGGAGGAAACAGATTGCACTGCACATGAGCATGACCTAGTGGCTGATTCCCTGAGTGACATTTATGGCAGGAACGGAGCAAGCAACGAGTCTGTTTCCGAGTGTCCAGTTAGGGGATGGATATACAGCTGCTGCTAATGGGGAGGTGAAGCGCAGGGAAGAATAGCATCCCAGGAAGAAAGAGCGCAGGAAAGGAGGACATTCTTGACCCCCATTCTTAGCAGTTGGGACGCACTGCCGTCTCCACGAGCCTGGAGCCATCAAAACACGGCTCTGAAGGAATAAACAGAGCGCTCTTACTGATTCTTCACAAGCAACCAGAAAATGATAAACTTTGCCTCCTACTGGCTCCCCAATCACTGCTGAGAGTTTATTTAGACTGTAAGACACTTAGCATAGCTGACCACACTAAGCGCGCCTTGCCATATACACCCGATCTGTGGATTGCCAGCTAGAACACGACTCTGATGTTGAGCAGCAACTTAGGGCCAGGGTGATGTATCTAGCCAGTGAGAATTCGGGAATAGTACATTCCACAGGCAGGTAGATATTATCAATGACCAAGGACTTCGATAAACTCTCAATGATACATATTTCATCTTAATCACATGGCTACTATTTGCCAGTTAATGTCTGATAGCTATGAGGTATTGTAAAATCTGGTAATTCTCTGGCTAGAATTATGAACTTAGTACATTTTTTTTATAATATGGTCTCAGAAATTTTCAGATCACAGATGTTTAAATATTTCCACCTAAACAAACAAACAAATACAACAAGAAAAGCTGGTCTCAGATATCAGTACCTGACAGTATGGTAAGAATCTGTGTACTGTCTTGACTAGACTCAGCAGCGTGAATGTGGGCCATGTTACAGGAGGAGCCACACTGGATACTGAGTATCCAGGATCTAAAAGAAAAAGAACTTTTAAAAATCACTGTATTTCTGATTCGATGTGAAAGCAGCAGTATTAAAAACACCTGTTGTATGTTTCTAGAGGTTTTCTCTGTGTGTGAATATGTGCAGTTGTTCTATTATATTCTGAACACACTAGATTAAAAAAAAAACCTGTATTATCACAGGAATCCCATAAAAATACAAAACAGGAAACCGTAATATAATATATATGCAGAGGACTTTTAAGATTAAGAAATAACCCTAATTTAACACAATAAAACAATAAAAACCTCCAAAGACGCCTTTGAGTGCTGCTGGACCTGGGGTCTACCCTTAAGAGTAGTGTGTTTCCCCAGTGAGATTCTCTTGGGGAAAACAAAAGTGTCATTTGTAAGTGGCTAGCAGTTGGAGACAGCTTAAGTAGAACCCATATTTTAAAGGCAGGAGAGTGTTATAATCCCTGCACTGGGACAGTAGATCTCTGGGGGGCCCTAGCCAATCAACTTAGCCTGATGGACTGGCCAATTTCAAAGAGAGACTCTGTCTCAGAAAAATAGTGAGGTGAATGGTTCCTGAAAAGTGGTTCTTGAGGTGGACCTCAGGCCTCCACAGGCATGTTCATATATGTGCACAATAAAAGAGAAAGGGAGGTAAGAAGGGAGAGGAAAACAAGGAACACAGAAAGGGAGGGAGAGAGGGAGGGAGGGAGGAGTGGGGAGCTAGGAGGAGGGTAGGTAGACCCAAAACACTCATTTTTGTCACCAGAATGCCTAACTGGTGGCCTGGGTCCCACCCTCATCCCTACCCCCAACTGCATGCTCAAACTGAGACTTCTCTAACAATAACCCCTTCAGCACCTGCTTGCGTGGAAGTTCAGCTTTGTCTCAAGGGAATATGGCGGGACCCAATATTATACCTCCTTACCCTTTACCCCTTTCTAAAATGTCCCTACACACAAACAGTGCCTGCTACCTGTGCCCCAGCAATGAAGTCCTCATCCATGTCAAAACACAACAAAAGAGAAAGACAGACGGGCAATGAACTCTGTCCTGTGACCTTTCCGTAGGCTGATTTCTTACCTACATTTAGACCAGTGCCTGGCACATTGAAGGACTCGGAGCTGTTCGTGGCAGAGAGAGGACTGACAGTGTAAAGCCCAGTGTGAGGACGACAACACAGGGAACAGGCGCTGGCGCAGTGAAGGAGCATGGGAAGAGACCAGGAAACTGGGCTGGGGTGGAGGTTCATGGTGGAGTTTGTGCTTTCCGTGCACTGACCCTGGGTTCAATCCAGTAAAGGAAGAAAGGGAGCAGGAGGGAAGGAGGGAGGGATGAAGGAACTAAGGAAGAGAAACACAGAGGAAGGGAATTTAGGAGAGGAGAGAAGAAAAGTAAGACACCGAAGATCCAACTTCAAAAACCATTTCTGAGATGGAGTCCCTAGCTATTTTCAATACATTCTTCTCTCATAAAAGAAAAAAAAAAACTAGGAAAACAGAAGCCAAACAGAGACCGTTATTCAGTGCAGGATTTTGTTTATTTGTTTGTTTGTTGGGTTTATTTTTTAACCAATTCAGACATTCTATGTTCCTAAACGTCTTAATCCTTATTGCGATCACCTTCCAGAACTATTAGAATCTGTGGATGCTCCAGAGACCCCAGTCTCTTCAGGAAGGTCAGTAAGAAATCCACACAAGATAAAACGAAAACATTTTGTACTTATTTTTCCTTATCGGGAATGTACCTTCATAAGTACTTTTCTCACAAAGCCCACTTGAGATGTGGCAAGCACATGCCACCACACTTGTCCCTGCTTTAGGAAGGGCGGCTTCACTTCCAAGGAGCTGCGTTTCAGACTCTGCCAAAAGAGGTGCCTGGATCTGATTATTAATTAGTTGCTTTCTCAACCAAATGTTAGGCAGCTTTGCAAGTGCCCTGTCCTATAGCAAATTTGGTTTGGGAGCATAAAATTCCAGAGCCTTGAAACTGTGTTGAAAAAATGTCATAGTACATAGTCTTGCTATTCAATGAGCATTGAAGGAACAAGGAATTCTTACTTCAGGTGTGAGAGCTGCATCGTGACCCTGAATTTAGGGACACAAAGTCACAGGGGAAGTAGAAATAGCCAATTTTATTTGGCTTCCAGGTGGAGAGCTAACTTCCCTGTGGATAAGAGCTGTGTCAAGCTAACACTTCACTTTTGGGCAGGCCAGGCCGGGCTTAAAGTGGGGAGCTTTTGATTTTTAGGATGGAGTGGGTACCTTAGCGGTTCATCTTTTTTTTTTTTTTGTCTCAAGTATAAATCCACTTTAGCTTTTTGAATTGACACTATATCCAGATTAAGTTCCAGAAAAAGTGAAGAAGCTTAAAAATACCTAGAGTCCCACAGATGGTGGACGGCTGAGCAGACTCAGATGAGGGTGAGCCAAACACTCGGGCTGAGAGCTTGGGGGCAGACTGGAGCAGGTGACTTTGGGAGACGAAAATTCTCCAAAATTCATTCCAATTTTAGCCCTCACGGAGACAGGGGTTTGCAAAGGTATGAGAACTTACTCCTGAGCAGGGACTTCTCTCCAAGTCCGACAAAAAGCTGATAAAGTTTTATCAACATCTTGGGTAAGTTTTATTGTTGTTTATGAGATTGGATGGATGCTTGTTGTTTGCCGGCCCCAGGACTTTCACTCAGGCATTTCAAAAAACTTTTAGGAAGAGAAGGTGGAAGTGAAAACCAGGCCCCTGGATATGCCATGCCCCACAGGCTAGCACGAGCCTATTGTGGTACAGGTGCGCCTCCCTTCATCCCTCAGCTCCGAAGTCCTTCAGTGTGCCAGATACCCAACTGAAGGTAGGTGGAAAATCAAGACCGAGCTATTACTTCCACGTCTCCTTGTGATGTACAGTGAAAGGTATTATGTAGGCCTGTATTCCAAAGGAAAAGACCTCAGCAACTCATGCCCTGATTCCTCGCTAGGAATGAGTAGATTTGGTTCCACATGGGAAGATGCGCACAGCCTTGAAGCGAAGTGCAGTGTTGGTGGTGGGCTGGAGCTTCCTCTGCTGGAAAACCACTCGGCCATGTGCATCAGCTAGAATTTGAAAGTCAAGCAAGTAGTAAGAAGGGGGGAGGAAGAATTTTAAAAGAGTCAAATGACCACAACAGGATAAATAACCCTGAATCACAAATGGGAACAGTCCCTTTGGCAGAGACTCAACGGTAATATGTTCAGGAGAATGAATAGCTCCTCAAAAATGTGTTCTCTAATATCAGACAAAACCAAGGGTTTCCTTCCATGTGAGACATGAACATCTACTTTTTATACTTCATCTTTTCAGCTCTCCAAACAAAATTTTAGGAGATGGAAAAAACAAAATGAACTTAGTCTGTTTAGGTCCGGTGTTTTTCTGGTTAATGTATTAAGTCCCTGGCAGTAGCTAGGTGGCACCCATTTCCGCATGGTTTATCACCTTTAGAATTCTAATGTCATTGGATAACCAATTATATTCTATTAAATATTGAACAACTGCAAGAGGCAAACACTAGGAAAGCACACTCCTCTCATCTGAAATCCGCTTGTGTCACACAGAGGTAAGCCACAGCTTCCAATATTCTACATTGTCCTGTGTGTCACACTGACGTAAGCCACGGCTTCCAACATTCTGCTTTGCCCTGTGTGTCTGTCACTCTACTAAGAGTTTTAGTTCCTAGTGTGCACAAGAGATGCTCATCATGTGAGCTAATACTCTCCTAACAGTCTCCATGTCCCCTGGTGCACTGAGACCCAAGTGCTCTGGGAAGAAAAGGGTACATTGATCTTAAGTGCAGTTCTTGCCAAGAGTCTAGTATCTGGCCTACTGTTTGCCATGGCCACATGTTAAATGATAACTTTACTGACCTCCCAATGCGAAGCCATGGAGGGTGGTATAGGGTAAAAAGCAGTGAAAGAAACCCACCCTGATTCTGAGACCTGAGCCGGTGAAAGAAATGCTTTAGCCCCTAATCCACACCCAAAGAAATGCACCCTCACTCTGAAATCAGTACCAAAGAAACACTTTGTCCCTAGAACCAGAGTCAGTGAAAAGAATAGGCCCTGGCCCATGAAAGAAACACAGTTTGGCCCTTAAATCAGAGCCATCTCTGACCCTGACCAACTAAAGAAACCAATCCCCGAGCAAGGAAAAACTAAACAATCCCTCTTCTCCCTGGGAAAACTCCGCCCCTAAGAAGCCCTGTATAAGCCAGGTTTAAGCCCTGTGCCTGTCTAGCGCTTCTTCTACCCTGGCAGAGGCAGCCACCATCCTGGAGTCTTCTCTCTCAGTAAATCTCTCAAAAGGGGTTTGGGTGAAGACCTTCTTTCGCTGAAGCAGAGACGGACCAGAGTTTTGCTAGGGAAGCCTTCCCTTAAGGGTCCTCAGTTGTTAAAGCTTGCCAGAGAGGTCAGAAGCAGAGTAGAGCAGGGCTGTGTCACCTTCGCTGGGGAAGCCTTCCCCTAGCAGAGCAGAGTTGTTACACTCTGGAGCACCAGAAACGAGGTGTAACAACTTCGATGAGAAGTCCCCTCCAGCAGGAGGAGAGCTGTCACTTTGGGGGAACCGTCAGTAGAGCAAAACTGTAAGCTGCTACGCTTACTGTGCCCTGTGCCCTGGCTCCCGACTGCCAGAGCACGCTTCCACTGGAGCTGTAACACTCAGTATTCCTTGGCTCCCGACTACCAGGATCCCTTTCCATCTGAGCTGTGACACCTCCAGGCAGGTGTCAAAAGGACAGAGTGGCCTGAGATTTTAGCTAGACTAAGATGCTCCTCAGTACAGAGGTTACAGCAGTCCCCTCCTTCTGTAAAAACTTTGCAGATGAATAGCCATCACCCTGGGAGTGTAAATCGAAGTATACTTAATAGAAAATCCATATCAATGAGTGAGCCAGCAAGAGAAGATTTCAAGGGGGATTGGAAGGGAGGGGGCAAAAAAGGAGAACTGTCCCTTTAAGAAGTCATGGGACTGTAGCTAAGTGGTAGTACTTGAGGTCTTAGATTCAGTCTCCAGGACAAAGGGGGAGAGGAAGGAGGTAAAGAGGAAGGGGAAGAAAGGAAGGAGGGAGAGAGGGAGGGATAGGAGGGAGAGGGAGATATGGAAATCTCCCAAGTGCAACCATTGACTTCACCAGGTCACTCTGCTCCGGCTGTAGGCTGCGGCTGGGTAAGATCCAACCCTATCAATCATTCCCCCTCAAAGTTGTCCTAGGACTTGAAGTTGCAACACAGGGCAGAGGTAAGTGGAGTGAAGAGGAAGAATACCGTCTGGTCCCCCTCTGTTACTACATATCAGCCTTTGAAGGGCTGCAGAGTGCTCTTCAGCCCTCCTAGGACCTCCCTCCTCTGACCTTCATTCCTGTCCCCTGGCTCCTTGCCCATCCCTCTTCAGGCCTCGTGACCTAACGTGGAAAAGGCAGAGGGAAAGAGTAGAAGAAAGCAGCTTGCACCGCCCCACCTTGATCAGGGTTTCTCTCCTGCACATGGTTCCCAGCAGGTACTGATGCCCACTGCAGCCTCTAGTGCAGGGGTTCTCAACCTGTGGGCCATGATGCCTCTGGGCTGGAACAGCTCTTTAACAGGGGTCTCCTAAAACTATCAGAAAAACACAGGTATTTATACTACAATTCATAACAGTGGCAAAATTCAAGTTAGGAAGTAACAATGAAAATAATGATATATTTGGGGATCACCACAACATGAGGAACTGTGTTAAAGGGTCACAGCATTGGGGAGGTTGAGAAGCGCTGTTCCAGGGTCAAAGCTCAGTTTGTCAACCTCACTTTGCCACTTACTGTGGTGAGAGTTCCCCCTCCTCGCCCACTGACTGTAATCCACTCAAGGAACCATGCTAAGAGGGAAGTTCTCAGCCTTCCCAGAGCTCAATGACACCACGAACTTGTCAAAGCAGTATGCTGAGCACTGCGGAGCATTCCCGTAACGCCAGCATTCGGGCGGGAGAATTACAGAACATTCAAGTCCAGCCTGATCACAGCAAATTTCCAGACCAGCGAGGGCTACATAGTAAGACCTTGTGTCACACAACGAGCAAACAAAACAAAATAAAGTCTGTGTATGCTTGGTCCCCAGAGACTGCCGGCTTGTTCATGGCGTTATTATATAATAAAGCTTTCTTTATGAGATTGGGTTTTGACTGTGTGTTTGACATTAGGAGAGGTAGGACCAGCATATTTACCCTCACAGTTTTACACCCTTCATCTCTAGAAGGGATGTGTGTCTCTTTTGGACCACTGGGCATTGTGGAGACAGCCAGGAAGCACAAAGCCGTGTTCTCCTTCTGCCCATCCATAAATGTCGAGAGTCAGGCTGGCAAGCAGGGAGAGCTGCTCTCCACAGCAGCTAAGCCTGTGGTCTCAGCTCCAGGCCAGGTTTCTGGAGGCACCAGACCTCCCTAGGGAATGGAGCCTAGAACTATAGTGGAGCATAAGTGCCTCACTGTGCCCCTTCCCTGAAGCCCTGTTGGATAACTTCCATTCCCAGGCCCCACCGAGCGGGTTTCCCCCTCAGTCAACATGGCAGCTGTCTCTGGCTCCCCTCGCCCAGCAGTAAATAGGTGCATTGTGAGGCAAAGGTCTGAGTGCTTACTGCTCCTCCTCGCTGCAGGTGGCGAGCAGGTGGGAGCTTTCCGGTTGTTTCCGAGCACAGCTGCCTATCCACGTCCTGATTTGTTTCTCCCGCTGCCCCCCACCCCGACCTCTGCCTCCTTTCTACAGATGAATGAGTGTCAGCTCCACAAAAAAAAAAAAAAAAAAAAAAAAAAAAAAAAAAAAAAAAAAAAAAAAAAAAAAAAAAAAAAAAAAAAAAAAAAAAAGAATTCCCTCCACACACGTAGGTTTGGTAAAACTCCACCACTCTCAAGATTTAGGAGCCTCTTTCCCAAAAGCACTGCGCCACACACTCTGGGGAAGGCCATGCCAAGTGGAAGTCAGAGGTTTGGGGGGTTTGGTGGTATGGGTGTGTGCGCGCGCGCGTGTGTGGTGTGTGTTCCTTAGATGTCAGTTTGAGTTTAAGTACTTATAACACCTCTGACACATAAGTCCCTAACCCTGTCCATGTCCAAAAGGCTTTGGCCCCCACTCTGCTGTGACTCTGCTCCCACAGCCTCAAAAACCTCTTCCTGCACCAGGAGGGGAATGAGCCCACTCAAACAATAATGGACTGGATTTTGTTTGTCTGTTTCCATCTAGCTGTTTGGTTCTTTCTCTTCCTTGGGGAAAGGATGTCGCAGGAATAGTTTTAAAACACAACTCAGAAAAGTGAAGGGGCCAAAGAGGCTCAGCAGCTAAGGAAAAGTTTGTACTCTGGCAGAGAACCTATGCTCAGTACCCAGCACTTTGGTAGCCACTCTAGGGGACCCCCAGTTCCCAGTCATGCACATAGTACACATCCATATACACAGACAAAACTTTCACACGCAGGATAAAAATGAACATGTTAAGGATGTTTAAACAGTCTATCACCATCCTGGCCATCGAGTGCCCGGGCACCTGTTGTCACAAGGCTGCCACTGCCTCCCTTTATAGATAAGCAAGGGTGGACTCGGAAAAAAGACTTCTGAGCGGGTTTTGCTCAGTGTACAACCCCTGTTACAGCTTCCCTGAAAAGAACCTCCCTCAGTGACAGCCTCTGAGCTCATAACAGTCGGCAAAATTTAAGATTCCTTAACTGTCATTATGTTTTTTTCCTTACTAGTTCCTCTATACACATTTTTTTAAATCTGTAGAATTGTGTGTATTACATGTAGTTGTTTGTGTATCTATGTGTATATGTGTGTTACATATAAGTGTGTGTGCATATGTGCTATATGTAGGTGTATATGTGTGTATGTATGTGTTACATGTAGGTATATATATGTATGTATGTGTGTGTTACATGTAGGTGTGTGTATGTGTGTGCTATTTATAGGTGTATGTATATGTGTGTGTTATGTGTAGGTGTGTGTGTCTGTGTGTATATGTGTTATATGTAGGTATATGAGTGTCCATGTATGTGCTACATGCAGGTGTGTGCATGCATGTTACATGTAGGTGGAGGCAGATGTGGAAAAACCCATACTTCTTCTGGCAAGGCCACACCTCCAAAGTATCTCCCAATAGATGCGAAACTGGGGCCAGGTATTCAAATGCAAGAGACTACAGAGGGCATCTATCCTTCAGACCAAAACAAGAAAGATGAAATAATACAGAGGTCTCAATAGGATTCCTAAACTCTTCAGTCTTCATTTCTTACCCACTGTCTAGTTGCTTCCCACCTCTGGGGCTGATCAACCAGTGCCCCATACCTGTCCTAAAACCTGTGTGTCGGAGCTAGCAACGAGTCCTCTGCGTACACGAGCAGTTCATGGACTGCTTTCATGTTACGTATCGTGTGCACACATGTGTGCGCGCACACACATACACTCTCTCTCTTCTGAAGGCAGCAGGCTCACCTGTGGTACATAGATATGCATACAGGAAAAACATTTCTATACATAAAATAAATCTGTAATAAATAGATTTCCTGTAAGAGAAAAAACATTCAATCTTTGCCAGTGGCTGCAACAACTGTGTTTGTCTTGCCCACTGTTTCCTTGTGTCCCTAGTGCAGACAAAAGTACTTAGCATTGAGTTGATACTCAAAATCATTTCTTGGAATAATGAAAATAATTGAATTGCCAAGCAAAATGAGGTAGCCAAGTCTTCAAGTGCCAAGTCAGGGGACCCTAACAAGCAGCCAGAGACATCAAGGACAACTTAAAGACCACAGAAGGAGCCAGGCAAGTTGGCTCTTGGAGGGCTCCGGCTTGAGGGCTATGTTTTGCTCCCTGGATGCTGGAGACTTGGGTTGTTCATCACAGTCTCCAGCAGACTGCCTGGCTCTGGGATTCCTGCCAGGAGGGCCATGAGCAGTCATTGCCACAGAGCTCAGCAGCTGCTGAGAGGCGGTCATAACTCATAGCCGGGCCCAGTTGTAACGGCCCCCCACGAAGGCCCACACCCGCTCCTCTCAAAATCCTGTGAGCCACCTTTTAGCCCAGGTACTAGAAATCACTCAGTCTGAGAGAAAGGGAAGAGCAGGACAGCTCCTTCAAAGCCGGCACAGCAAACTCCTCTCGGGGAATCAGCCTCCACAGTGAGCCTACCTTCCTAGAGCTAGCCCAGGCTCCCCCTTACTCCATCCCACACCGTGCATATCCAAGTTTCCTGACACTTAACTCCTTGAGTCCCCTCTTCCACCTTGTATGGTATGACAAATGCGTTTCTCACAAAGTCAGAGGACTGGAGGAGACACTCAGCAGTGGTAAAACCTTGCCTGTTCCAGACACTGACATTTGAAGTGAGGATGGTCTTCATTGCTCTAAGTCCCCATGACAGAAATTCTACGACTTGTCTATGTCCTGTGCTGCTGACAGTGATAAACACTTTGAGTATCATCTTGGTAAGTCTAGGATGGAGCTTTTGCTTAGAAAACTAAGCTAACTGGCATGAAAAGCCTTATGAAGTATCAGAGGCCCTGCCCCTAAGTAATGAACTGATGTAAAACTAAAGCCAAAGTATTAGATAGTTTGTGTTCTCAAAGGTGAATGGCCTAGAATGATTGGTGTTTAGAATCTAAAAGCAATGTGGTGAGAAACTGGCTCAAACTGAGGAAAGCGTAAACTTCATGGACTCTTGTTAAAGAAAACAAAACATCGCCTGTGGATCCCTGTCTTCTTCTCATGCCAATGTATCAGCACAAGGAAAGCCTGTGGCCTGTGTCACAAATCAGGAGATTAGTACATCCAGAAAACGAGTCTGCACAGTTGTGTGTCACCAGACATCTTGTGTGCCCTTCTCCTATGCCTATAATGTCTTATGTTTCCTTCTACTGGTTAAGCCACCAGTTAAGTCTACTTAGTGTTCGTTTTTATAAAAGTGAATTCTTAAAACAGTTTGTATAGGAAAATTTGTAAGAAAATCTACACATCCATGTATCAAAATCACTGTACTATAAGAAAATAACTGGACTATGTCTAGACAAGAAAAAAAGTGAACATGTAAAAACCCGGGATGTCTCATTAGACCTTTGGAATACATTGATGGCAATTTACTGTGGAAGGTTAAGCAGAGGGTGCAAAGGGAAATAAAAGGCATATTGCCTCTGGGAGAGATCTTGGGGAGACAGACAGATGCACCCCTCCATGGTGGAGGGGGATGATGAGTACAAAGAAGAGAGACTTTGCAGTGCACCATGGGAGGATAGAGGCAAGAGCGCACATAATGTACCAAGAGCCAGAGACAGTTCATCAAGACAGTGAAATCCTAACCTGGCCTTGGGAGATAGTAAACAATATCTCTCAATTGCTGTTATTTTTAGGCAGTGTATTATTAAGTAGCCCAGGCTGACCTAAAATTCTTGATCCCCAAGGAGTTTCAGCTTCCTGTGAGTGCTGGGATTCCAGGCATGTGCTCCCATGCTTGGTTTTTTTTTTTTTTTAACATGATTCTGATTGTGAAGAGAGAGTCATGATTCTCTGAGCAACTAATTTTATATGGAAGACTAGGGAGGGAGGGAGCAGTGGGCTCCGCAATCCTGCTTCATGATAGCATCCAGGTTCTCTCTCTCTCTGCTTCATGTGGAGACACTTTCATCCCTGACCAACAGTAGCAGTTCAGGCACGGCATCCAAACCAAACAAAGGACAATTTTCTTGACTAAAAACGTACATCCATTTAGCACCAGACTCCCTTTGGCAACACGTTGGTTCAGTGTCCAGGATTGGGCCATCCAAAGTTATTCAGAGGAACTGGATTAGCCTGCCCATTCATCACAGTGGAAAGGATTTGGGGAGTCACCACAATACACAACAGTTTGGAATTAACTAGGCAGACAGTTGGGCAATCCCATCAGAAGCAAGATGATCAAAGACGAGATGGAAAATTCCAGAATAAGAAGGAGAATATGAACAGAAATAAGATGCAGGGGAGAAATAGAAAGAGGATGTAGACAAGAAATAACAATAAGACGGATCATCTACTGGGCTCTCACTATCCAGGCTTTGTGCCCAGATATTTGCATATGTCATCACTGTGTTTCCTCATGGTGATGATTGTGTGAGATAGCATTATTTTATTTTAAGGATGACAAAAATTGAAGCAGATGGGGATTTAGGAGTCCATCCATGTTCATCTCCAGTAACATGTACAAGTGGATCCAGTTATGTCCCGATTTGATTCCAAAATTCATATTTCAGGGAACAATAGAATCTAACTCGACTGAAACGCAGAATGTGTGGAGAAAGCCTTTAAAAAATGAGGCTGGGAAAGAATTGGGTCTATATGATAAAGGAATTTAATAACAAAGCAAGGAATTTGGGCTTTGTTCTGTGGGCCAGAAAAGATATTGAAAATCTTTTTGAGTGGAAAGGTCAAGATTAGAATATAGAGTGGGGGGGGCATCTTCCAACAATTTAGGATAGAACGTGATGGGGAAACTTGGCCTAAGAGACAACAGCAACTCTGAAATATCGTGGAGGAGACCTGAAATAAGTTCATGACACTGGAGCCCAGAGAAAAAGTAGAGACACATTTCCCAGGAATTTGGCAGCTGGATATGGGATAGGAAGGATGAAGGAAAGGGGAGATGGGAGACGATTCAGAGCTCTGAAGTCCTGGACACTGAACAAATGTGGCATCGTCCTTGTCAGAGACATGCAAGGGGGAAGATGCTTAGCTGGTACCTCGAGAGGCAGCACAGTGCTAGAAAGATTCCTGATGCTTAGAAGGGTGACTGGGAGGACAGGAAAGCCTGATGCTAGAAATGCCAAAGGTCATGGCGCACCTCGGGGACCAGCTCCATCTTCAACTTCTTTTCCTTGGTCCCTTGGTAACTGCTCTATTAAGTGACAGAATGAAATACGCAGAGAATATTGAATTTCAATAAGATCATTTTGTTACTTGTCAATAAAAGCTTTGGCTACAAGACTTCGCCACAAGGAAATCTAAGTAAAGGAAAACGGAGTGTCATAAAAAATAAGTTGGTGAAGAGAATGCCTGCAAAAAAAATAATAAATCTCTCCTTTCAAAGCTGGTGCCCTTAAAAGCCCTTTTTAATAATCCCTCATGAGGTTAGAGAGATTGCTTAGTAGTCAAAAGTTCTTGTGGCTCAGTCATCAGGACCAGAGTTTGGATAGCATCATTTTGGTTGTGTGCCTCACAAACAACTATATCCCCAGTTTTAAGTGATCTGATGGCCTTTTGCATCCTCTGAGGGCCCCAGCACACACTTGTGAATATATGTTCATATGAACACATACATGCAGATGCACACAGACACACGCATAAATAAAAAAATTTAAACTGTTTAAATTCCTCCAAGTAGGCCTACTTTGGGAATGTTCATCTAAGAGCAATGATGTTCATGGTCACATACTAAAATTTTGTCAAATACGACCACAGTTTTTTGTCACAATTTTATTTGTCCTGATTCTTCTTGGCTGTTATGATCAGTATTAGGAAATTTGCAGTTTCACTACTGTGACTCCTAAGTTTTAAGGAAGAGGCTGACTGGTCTCTCGAGGACAGCCTGAGTTTCACAGCGAAATTCTGTCTCAAATAAACAAACAAAAACAACAAAAGAAAAAGAAAAAAGAAAAAAAAAAACAAGAAGAGGAGGAGGAGGAAGTTGTTATTGAATGTGCTCCCTAAATCACTTAGTAAACAGAGTGTCTGGAAGACTTGAAGCCACTGGTGGTGCGCTGTCCTGTGATCCAGCCTAAATATTCTCAGGGGATTTTTCACAGTCCCTCCCTGTGACTCCCATTTAGAGTGCTGTTCCTTCATTAATGGTGTCTCTGCCCTCAAGGATGGATTAAGGAATGGCAGCCCCCAGATGAAGCCCTTGGAGACTTTAAGGCCTGACAGTGTGTAGGGGAGGTTAACTAATCAAACTGATTTTGTTTTAGATGCGGTACTCCTGTGTAGTCCTGGTAGCCTGGAACTTTCTGGGCAAACACAGTCCTTAAACCTCCTGCCTCATCCTCTTTATTACTAGCAATATGGGTATGCATCCTGTTTCTGATGGAAGACTCTCGAAGAAAAACCCAGTGTTAAGAGAGGACAGTATTGCCGAGACGATGGTGGCACACGCCTTTAATCTCAGCACTTGGGAGGCAGAGACAGGTGATCTCGGTGAGTTTGAGGGCTGCACAGAGAAACCCTATCTTATAAAACCAAAAACAAAAAGAAAAAAAAAAAGAGGACAGTCTTAACTGTGGAGTGAGGAGAAAACCTGAATCAGCAGCCCCCAGAATAAAGGGATGTGAGAGTTCTCATGACATATAAGGACGATGCTCAACTGGGCATCCTGGTACATGTTTGTGATCCCAGCAGGGAAGCTGAGGCAGGAGAATGGCTAATTCAGTTGTCTTAGGCTACACAGTAAAACCTTGTCATTTAAAAAGTAAATGACCCTCACAGGCTCAGAAAAAGGAGTGGGGAGATTGCTAAACAAGAGGTTGGGGAGGATCAGAACAAAAGAGTGTGTCCTGGGCACGGCAGGATGGACTTAAAGCAGCTCTGGTTGCCTATATAAGTTCTACACCAGATCAAGTCAGCCAGCATTCTGGCAGACATGGGGGAGGAACAGGGAAGTCTTCACCGCTGTCTGAGGAGCCATTGACAGTTGATGGCTTCTTGGGGAAAGCGTTTTGTTTAAAGGCGTGGGTAAAGACATAGGAGTAAGTTCCTAGTCCACTGAAACTTTATTTCCTCTTTGGAATATATAGATGTATTTGAGATTCATTCAGTGATATATTTGAGATTTCTACATGCACAGTACACCCCAATAAAAATCTTTCTAAAATACGTATCATAACATAGTACTGATTTACTGGCAAGAGATTTAAATTGTTTTCTTATAACAGCACATGCACGATGTAGAAGTACGCAGTGGAAAGAGCTTCCAACCTGGCAGAAAAGTGAGATTTTTCTATTCTCTTTTTAGGCAGGCTCTTCATATTACATCAAAAATAAATTGCTAGCCTGGCGGTGGTGGCTCACTCCTTTAATCCCAGCACTCTAAAGGCAGAGGCAGGAGGATCTCTGTGAGTTCGAGGCCAGCCTGATCTACAAGAGCTAGTTCCAGGGCAGGCTCCAAAGCTACAGAGAAACCCTGTCTCAAAACAAACAAACAAACAAACAAACAAACAAATAAATAAATAAATTGCTAATGGCACAATTTCTTTTGTACTGGAGGAGAGAAAACTCCGAAGTCCTCATTCTAGAGGATATAATGACTAGACTAGGTTTAGGAAACCCAAATTACCATTCAAGGTCTCAGAATGCCCTGGATTTTTAGAAAGCAAAATGTTTATGTCAGCATGTATTATTAATTCTGAAAAAATTAAAGTTAATAAGATGTTTAGAATATACATATATGTTTATAATAATGACATAGAGGCCAAAAACTTGTGTTAAAGAATGATTCAAAAGAGAATATATGTATATATACATATATATGATATATACATACACACATATATACATATGTGTGTGTGATTGCCAACAGCACATTAACATATGGCAGAGTCATGATGGTCTTAACCCCATCCTCTGGTGTGGTGGACCTGCCCATGACCTTCAGAGACATTAATGGGTTTAGAATGAGCTCCACATGATATGACTTTTCACAAAGTGGTTCTGGTATGCCATCAGAGGTTTGGATGATATAAAAACACACTGTACATTTCCAAGTCTCAGTCTGTTCTGAACAAAATATACACGATCCTACACCTACACATAATATAACAGACAACCTATAGCTAAACACCATTTCCTTCTGGTATGTAAAGCTTTAAATGAAATATGAAACACACTGGGTGATAATCTAATATTTTTGCAGCTGATTTGTTTATGGGAAAAAATGATAGACCTGATATAAAACTACTTAAGTATTTTTATTGAGTTTGTCTTAAAGGTGCTTTGCCAAAGTAAGAATGCTGTGCTTTGTGTTGGGTTTCAGGTTCTGCCTAACGATCACAACCACATCATGACTAAAAGTCAGCAGAAATTTGGGTAGCAGATTTAAGCCATGGATTTTAAGAGTCATTGTGTGTGCAGGTTGGGGATATAGCTCAGTCCTGAGCACTTGTCAAGCTTGTGAAAGGCTCTGGGTTTCAGCAGCACCTCCATCAAATCAATGAACGCAGTGCAGGTAACAAGGGAGTTTACATCATGAAGGTGCACACCCGTAACGATCACACTTACTGAGCGAATGGGCAAGTGATTTGTTTCACAGACACAAAAATGTAAGGGATGGCTCCACTGTTAAGAGTCCTTACTACTTGTGCGAAGAACCTGACTTGGATCCCAATGCCCACATCACCACAGTCTATGGCTCCATCTCCAGAGGAGCAGGTGCACTCTTCCAACCTTTGAGAGTACCTAACTTACATGCAACCACACATGAATGCACGCACACACAAGCATGTGTACACTTAAGTATTTTTTAGATTTATTTTATTTTATGTGTATTATCATTTTGCCTGCTTGTCTGTATTTATACTACACATGCACTGGTACCCAAGGAAGTTGGAAGAAAGCCCTGGATTCTCTGGAATTGGAGTCATAGGTGGTTGCGGCCCATCATATGGGTGGTGGAAATGAAACCTGGGTCCTCTGTAAGAACAAGTGCTCTTGACTGCTAAGCCATCTGTCCAGCCCCATATAACATAACGCAAAAATAAAATAAATCCTTTAAAACAATCTCCAGGAGAAACATCTCTCATTATAAACTGTGTGTAGTGTTTGAATAAGGCTCATGTATCTGAACACTTGATTCCCAGTTGGAAGGAGTAGGATTAGGCCTTGTTGGAAGAGGTGTATTACTGCGAGTGGGCACTGAGGTTTCAAAAGCCTATGTTAGGCCCAGTGTCTCTCTCTGCCTATTGCCTGGGTACCAGAATGTAGGCTCTCAGGTACTTCTCCAGCACCATGTCTGCCTGATGCCATGTTCCCCACTATGATGGTAGCAGACTAGATCTCTAAAACTGCAAGCAAGTCCCCAGTTAAATGCTTTCTTTGTAAGAGTTGCCTTGGTCTTGGTGTCTCTTCACAGCAATAGCACACTGACTAAGACACCATGCATCCTGTAAATACCTGGCAAAGCAAAATGATCCAAAGTTCTTTAACTAAAAAATTGGAATGAGCCAGCCAACATTTTATTGAATGACCTAGCATTTAGAAAATAAATACACAATTAATTTAAACAGCATGCTTCAATAAGCACCTATAGTTCTTTTATTTCTTATTTTTCTTCAATGATTAATTCCCTAAATTAAAAGAAAAGTAAATACCAGAATGAGTTCAAATATTGATACTAGAAATATGCAGAGCATTTGATGTGTACAAAGGGGTTTTTTTCTAAATCAAGCAGGATCAAGAGTTCCAGGCCAAGCTGGTCTGTATACTGTGAAACCCTTTTCCTATCCCGTGTCACATGCTGCCATGCCCATGAGCCTATTTTAGCTAAAATCAAATAACTAACAACAAAACACAGAATCCAAGACTCAGAGAAGTGGATTTAAAACAGCAAGACAACCCTATCAACCCACTGATGTGGTTGCCATGAGAAAGGGTGGCAGGGGGTGTGGGCGAGTACCAAGAGCAGCTGGGAGGCTCCTGCTGCTGTGGGAATAGAGATCTATAACTACTCTGTGAGCTTCATAAGAAAATGAGCATGCACTGCTACGACCCAGGAACGCAAGCTTGGGATGGCAATAGCGTAAGGGAAGTATATCCATTCAGGTACTTGCAGTTGATTACTCGTAGGCAATCCAAGAAGATTCTCCTTGGGGAGGGTCGAGGCAATGTCTACTTTCCCAAAGGCCCAGGGACAAACCTAAATTTGATTCCACCAGAGTTCTCCCTAGGAAACTAATACGATTCTTGGGCTTACTTGTAGAACAAGGGTGAAGAGTCACTAACAGGAACGTGGGTGACTCCAAAGCAACCACAACAGAAAGCTGTTGCCCACCATGGGTGATGGCTTCCCCATAGTCAATAGGCAGAGCTCGCTTATCCTACTCCTTCACAGCCTGTAGACTCTAGCCCCTCCCCAGCCCCCAATCAATCAATGCCATATCCAATAAGGGAAAATTGTGTACAGCTGGTTGGCAGGTGTGACGGGACACTCAGGTGAGGGCCCAGTGATTCCTTCTGGGAGAGAACACTGAAAGTCATGAAGCCCAACTGGGAGGGTCTACAAGCCAGCACAGCCGCTTATGAAGACTGCGGTTGCTCTGCTCAGAGGAGGGTAAGGTATACCAGTGAGTCTTCTCATAATAGCCACAACTTCAGTCAACACGCACGCCCACCAACCGGTGAGGGAATAAACTATGATGGAGCTTGGAGTTAGACATTTCTCGGCAGCAACAAGCTGTACGTAGATATAGCAGCATGGATGGCCCTCAAAAGCATTGCACTACACCATTTAAAAGAAAACTCAAATTATGGGCTGGAGAGATGGCTCCGTGGTTAAGAGCACTCATGGCTCTTCCAGAGGGCCTGGATTCAATTCACAACAAGCATGGGACAGCTCACAGTCACTCCCGTTCCAGGGGATCAGATGCCCTCTCCTCAGCTCTGCAGACACCAGCCATATACATGGTGCACAAACACGTGTGCAGGCAAAACATTTATACAGATAAAATAAATCTAAAAGAAAATACAAATTAATGTACAATCTTGGAAAGCAGGCATTTCTGCCTGGATTCAAGAATAGGGAAGGAGGTTATTCAAAACAGTGAAGGGAACTCTGGGCCTGAAGAATGCTCTGTACTTTGACTGTAGCAGCAGGAGCATAGGTCCTTACATCTGTCAGGGGCCATTAGGTTTGCAACGGTTAAAAGCAAGTACATATTGTAGATACATTCTAATAGAATTGAGTTCTTGGAAAATTTATCTTCTGGCACAAGACAGTTAAAATATGTTCAAAACCAGCATTTTTTCATGTTCTTCTAGAAGCATTACCCTCATAAAAAACATTTCCTATAATTTCCCATTCAAATATCTTGATCCCTTGAAAAGATCACAAGTGTGTGCTTTGAGGCAGCTCTCGGGTTCCACCGGCAGTGAGGCTGGGAGTTTCTGGGGTGGGTGGAGTTGCTCTTGACAAGTGGCTGCTGGATTCCAGGACCAAGCAGAGCCACTGATAACAGACCTTGATGATATCACAGTGTTAATACAGCGTGCCCGACTCTTGCTCTACTCCCTCGAACTAGGAGGATTTCCCTGGAGAAAATCAGAATGCTGTGGCTGGGAGAAACTTCCAGAAATATCTAGCATGGTGGTTTGTAAACTTTGCCTTTCTCTTTTTGGCAGTTTCAAAACAGTTGTATCACACACAGAAGCCAAGTAAGCAAAACACATGCAAAGTCAGCTCCTTTGGGCTAAGAGCACGTGGGAAAAACTGTAGCCCATCCAGATGGTTTTAACATCACCCAGCAATGACCCTGTGGTACCTTCAAGTCGTCTCTGGGCTATCTGGATCCAGATAGAAATCACGGCTAGAATTCAGAATGGTGGAGTATGTGGCTTCTCTCTTACATTCCTGTAGCTGGCCAGTATGACGTCACCTTAGAGTGTGTGCATTGAAGCACTTTTCTTGGTGGTACTCTCTTGCCCCTGACACCCACATGGCTACTCCATCATCCTAGTCAAAAAACCGCAAGGCGCATGGCTCCTACCTGTGCTTCATGCTGCACCAGACCTTCCCACTAGCAACCCTTTGAGCCACCCCTCACTCCCTCCAGCACCTCCTGTGTACTTACTAACAATATTGTTATGTACGAGTATTATTGCTTATTATGCCTCTGACATTAAGAGAGGTGGGAGTTTGTCCATCACAGCATACAAAGACTCTAGAACAGCATCAGGCACCATGCTGATATTTGGGATACACTGGCAAAGTATGTTTCCAAGGTCACAAAATTTAAATGCCCCTGGGTATTGGCTCTCTCTTGTACATTTACCTTCTTCTAGTCTGCTGTGAATTTTGTGTGTGTGTGTGTGTGTGTGTGTGTGTGTGTAGATCAGCGAACAGCTTCTGTGACATCACTTTTGTCCTTACACCTTTACAGAGGTCCTGAAAACTCAGCTTAAATTGTCAGAAGTGTGTGCCAAACACCTTTACCCACTTAACCATCTTGCCTGCCCCAATTATGAATGATTTTACACAGAAAAATAAACTAAGAAACTTGATTTCTTCTCTCAAACAGGTACAAAACTAGTAGTTCATAAGGGTGAAACTGGTTCTCTGAGTCCTTCCTCATTAAAGTGTTTAAAGTTGGGCAAAGACACACTCATCCGCTTTACTGACTGTGTGTACATAAATGTGTGTGTGCACATCGTGTGCGGCCACCGATGAGTGTGTCAACCAGACTTCTGTTATTGTAACATGCCCAAGACCATCAGCTCAGAAGAAGGAAAGGTGTCATTGCATCCGAGGTTCTGGGAGCTCCAGGCCCTGCTCTCCTGGCTGCACTGACTTCAAGCATGCGGCAAGGCCATACATCACGGCAGAGGACGCTTCTTGCCTCGTGGTGCTCAAAGAACAGAGAGGGAGGAAGCAACTGATTTTCTACAACCCCCTTCAAGGGCAAACCTTAACAGTGTGAGATCGTTCACTAGGCCTCACTTCTTAAAGGTCACTGCCCTCACCATGACCTATGGGGCTATGGTCACCAGGGACCTTAGAGGCACTTACTCAGAACATGGGATTGTCCATCCGGTGTCCCTCAGCTCAATGGAGCTGTGGTATATCATCCAGTCTGACAATCTCACTATGACCCCACCTGTTCTCCAAGGTTCATCATTTTGTCCACTGTGCACAACAGCCTCTCACACCTACCATCTATTGTTCATCCCTCCATCCTCCAGTTCGAGGCCAGTCCTCTATCAGAGGCCCTTGCTATGTAACCCCTCCCCACGCTCAGGGTAAAAAACAGGAAGGAAGGAGCTTCTGTCTTCTAGAATCTACCTATTCTAAAAGAAAATAGCAAACAAACAATGGTAGGACTGGAGAGATGTCAATGGGTCAAACTCTTGCTACACAGGCATACAGCATCCGCAGGAATCATATAAAAACCAGATGGGTGTGGTCCGCCTGCAATCCTCACACCACCTAGCGGAACAAGGTAGCTGGCTAGACCAACAAACTGGTTCAATGGCAGGCTTCGCTGCCATGAACAAAGTAACTGTGAGTGTGGAAGTCACCTAACAACCCTCTGGCCTCCACACACACGCGAATGCTCACATTAGTGCACACCGAACTCACATACGCTCCCATGTTCTTGGCGCTGGGAGGTCAAGTCTGTCTCCCAGACATCCTTCTGGACATGTTCCGTGATCATATTTTTTTCACACGGGGGTTGTAGTTAGGTGACAGCCACCTGACTGTGCACCTCAAGAACTTAAATCAGCCAGCTCTGCACCATCTCTTTGCTAGCACGAAGGCAGCAGTGTGTTCACGGGGTCCCAAAAGCAGCGCACGAGCGTGCCTGAAGCCCAGTGCTCTAGTAACAATTGGCCCTCATTACTTAGTCAGC
This sequence comes from Alexandromys fortis, assembly GCF_014885135.2. Lineage (NCBI taxonomy): Eukaryota > Metazoa > Chordata > Mammalia > Rodentia > Cricetidae > Alexandromys > Alexandromys fortis. The sequence goes on along the minus strand of NW_026068006.1, from coordinate 2,352,937 downwards.
ACTAATTCCAGTCCACCACTGAATTCTTCGGTGCTCCCATGTTTTCAAGATACATTCCAAAGTAACTTGACTGTTTTTCCCTTAAGTCATAGAATCATAGTTATTAAGATTTAAATATTAGCACAAAACCAGATGGAAGTAAAAAAAATTCCAAGTCAAATAAATGTACAGTTGGAAATTAAAGACATGTTGTAAGCAGGAGCTAAAGAGATGGCTCCTCCAGGATTCAGACACCCATACCAGGCAGCTCACAATCCCCTGTAACTCCAGCTCCAGGAGCTCGAACACCTCTGTTTTTTGAAAGCCATCGGCACTCACATGACACACACACACACACACACACACACACACACACACACACACAGGATGTACACACACACACACTAATAAAAAATATAAAATAAAACAAACACATGTTGTAAGCAACAGAGAACATGTCACATGCTAGTTCTCATAGTGGGATGGGGTGTGGGGGACCCCATTTCACATTTCATTCATCCACGGTATAACCAAAAAGTTTTGGAAAAGCCTGAGCTCACGTCTGTGAGCTCAGAGTCGGACCCACCCGTCCGTCCCCAGGCTGACGTCACTAAAGCCCATTCCCATGGACTACTAGATTTTTCCTTGAAAGGGGAGGCAGGCAAAGTCCTGCCTTGGAGTCCCAGGGCGGCTGTTCCTGACGCCTGCCAAGCTGTCTCTCTTGGATAACCACCTACAGAAAGCCTTCCATTTTAACGCTTTGTCCTGATGCTAATAGCTTTTGAGATCTACTCTGAACATCCTATTTTATAATTCCTGAGAGTGAAGACTTTCAGAATTTAAGTGTATTTGCTGCTCTTCCATAGGCTCAAGCTCAAGCCCCAGCATCCACACTGGGCAGTTAACAATGACCTGCAACTCCAGCTCTAGGCCCTCCGTGGGCACTTGAGTGCACATGCATATCCCCATACATAGATGAAAATAAAGATTTTTTATCAAAGTAAACCCTTCTCAGGTTTCCTGCATGCCTCCACATGCACACAGTTAGAGGAGGGCTATGCATTCATTTTTTTCTATAGTGTTTGTCCAATATTCCATACCAGTTTTTAATTTTAACATTTGTTAATTGTTTACTTTATCCTTTAACCAAAACAAAATTGTCAGAAACATATGGTTAGAGATCTTTCATTGTTGTTGTTCATTGATAAATTCCAAGTATGCAGACTATGTCTTTTGGATAGGAGGAATTTGAATTCCCCTGAATGATGAACCAGTGAACATAGTTCTCTTTAGTTAGGTTTTCTTGTGTCCTCTAATACACACAGAGAATTCAAATGACCTGATTAACCCTCCTGGGTTAAGTGTAAGGAAGGCTCCTCAGGGCGTTAAATGAGAACATGGAACTAAACCATTGACAACTGTCAGCACTATAAACAATTGTGAACTCCATGAGGAGTGACCAATTCTTTCAGGATATATTTCTAGCACTGTGTCCCGAGCTTTGAAGCTTCAGAGTCTCAGAATTGAGTGAGATTTTTTACCCCCTACATGCATCACCAATGACACCTACAGATCTGGGTTTCATGTGCTGATTTCGTCCTTCTTGTCTGTAAGAACTTCCTGTCATATGCAGGTTAGGACATCACATCGTTCCCTTCATGTTCCTTCCAAGGCAGGAAAAGTAGCAAAAGCCTTGCTAATTCCAACCATCTGATTGTTTTCTTTCATGGATCCTTAGTGAAAATGGTGTCTGTTGTTTCTTCTCATTCAGTGCACAAACAAGCTTCAGGTTCAGACTGGCTTTGCAGGCGATGTCGCTGATGCCTGGCCCTTCAAAGAAAACTGGCGGCTTTGGAACAAGACTGCAAAATCTTACTTTAGGAGTCTCACAAACCTGAGTTCCTCATAGATAACAGGACAGCAGCTGGCTGTGGGGCAATTATTGACCCACAGGGAATGCAAATGTATTATGTACATAGAATCATGTACAAGACACTCAGTGCTTTACAAAATACCAGTGCAATGGAATATAGTAAAAACTACAAGTGGAAAATGGCATCTATGCTAAATGGATTCAGAACTGTAATGGTTAATCATCATCAACTTGACTACAATTAGAGTCACCTAGGAGACACACATCTCTGGGTGTGTCTGTAAAGGTGCTGCAGGTGACGTTTCCATGAAAAAGGAAGACCCACTGTTGAATGTGGGCTGTAGTACCTCCATGGGTCATTCCAGACAGAACGGAAAGAAGAAAGGAGAAATTGAGTTTAGCATCACTTTTCATCTCTTTGCTTCCCGACTCCAGACACAATGTGACCAGTTGCCTCCTATGCATACCAACCACAGCTAGATTCACCCTTACCAGAACCCACTTCGGTGGACTGTGGCCTCAACTCTGAGTCAAAAGCAACCCTTCCTTCCTTGAATTGCTTTTGAAGGAAATTTTGTCACAGTGAGAAGAAAAACAACAAGCACAATAATCAACAAAAAATATAACTACTTTAAAAAAATAAAGTTTAAGTTCCAACATTTAGTTCCAGGAGGCAGATGTAGGGGTCTTACATGCATCCTTCTTTTCTTCGGCAAGTCTCCAATTTAACATAACCTCACCCAATGGAAACAAGTTATGGTGAAATGAGTGTTGAGAAACCCAGGGTTGGAGGGTCAACACAAAGGGCTGAAGCAGGAACTGGAATGCTTTCAGGATTCTAGGAAGCATTCCTTCCACCTCCCATCTGCTCAGAAGCCCTCTCTTTCTCTCCCATTACCACCTCTCAGGGTGCTGAAGATGACTGCTAGGAATTGCAGACGCAGGCTTCCGGCCCCCGAGGAGACTGACAGTGATGCCTCTCAATCCAAATTTCAGACTCCTGGGCCAGCCAGCTGTAGCCCAGTCTAGTGTGCCTGGCCCAAGAGGGATGTTTGGTATGATGGTATTTAATGATGAGAGATTAGAAACTTTACGAGTCCATAATTATCCAAAGACTTTCTACTCTGCAGGCTCGACCCAAGCTTGCAGAGCTTTGAGACACTTTTGGAGTCTACTTTTGTGACTTCTCACCTCATAACAGCATGGAAACACAACAGTTCTCAGATCTAGGTAAGATTTCTGGAGTTTCTTCCTCCAGGTTCTTCACTGTAAATACACCAATTCTAGTAGAGTCGCCATCTTCTCCTGGGTCACTTGCCTTCATTTGACATTGAAGATGTTTGGAATTATTTTTCTTCTTTCTAACTAAGAGGTTCTCAGCCTCCCTAATACAGTCCCTCAAGTTGTGGTGATCCTTTGGTTGCTACTTCATAGCTGTAATTTTGCTACTGTTATGAATTGTAATATAAATGACTGCCTTCTGATGGTCTTAGGTGACCCCTGTGAAAGGGACACAAAGGGGTCATGACCTACAGGCTGAGCTAGCTTGTCAAAGAAGAGGCTATTCTAGCCACTGACAGTCTGAAAAAAATAGTTTGTGGTCACAGTATCTCCCTTCACTAGAAAGAAGGACACAGAAAGAAAGGAACATCCAAACAGTGTGAAGCTCACAGTCATGGTGGAAAACGTGGCCGCACACAAGCCGAATCCTAGCTGAGGGCGAGACTGCAACGTGGTACATTATCCAGAAAGCATCAAAGGGGAAGCAGAAGCTGTTGGTATTGTGTGGATAAAATATAAGAAGTTCAGGACAGCAAAATGAAATGTAATTGAATCAAATGTTTTCTCAGAATATGACCTATGACTGGGAGATTGAATTTTCTCTTTGCATATTAAGGAACCCTGTGGTAAAGAAAAACAATTAAGACAGCCTTGGAAAGCCCGTAAGTGTTAGTACTCTCTCCAAGTTTAAATTGAAAGATGATTTTGGGTTCAATGAATAACAAAATTTAATGAGCCATCTTTTGAATGAGTTAAGTGTAAATTAACCAGAAAGACTCATGCTTGGCAACCATCTCCTCTCTAAAGTAATTTCATTTTGTCAGGGTGTTGCTAATTTAAACAAGATGACCTACCCCACACATGGTATTCTCGCATTGCTAGCAGATTCTTCACCAATGGGATCATAATTTCCGAGAGACATTCCAGAAGACAAAAGAGTGACAGAACTCCAACACCCCCCACAGCCGTAGCTCATCAACATCATCCCACCTCCTCTAGCCTTTCCCTGAGGATATCGCTTCTACGAGGAGTAAAGTAGTAGCCATGCCGCTGCTGAAGGAAACTGACGACCTGAGCGTCCGTTCTCAGAGTCACTGCTTCCCCTTCGCAGTGTCCTCGGACATTGGATTTATTGCATTACCTTTGTCTCTGTGCCTCCTCGGGAGAAGCGCACGCCCGTGTTGCCCTTTGCGTCACATGGACCGGCCACTAATGGGAGGGATGACAGCAGGAGACTGAGTCACCCAGTCAAGCGAGACCAAATGCTGCTGGAGCCGTGATCGCTTCCCCAGGTGCTGGAGCAGTTAGCAAAGCGGTGGTGGAAAGCGGCATGGACAAGTCATTTGCTAACAGCCATGGCAAAGCAGGGAGAGAAAATCAGTGGACCACTAGGCACTGAGTGCTTCTGATGTGCCTGGTGCACAACTGTCTTAGGGTTACTATTGCCAGGAAGCGACACCATGACCACAGCAACTCTTATAAAGGAAAGCATTTAATTGGGGCTGGCTTACAGTTTCAGATGTTTAGTCCACTATCATGGCAGTAAGCATGGCATGGTGCAGGCTAACATGGCATTGGAGAATTCTTTATCTTGATTTTCAGAAAAAGGGAAGTGAACTGTGAGCCACTAGGTACGGCTTGAGCATTTGAGACCTCAAAGCCCACCCCTTCTTTCAAAACCTGCACTTCCTGCCACAAAGTCACACCTACTCCAACAAGGCCACACCTCCTAATAGTGGCACTCCTTATGGACCAAGTATTTCAAACACTTGAATCTATGGAGGCCATTCCTATTCAGACCACCACAACAACTAACTTTCTTCAAGGAATTGAAGGGCTCCAAAGAGAAGACACAAGTGTGAAAAGGAGGAAGAAGAAGAAGGAGGAGGAGGAGGAGGAAGAGGAAGAAAAGGAAGAGGAACGAAGAACACCACCATCACCATTACCTCTGTCTGTGTTCATTGATGAATGTTAAGGATAGAATTTATCGAGGATATCAGACAGACCCGTTAGTATTCTAGGATTGAGTTAAGAACCTATACGGGCATGGTCTCATCTGATCCTGACAATCTATCAGTGGACCGGTGTTGTTCTCTCTGCTTTAGTGACCTAACAATGGCAGTGTGCATTTCTCTCCCCTTAGCCCTTTCTCCCTTGAAGGTTAGTCATTTCAAGTTCAGAAGTTCCAACACTTGTTGAAAGATGCAGAATGCAGGGAAGGCACCAGCAAATCATAGTTAATAACCACAGCTCTGGCAATAACATTGGGGTCCAAGGTATCCCAAAGTTCAGGTGTGTATTAATTAGGGTGTCTACTGCTGTGAAGAAGCACCATAACCACGGCAATTCTTATAAAGAGCAACATTTAATTGGGTTGGCTTACAGTTCAGAGATTCAGTACATTATCATCATGGCAGGACATGGCAGTGTATAGGCAGACATGGTGCTGGAGAAGGAGCTTAGAATTCTACATCTGCAGGTAACAGGAAGTGAGCTGAGTGTAGCTTGAGCAAAGAAAACCTCAAAACTCATCCCCAACAGTGGCACACTTTCTCCAATAACAAGCCACATCTCCCAATAGTGCCACTCCCTATTACCTTATGGAGCAATTATATTTAAACTACCACAAAGTGTGACTTTCCTACAATCACAACAATAAAGCCTTCTTGATACTTTAGCTCTTCCAGGGTTAACGGATTGTTGTGCTGTTCAGGTGGAGCTGTGATGTTTGATGGCTGGGGAGGTTATGGGGTAGTGTAATCTCTATCGGTGGACATGGCCATTGTCAGAGGCAGGCATCTGCAGAGCAAGCAGGTCCCTAGACAGGATCCCAAAACTCTGGCTTTTGGGCTTTTGGGCACTGCTCCCTCAGTCACTTCTCTGCCTTCCTCAGGATGCTGTGATGGTTAATCTTGACTACCAACTTGTTGGGATGTAGAATCACAATGGAAACCAATCTCTAAACATGGCTATGAGGGCCAATCTAGATTAGGTTAACTGAGGTTGGGAGAACCATGTCATAGACTGAGGTTCCACACCAAATAATAAGTAGGAAGTGGGGCTGCAAGATGGTCCATTAGTTAAGAGCACTCACAGAAGGCCCAGGATTGGCTTCCAGTACCCACATGGTGGCTTATAGTCTTACATAGCCTCAATTCCAGGGGTTCTGAAACCCTCTTCTGACTCTCTTGGGCACCAAGCATGCCTGTGGTGCACGCACACAGTTGCAGATTAAACTCTTAGAAAATAAAATAGATACATCCGAAAAAAAATATTTTAAAGTAGAAGGATTGATCTCTCCTTCCTGACTCTGGTCACGATGTGACCTGATGTCCCCTGCTTTTGCTATGCCTTCCCCTTCAGGATGCATCCCCCTGTTACTGCAAGATAAAATAACCCTCCCTCCTTCTCTCCCTTCTTTCTTTCCTTAACTTGCCTTTGTTAGCCAATTGAGCCAAGCAATAGGACAAGCAACTGATACTGATGTGGACTTCTGATAATTGGTAAAAAAAAAATATAATCACCATAAAGAGATGGTCATGAATCAGATGAGACAGGGCCAACTAGTCCCAGAGAGCAAGCAGTGCTCTGCAAGCCTTCGTGTCTCTAATCCTGATGGTCTCCATATTATTGTTTCCCCCTTTGCCCTCTCCAAAGTCAACAGCTCACTGTTTGCATGGCTCAGAAACATTCCAGAGGAAAAAGACGAGTTTGTGTGTTGCCACTTGTGTCTCTGAGTCTCCTTTCATGATGATAACAGTGGTGGTAACATCTTAGGTGAAGGTGAGTTTTAGGTTGCCCTAGTCCCCAAATGGAAATCTCTGTTAGTCACTGTGTGTGTGTGTGTGTGTGTGTGTGTGTGTGTTAGTTTTACTATTAAGGAAAGTAGTATTACCCTTCTCCGATGAGTTGGCAATTACGAAGTCTTGATCATCAGTCTCCTCTCCTTTAAAATCGTTATTTCTATCTTTTTATGGCCACACCCAAATCTATAAAAGAGGAACATGAGGTAACAGTATTTTCTTAAGGCAGAGACAAGGATACTTAGCTAATGTTGAAGGGCATTAGCCTACGATTCTTGTTCCATGGAATAAGCTCTCCCTGTTGTAACCAGAGAGTGGTTGATGGCGGATGGCAATAGGATAAAAAATGTTGAATTCTGCATTTACTCGTGGCTCCCTTTTATTGTATACCCTTAAGTCTCTGCGTCTCTCAGTCTCATGTCCCACATTTTTACCAGACAAGATGTGAGTTCCCAACTCCTACACCCAACCGGCACACTCCTTAGTGCCTAGTACACAGTGCCACTGTGAGTGGAGACCTTTTACAGCTTGCCAGTGCCTGCTACCACCTTTGAGTCATGGCCACAGCTGTGTGGAGCTCATGCCAGGCCCTGCCCTGCAGTCTTGAGTTTTTTCACACATCTTAGAACTTCTGAACTTGAAGTGACTAGTCTTCAAGAGCGACAGCTGAGGGAGAGAAGCACATGCTGCCGTTGTTAATAACTGAAATTAGAGTCGGTGTTCAGCCAATGGGAGAAGTGCTGACCACTGCCTAGCTTGGAACCAAGGGCTAGTTCAGCAATTCCAAAATGTTTATGCAACCCATCACACCAGGAGACAGGTTTGAATAGATGTAGTTGAGCCTATTTCAACTGTATTTATAGAAACCATAATTATTTATCCAAAGGCCTTTGTTTCTCTCACCTGACCTGTAGGTAGGTCTGGTTTTGTTCATTAGTTCAAGAGGAACTGAGAAGCAGCACAGTCAAACAAACATGGAGGCGGGAGTGAAAGAGAAAAGGCAGAAGTGGAGACAGTTCATAAAGACGCGTTGAGGTCAGAAAAATGCACGTTTGGTTTTATTGTCTCGTGTGAACTGAAGGTCTCCGAAGAAGCCGCTAAGAAGCTGCAGGCTATTTGACCAACAGAGGACAAGCCTGTGGCAATAGAGCAACAAAAGCCGACATGACCTTTGGTCATCTTCAGCTGCATTTACAAGCCGCTTCCGTCAACCACGGAGTTTGAGATAAAACTCTGGGGATGGAAGCTCTGCTTGACAGACCTGCAGCCTCCACCAACTCGAAAGCTGAGCATGGCATAAACAGACCACCTAAAGCCAAAACAACACAGCCAGCCCAACCTCCTTTACAAAAGGTAACATATGAACCCCATTGGTTTCCCCGGCTGTCCGAAGCTCACCTACTTCAGAGCCTGCTGCAGAAACTTAAGGAACCTCGTCCAAGTTAACCCTGTCACTCATTGTGGCACACCAGCCAGTTCTGAGTGCAGCTTCAACAGAGGCCACGGTGCTGTGGACAAAGGCGTCATCCAAAAAGGGTTTCGTCTCTCAGGATTCTCAAGTATTCAAAGCTGCTTCTTTTGGAAGGTTCTGAAGTATCAATATTTAAAATTAATCATGGTTGTCCACAGCTATCCACCATATCATTTACATAAGATATATTCAAATATTTCCAATAGTAACAATAATTCACTTCATTGACTTTAGAACACTATATATTTTTTTAAAAATACAGTATACCATAAAGATATGGAATAGGAGCTGTTATGATTTTTGCCTCTGGCATTTTTCCACTTGGCATGAAAAATATAATAATTATTCATAAAGTATGATTATTCACATTGAGTCTAGGTTGTAAAGTACTGCCATTATTCTTTCTGAGCAAGGAAGACAAAATGTCCTCTTAGAAAGAAAACAAAAGTAAGAGTTAACGAAATACGTCTATAACCAAGCCCTAATTGACTTCCTATTGAAGGAATTCTCTCTGTGTGACTTTAGGATCCAAACCACTAACTCAGCACCTTCCCATGCTGTCTCCTCGGGATGGCACATTCATTTTCTCTCTGATTTTCAGGCCTGTGGGAGGACAAGCTCTCCAGGAAAGGGACTAGGACCTGGTGCAGCAGGGATCGGCACCGGCACCGTCCTTCACGGCTCTTGGCACTGTCTGTGTGAAATGGTTTTGCGCTTTGTTCTGCTTCTTTGCCAAGAAAGCCATTTGTTTATTCAGTCTTCCTTTCAAACGCCCAAGGGTTTAACCGTACACAGTGGGGTTGCCGACAAAAAACCTGGGGGGAGCAGGGCTCCAGAGCGTTGGGCATCGAAGGCACAGCGCGAGCACCTCTGTTGGCAGACGAGTAGGCAGGGCCTGTGTGAAGCAACCATTTCCATTGTTCTCGTCACACAATTGACAGTGCCATGGCTGATACATCAACTCCCCGAGCGAATCAGGCTGTATCCCATAATACGCTGCAAACCTCAAATACACAGAATGAAGTTTACTCCAAGAACTATTTATCATTCAAAATCCATGCCATTTGTCCCTCTTGGGGCATGCCTAAGCCTTTTTGCTTATTTTTAATATGCATTTTAAATAGTTATCCATTAAAAACAATCACATATGTTTGCAATATAATTCTTAAGAAGCAGCAACTCCTCAGCTGTCGGAAGGTTTTCCTCTTTGTTCTAATTCACAGTGACACTGGTTCGTGCAGCAATATAAAACCCAACGTTAGCTGTCTTGTATTAATGAGCAAAAATAAAAATAAATTAGATTCTTCTGGTTTTCATAGTTTCCTCCAACTCCTCAAGGACCAATTAAGGGGGGTCACTGAGCCCTGCTTCTTTGAATTTGTGAGCCTATATTTTGTCTCTAAAATATTCTGAACATTGGTGTGACATCAAACAGGAAATAAAACTCTAATTTTGCAGTGAGTTCCCGATTTGATGCCGTGCTGGACTTCTCTTCAGCAGGTGTTAGAAGCAGCGCACCGCTATTTTCTTTTCAGTATATGGACATCCACAGGCGGCTAGGCAGCAAGTGCTGGCGTTGCCGGCTACGGAAGTGTCTGTAGCTGGTTCCCATCACTGTACATACGGCACACATTTCAAGGTAGCCTCACCGGACAGGCTGTTATTAATAGATACTAGCATTTAAACCATACACAGTGACAGTATAAATACCAATGTGCAAAAGTTGAGAAAATATGAATGATATCCTCTCTGAGGTATTTCCTTATGGAATGATTAATAATATTTAAACAGACAAATACCAGGAAATCATTCCCCTGACACAGTCACAACGCCCAAGGTTCTGGTGGAGTAATGAGGGACCGCGGTGGTGGAGAGTGTTTTCTCTGACTGAACTGTAGGCACATCAGCCTTGTAAGACTGGTAAGAATGTAGATATAAACACCAGCAAAGATCTCCTTTACAAACAAGGTATTCATTTAGTTTGCTTACGGAAATTAATATCATTTCCTTACCTTGTCTGCTGTCTATAAAGCAGCAGCGAACGTGACAGTGCATGTTTTAACAGGATAGTGCTTTCTTGCCCTTTTTGCTTTTTGTTTGCTTGTTTTACTCTTCTTGGAGACGGGGTTTCTCTGTGCAGCCCTGCTGTACTGGAACTCACTCTGTAGACCAGGCTGGCCTCAAATGACACAGATCCACCTGCCTCTGACTCCTGAGTGCTGGGATTAAAGGCATGTGCCACCACTGGGGCGTGATGGTGACTTCAATTCTGTTCTCTATGGCTGCTGAAGAGAAATTGCTGGTCCCCAGCGGCTGCATCAGTAATCTACATTTCTCCCAGTGGCAGTAAGACTCCTTTTTCTCTACCTCCTTCCACTGCTTTCCCTTTTGTAGGGTGTGATAGCCGCGCTTGCGGGGAGGTGGGAGTTCATAGGGTTTATTTTGCATTCCCTGAAATAAGGTGCTTGTTTTCAGGTATCTGTTCTGCTGTTGGTTCTTTTTGAGTTTCCTTTAGAGAAATGTCTGTTCAGGCTCTTTGACCATTTTTATTACCATATGTTAATTAGATATGATCATTCATTTCATGACATTTTTGTACCTTCACATACTGTATAGCCCACCTTTCAAATGTTTCAACAAACGTGTGTGTGTGTGTGTGTTCCACAGTGCACACGGAGGTCAGAGAACAACTTTCTAGAGCTGGCTCTCTCTCCTTCCACTGAGAGAGTCGCTGAGGCTCAACTCAAACTGCTAGTCCTCGCAGCAAACTCTGTTCCTCAGTGAGTCATCTCACTGCCCTGCAGTTTGCAACTGAATTGTTTTCTGTTATTGAGTTGTAAGAGCTCTTTATAAATATATCGCCAGATGCACGGATTGCAGATGTTTTCTCCACTCTTTGAGATGCCTTTACATTGTCTCAATTGGTTCACAGTAAAGAAGGTTTAATTTAATGCAGTCCTATTTGATTTTACTTCTGGTGTGATATTGTTAAAGGAGATTTTTCTGTTATGTTCCCTTCTAGAATCGCTGTTAGGCAAGGTCTCCCATGTAGGATGTGTAAGCTTTAAGTCGACCTTTCCATGGGTGCTAGAGTCCCACTTGACTCTATTCAAGGTGGGAATCCAGATCTTCTCTACGCCATTTCTTTTGAGGGAACAGGGGAGTGGGGGCAGGATTTTTCTGTTTCCCTGGCTGTCCTGGAACTCACTCTGCAGACCAGACTGACCTCCAACTCAGATCCTCTGCCTCTGCCTCCAGAGTGCTGAGATTGAAGGTGTGTGCCACCACCGCTGAACCTTCTACCCTGTTTCATTACTATTTCTTTTTTCATGTTGGTTTTGTCTCGAGGGTTTTCTGCTTGTTCCTTCATTGTCTTTTGAGACAAAGTCTCACTCAGTGGCATAGGCTGGCCTGGAGCTCTCTATGTAGCCCCATTTGGTACCTACTCATGGCAACCTTCCTATCTGTTTTCCAAGTGCTGAGATGACAGACGTGAACCACCATCCCTACTTCTCAGCACCATTTACTGAAGATCTAGCTTTTCCCATTATGTCTTCTGGGTGACCTTGTTGAATATTAGTTGATTTGTAAGTGCAGCAGAATTTTAATTCTATTCCATTGGTTCATATTACTGCTTTTATGCTACTACCATATATATTTTTTTAATGCCATGGAATTTTAGGTAAGTCTGGTGATTCCAGTGTAATTTGTCCTCTCAGAATTGCCTTAGGTGTTGGGGTCTCTTAGATTAGCATATATTTTTACAACATTTGTTCTTTGTTTGTCAAGAATAACAATGAGACTTTGATAGGCACTGTGCAGAATTTGTATGCAGTAGGGACATTTTCACACTATCAAGTCTTCTGGTCCAGACAGCTTCCCATTTATTTGAGTGAGTCTTCTTCAATTTCTTCTACCAACGTTTTGTAGTTTTTGGTGAATACATTTTTCACTTTTTCAATTAGATTCGATTTCTAGTTTTTTATGCTATCACTAAATGGGATTATTTTATCTCATTAACAATTAGTTTATTGTTAACATTCACAGATATACCACTGTTTATATGAGAATTTTTATATTCTGAAGCTTTACTGAATTTATCTACTGGTTCTAAATGTTTTGTTGGATCTTTGCTGTTGTTAACATACAAGCTCATGGCCATCTACAAATAGAGATCAATTTACTACTCTTCCAGTTTTGGTGCTTGGCATTTCTTTTTTTGATCTGACTCCCCACCTTGAAATCTTTATTGAATAGGGGCGGTAAGAGCAGGCATCTCCATTTTCTACTGGCCCTTTGTCATTAGAAATGTTTTCAAATCTTACTCATTGGTTATGATTCCAGCTGTAGGGCTTTTTCCTAATAAATGTTCCTTCTTAGTTGAAGAATTTTCCTTTATAATCAAACTATTGAGAATATTAAAGGGATGGAGAAGTGGCTCAGTGGTTAAGAGCTCTTGCCATTCCCTCAGAGGATCCAGGTTCAATTCCAGGCAAAATGGTGCCTGGCAAACATCTGTAACTCCCTCTCTAGGGAATCTGACAGCTTCTTCTGGCTTCCACAGCTCCAGGCACTCATGTGGTGCACAGGCACCCATGCAGACAAAACACATAAATAAACATTGAAAAATAAAGGACACTGGACTTCCTTCATTGTCTTCTCTTCATCAAATTGAAATGATTATGTGGCTTTCTCTTTCACTCTGATACCATGCTGCATCACATCAACTTGTTAAACCAGCCTTGCATGCCAGTGATTTGACCATTATGCATGTTCTTTGCTATATGGTATGGATACAGGTAGATATTTTATTGAAGACTTTTGTACCAATTAGCATCAAAGAAATTAATATATAGAAACTAAGCACCATGTTACCGAACAACCAATGGATCAAAGAAGAAATCTGAAGGGAAATTAAAGACATCTTGAAATAAATGACCATGGGGATATGACATACCCCAAAACAATCTATGGAATGCAGTCAAAGGAAATTCTGAAACATTTTTGGCCATGAACATCTGCATTAAAAGAGAGGGAGAAATGAGCCTGGCACACAGTTATAATAAGAACACTCAGGTGATAGAGTGGGAGGATTACAAGTTCAAACCCAGCTTCAACTACTTAGCAAAGCCAGGCCAGTCTGGGTGACAAGTGATCCTGTCCCCAAAGAACCAAAAGAAGAAAGAAAGTTCAGATAAATAGCCTAGAACTGTAGTTCTGGGACTAGTAAAAGAAGACAAGAAACAAAAAACCTAAAGACAAAGTTAGAAGGAGGAAATAATCATAACAAAAATAAATAAAACAAGAGAACCCACAGGGGAAACATTAATGAAGTGAGTTCCTTAAAAAATAATAAATAAATCAGCAATCCCATAGCTAAACTAAAAGGGGAAGAAGAAAAGAACCAAATAAATAAGATCAGAAATAAGGGGAAAACATTATAACAGATGCCTCAGAAATGAAATGGACCGTGAAAGGCTATTGTGAGCTATCATAGCCAGTGAGCTGGATAACCAAGAAGAAACAGACACATTTCTAGAAAACGCTAATGTTGAATTGGAAGAACCAGAAAACTTGAGGAGACAACAAATGAAGAGACTGAGCAAGTAATTAAAACCTTCCCTCGCCACCAACAAAGCCCAGGGCCAGATGGCTTCATGGCTTTCACTCTAACGAACCTACCAAGAATTATTACCAATACTTCTTAAATTTTTTCCAAAAATATAAAGCTAAAGGGAATGTTTCTAAACACATATTATTAAGCCATCATCTTGATGTCCAAGCCAAAGCAAGAGAGAAATTATAATTCATGTATTTAAAAACAGTTTAATACTTTATATTGGTGTTTTGTGAGTGCGGTGAGCAGGAGAAATACACATAGACCCAGGGCCTCTCTGTACTTCAAATAAGAATAGATTTGGGGGACATGCATATCTCTAAAAACATTCAAAACGTATGAAAATGAGTGGCTGCCTTGATTACCGTTCTGCTAAGGTCTGAAGTATTAAGACTCTGCTTTTCTCTCTTTACCACATCTGCTGACAGAATGAAGACCATTCTTAGCCATCAGATTGTCGACATTCCAGAAGATGTCCACAGCAAAGTTACAGTGGAAGGCCCCAGGGGGACCCTCTGGAGGGACTTCAAACACATCCGTGGAGAGCTGAGTCTCCTTGCTAAGATAAAGAAGAGGTCCCAGGTTGACAAATGGTTGGGAAACAAAGAGCTGGCCCCAATTGGCACCATCTGCAGCAGTTCAGAACCTAATCAAGGGTGCTATGTAGGGTTTCTCTTACAAGATAACACCTGTGTGATTTTGCTTCGCCATCAACATCGTTATTCAGGAGAAGGTTGGAATTTGAAATTTCTTGGGTAAAAAATGCATCCACAGGATTCAAATGAAAACAGGTATTGCTTGATCTGGTTGTCAAGCCCAGAAGGATGAATTAATCCTTGAAGGAAATGATATTGAACTTGTTTCAAATTTAGCACCTTTGACGCAGCAAACTACAACAACAAAAATAAGGATACCAAAAAAGGTTTTGAATGGCTTCTATGTGTCTTAGAAAGCAACAATACAGCAGGCTGATAAGTAAGACCTGAGTCACCCAGCTCCAAAAACAAGATCCTGGATTATATAAGTACAATTTAGGACATCATTGGGAATAGTCAAAGACTTCTATTGAAAAGAAAAAAGAAACAAGAAAAAAAATCCTCTGCTTTTTATTGTCCTGGTTAATAATACCTGTTATGAGATTAGTTCCCAACAATAAAGAATTAGGCTGCTCAGATCCCTCTGCAATTTAACGATTATTTCTATTGCATATATTCCACCAGAAGTTGTTCAACACTTTTTTTGTTTTGCTTAGTTTGCCAGCTATAGCAGTGAAGCCATTCTGCTCTGTCTCATGAGGTCACATGCATCACATGCCCAAGAACTGCTGTCCATTACAGTTAAGAAGAATTGATAATATTTATTTTTACTAATGTCTTACTTGTAACAACTGAATCTCGCTATTTAGTTCACATTTTAATGCTACATTCTGTCCATCTAAACTTCAGAAACAGCATGCATAATAAATATTTTTAAAAAAACCTCAGCTTCACTATGTTCATCTCAGGCCACAGTTATTCTGTACTCAATATGCACCAGTCACATACAGTGTACCAGGCTCTCTGCTAAGTTGTGAGAAAACAGTACGGACAAGAACCACGACAAATGATATGTCGTTCAGCCAAATAGTCACCAAGAATAACGGAGTCTATGGGAAAATGTGCAAATGGGCCCCTACAAATGGGATTTGTTCGTTTGTTTTCTTTGTTTTTCTCTCTTACAAGATCACAGTTTCCCCTCCCTCCACTCCTCTCAGCCCCTCCCCCTCAAGTCCTCTCTCCCCCAAGTGAAGTCCACTCCTCCTTTTCAGTTCAGAAACAGTAGGCCTCCCAGGGATGTTATATGAGCACAGCATAGCAATTATCAGTGAGACTAGGCACAAATCCTCATCTCAAGGCTGATGGAGAAGGAGGAAAATACTAAGTGAAAGAGTCAGGGACATCCTCCACTCCCACTGTTAGAAGACCCACAAAAACAAGCTACATGACTATAACATATATGCAGAGGACCTAGTTCAGTTCCATACAGGCTCCGTAATCGTCAGTCTCTGTGAGTCCCTGTGAGCTCCGCTTTGTTGATTCTGTGGGCTGTGTTCCCGTGGTGTCCTTGACCCTTCTAGCTCCTGTAGACCTTCCTCCCACTCTTCTGCAGGCTTCCCCAAGCTCCGAGAAATGTTTGGCTGGGGGTCTCTGCATCTGCTTCCATCAGCTGGTGGACGGAGCCTCTCTGGTGAAAGCTGGGCTAGGCACCAACCATTTCATAGGCTCCCCACCACCTCCCCACCCTCGGTCGTGTTTGGTTCTATCCACCCTCGGGTTCCCGGGCTCCCTCTCAGGGGTGGGCCTTGAGCTGGACTAGTCACTGGTTGGCCACTCCCACAAGTTCTGCCCCACCTTTACCCCCAACACATCTTGCAGGCAGGACAGATTGTAGGTAAAAGGTTGTGTGGCTTTGGTTGGTGTCTCAGTCACACCACTGGCACCTTGTCTGATTACAGAAGGTGGCCTGTTCAGGCTCCATCTTCCCAATTACTAGGAGTCTCTCTAGGGTCTTAGCTTCCAGGAAGTTTCCGCATCACTCCCTAAACACCCTCAGTTCCAGTCATCTCTCCTAGTACTCTTTCCCTCCACTACTTTCCTCCCTCGCCCATGCCTGATCCCTCCTGTTCCCACCCTGATTGGGGCCCAGTTCACCCACAAAATCTATTCCATTTCCCCTTCCAAGACAGACCGTTAAGTCCCTACTTGAGCTCTCCCTATCACTTAGCCTCTTTGGGTCTGTGGATGTTTACATAGCAGCTAATGTCCACTTATGGGTGAGTACATACCGTGTCTGTCTTTCTGGGTCTGGGTTACCTCACTCGGGACGATCTTTTCTAGTCCCATGCTTTTGCCTGGAAATTTCATGATGTCTTTTTTTTTTTAAACAACTGAGTACTTCTTCATTGTGTAAATGTACCACATTGTCTTTATCCATTCTTCTGTTGGGGGACAGCCTTGTTTCCTTCCTGGTTTTAGTGGAATTGCTTTGTGTTTCTCTCCATTTAATTGATGTTGGCTATAGGCTTGCTGTAAATTGCCTTTACTATGTTTAGAGATGCCACTTTTATCCCTAATCTCTCTAAGATTTTACCATGAAGGTGTTAGATTTCTGCCAAAGACTTTTCCAGTACCTAACGAGATGATCATGTGATTTTTTCTTTCAGTTTGTTTATTTGATGGATTACACCGACTGATTTTCATATGTTGAACCCATCCCTGCATCTCTGAGATGAAGCCTACTTGAGCATGGTGGATGATCTTTTTTTATGTATTCTTGGATTCAATTTGCAAGTATTCTATTGAGTATTTTTGTACCTGTGTTCATGAGGGAAACTGGTCTGTAATTATATTTCTTTGTTAAGTCTTTATATGGTTTGGGTATCAGGGTGACTATGGCCCTCTAAAATGGATTTGGCAATGCTCTTTCTGTTTCTAATTTGTGAAATAATTTGAGGAATACTGGCATTAGCTCTTCTTTGAAAGTCTGGTAGAATTCTACACTAAAACCATCTGGCCCTGGACTCTTTTTTTTGGAGACTTTTAATGACTGTTTCTATTTCACTAGGGGTAAACATATGTCCTTATGATGCTCTAGATTTCCTTGGTGTCTGTTGTTATGTCCCCCTTTTTGTTTCTTATTTTGGTAATTTGGATATTTTTCTCTGTGTCTTTTGGTTAGTTTGTATAAGGGTTTGTCTATCTTGCTGATTTCCTCAAAAACTCTTCCTTTCACTGATTCTTTGTATTGTTCGCTTTGCTTCTATTTTATTGATTTCAGCCCAGAGGTTGAGTATTTCCTGGCACCTACTCTTCTTGGATATGTTTGTTTCTTTTTGTTCTAGGGCATCTGGTGTGCTCTTAAGTTGCTAGTCTGAGATCACTGTAATTTCTCTATGTAGGCACTTACTGCTATGGAATTTCTCTTAGCACTGCTTTCATTGTGTCCCGTAAGTTTGGGTATGCTGTGCATTCATTTTCATTGGCTCTAGGAAGACTCTATTTCTTATTTCTGCTCTGACCCAGTAATCTTTCAGTGGAGAATTGTTCAGTTTCCAATTTTGTAGATTTTCTGTTGCTTCTGTTAATTTTGAAATCCAGCTTTAATCTCTCATGGTCTTACAGGTGCAGTGGGTTATTTTAATCACTGTTCCATGTCTCTCTGTGTATGTTTGTGTCCATCTGTGTCCATGCACACACAAGCAGAGAGACAAGGGCAGACATTGGGTACCGTCCTCTGTCACGCTCTGCCTTTTTTCTCACAAAGCCACAGCTCACTGTTTGTTTCTACTGGACTGGCTAACCAGCAAGGTTCTGGAGTCCATCGTCTCTTCCTCCACCCAGATTCTGGGGTGAAGAAGCACATGTGCCCATGCCTGGATCTTTATGTGGGTGCTGGGGATTAAAACCCAGGCTCTCATATTTAATTGGCAAGTGCCCCTACCCACTGATCCCCAGTCCCGATCTACACATTTCTCTCAAGACTTGTTCTCACCCTTAAACAAAGGCTCGGGGGGTGGGGGCGCTGCTGGATCTCCAGAGTTGGTGCCGGCTTTGGGGCTACCCTCGAGTACAGCATGAGAATAAATTTATTCTCCTTTAGGAACTTAATCCTATCGAGCTGTCTCTTTAAAGCAATCAACAAGGCAGCTGCCATGATTAAAGCAGAATTCTTTTTCACAGGAAAACAAAGTCTGGCTCGATAAATTTTTAGATATGCTCTCATAAGAAAGAAAACCATAGTTCTTCAGTTCTCTCTCTCTCTCTCTCTCTCTCTCTCTCTCTCTCTCTCTCTCTCTCTTGAGACAGGGTTTCTCTGTAGCTTTAGAGCCTGTCTTGGAACTTGTTCTTGTAGACCAGGCTGGCCTTGAACTTACAGAGATCCACCTGCCTCTGCCTTCTGAGTGCTGGGGTTAAAGGCGTGCGCCACCACCTCTTGGCTTTCAATTCTTTAATAATGAGAAAAACTACATTTTAAAGGATATGGAATCCTAATATTATATAATTTACACTCACAACTATAGAAATGTATTTCAAGAATTAGCTGATATTTGAGAGTATATACATATTTTATATATTTTAAATGGAAAGAACTTTTCTGTGCTGTGGACAGAATCTAAGGCCTTGTGCATTTTAGGCAAGTGCTGGAGCACTGAACTGTGTCCCCAACCACTACCCCTTGTCATCCTTTATGGAATGGAAATAAACTCAAGCACCAGAAGGCTGACTCTAATGGAACTCCCGGTCTCATGAAACACAAATGGATTTGAAACGTAGAAAGCTTTCCCTTATATTCAACATTTATTCTAAGTTTACACATATGAAAACATCTGTAATGTCTACAAAATTCCCAGGTGTTTGCAACCATTAATAAATGAAAATGTTTGCAGAATTTCATGCCCTGGGGCAGAACATAAAATTTATGCTCATTTAAAAAAAAAAATAAAAACACTGAAGAATTTCCTTATAAGTAAGCCATACACTTCGAAAATAACAGAATATGTATAATTCATGAGTTGTGGAACAAAGCAGAATCTGTGGTCTTGAACTACACCACTCAAATAATGTCTTAGTGTTATCACATGCTATTACACTGATTATTCTGCTGCTTTGGGTTTAATGAATATCTGTTTGATACACAAATTTTATATGTTTTGTTTTAGTTTCTCAAAATAGTGTTTCAGGAATGTCTCTATCTTCTTCAAGTCTAAACAGCCAAATACTACTGGACATACACATAAGTCATATGAAATACTTGTGGCATCCAACATCTTCTTCGGGACAATTATCTCTGAGTGATGTTTTAAATGGAATTTTTGACATTTAAATGTTTTTGATCATATATTTAGATTTGAATCCAATCAGGTCTATAATACACTCATCTTTTATATTTTCAAAGAAATGTTTTGCTAGGTTGTCTAATTACCAAAATTATATGCAATTTAGGCTCCTAGATCCTCAGTATCTTGACTAATGTAACCTGTTTTGGATAAACCCTAATATTTTTATATTGCTATTTAATTAAAACCATCCTGGAATAAAATATGTTTTCATCAATCAAAGGTTAAATGTTAATTTACAAATTTTGACTCAGCACGTTAGCTACATGTTTAGATAAATGATGAGTAGGTATGCATTGAGGAATTAAATTTTGCTGCAGGGTGGTCTCGATAAGAGGCACAGTCAGGAAACAAACGCTTAGTTTCCAAAATACCTAGTGCACACAAAAGAAATTAACTCGATAGCTAGTAGGTTTTTGTTCTTGGAGCTTATCATGACTTCCATATTTTAGTAATTGTCTCCATAGTTAAGTTATTATATTTTTTCACATTGTATATGTGGGGGTTGTAGACAAATTGAGTTCATTTAATTGATGCAACCATTAATTACTGAATCATCTCAGTTTCAATCATTCTAGTTACGAGGTGATTTCATGATGAAGACCGTTTCATTTGTTTTAGAATTAAGTACTACTCCTGCACCCCCTCCAGACTTCTTAGTCATCCTTTGAACTGAATCAAACGAAGGAAAATGTATTAGCAAATTACAGCACCATGGCTAGTTCAGGTACCATAGGAAATTGACGTTACTACAGAAAAACTTCTCACGTGCGCTATAAAAACCATGATTTAAGTCACTACCCCTAAATCAGACCACTTCCTTTCAGTCAGTATGAAATGACAAGACACTGGCTTAAGAGACAGTCACCCCAGGAAGCCCACAGTCTTACAGAAGGTGTCAAATGTTCCCTGACACTGTTCCCAGCCAAGGTGCACAGCAAGTCAGTTCAGCAGGAGCATCAGCGGAGCACTGGAGGGTAAGGCTGGAGGGACAAAGGAGGTTGTGATGGCAGTGAGAAATGGTAGGTCACGGCACATGCAGCAGCAGCTTGGTCCAGGCCTGAGCACAGCTGAGGACCTCTGCAAGCCGGCTCTCCATGAGAGCATTCACGTAGCAGCACCTGCTAGCAGGAGCTGCTGTTCTAGGGATTTTATATACAACAGGTTTTTTTTTTTTATTTTGCTGCTGAATCCAATATAATTCGAATACAATAAAAACTGATCAATTCGAGAATTTAAATTAGTTTATGTGAAGTAAATTGCAATCGCTCATGTTGAAAACTAGCTGGTCAGCGTACCATTTACCAGTGACAAATGAGTCTTGTTGCTGTATCCTTCGATCCTCCCCGAGTTCCCTTTTTTTGTGAAATCAGTACGCTTTTCCTTAAAGCCAAGCATGGCAAATTTCTGTTGCTGATGTAGTCAAAGTTTTCTCGAGATTCTCTAGTTCTTCACGGCCTGTACACCACTGCTTTTTTTTTTTTAAAAAAAAAATATGCCTGACCTTTCCTCTGCCGATGAGTAACAGAGTTGGAAGATCGGAGATGCCTCCAAGATTTGGCCCTAGGTATAATTCATCACTACAGCTGAGGAAGACATTGCTGCTGGAGGTATGGTGGACGTCAACACTGCTTTCTAAGAAGCACTGGAGCCCAGCCTCATCCACGATGTCATAGCACATGGCATAAGGATAGATGTCTAACCCATCTTTGTGTCCTTGCATTCAGCTGTAAGCTTTTGACAACTGTCTAGCCCTTCTTTGCGTGCTCACATCCCACTGTAAGTCTCCAATGGGTCTCTAGCCCATCTTTGTGTGTTTGCATCCAATGTAAGTCAAGCTGGCCGAGCTGCTCTGTGCTGAGCACCTAACCAACCTCATTAAGTTGTATGACAAGGAGAAACTGGGGCGATGGTAGGCTTCAACAGGTGTTTGGGAGGGAAGCTGTAAAATGGTTGGTTGCAGTTGTGGAGTGGTTAAGGACTATGGCAAAGAACTGCATGCCAAGGATGCCATCGAAGAGTGCTTCAAATGCAAGAAATGAATACATAGACTTTTTGGCTCATAAAAATAAATGCGCCTATCTATCCTCATTCTTCAGCTGCCACAAATATACAACCAATATGTGTAACCTCTCTACTGTAAGAAATGTACTTGAGAAAACTTCCAACACTTATAAATGTGGAGCGAGGAACAGGCATGTCAGCAGGGAGCAGACGATAAATACGCATACTTTCCTACAGAATGCCAATTTATTTGGAATATAAATGCATGGAAGATTTAACTGAAAGGAGTGACATGAAAATAATGTGGTTGCCATGGACATAATGGAGTAGATTTGAGAGAGAGAAAAAGCGTAGCGATGTAAGAGGTTTAAGCGCTCCCGAGAAAGGATAATCCAGGTTGGGAATACTGGGCCCACAGTGACTGCTAAGTAAGTATAGGGATGTAAATTTGATCTGCAGATCCCACATAAAATGCCCACAGTGGTAGTAGAAGCCTGTAGGCAAGAAGCGGAGAGTTGAGAACAGTAGACCCATGGAGCTCCCTGGCCGGCCAGTCCTGTCTAATTAGCAAGCCCTGGGTCATAATGAGAGAAGCTGTTTCAAAAGAGCCAAGCAGACAGCTGTCTTGAGGAATGACACGCGTGCAAATCTGAACATGTGTTCATTCGTACACTCTTGAGCACACACATGAACACACATGCAATAAATAGATATAAGCACTCCCCCAATTGTGTACCTAGACAGTGATCGTTGGCAGGTGTTGAAGTCACCGCATGAGAGCTCAGAGGAATTCTTTTCAGTGAGTAAATTAGTATAACAGCAAAGCTGCTAAAAAATCTTACCGTTGTAGAAGAAAAATGAAGCATTTATATGCTTTGCTTCCTGATAAAATAGAAAGCAACCATGAAGTGCTCCTGTAAAAATCATATCGAGATGGTTCAGTCCATAACGGCATTTATTGCTAAGCCTGACAGCCTTAGATTGATCACCAGGACCCACATCATGGAAGGAGAGCCTGACATGGCATAGCTGTCCTCTCACCTCTATGTGTGCATCACTATACGCATGCAAACACACAGCCCTCTTTCTGTCCCTTCCTCCCTCCCTCCCTTCTTCCCTCCCTCCCGCCCGCCCACCATACACTAACACACACATACATACATACACACAAACACTTTTTAAAAAGAAAATGAAGACAATATCCTAACTGATGGTTAGAAGTACAGAATTTCCATTCATGGAAGCTGGCATTGTCTGTGGAGGAGCAGGGTTAGAAGGCAGTGTAGTAAGTTTGGTTTGGGCTATGCTGGGCTTGAAAGATTAGCTGGCTATCCAAGTGGAAATATCCACTCAGCATCCAAAAATGAGAAGACAGCCAAGGGTAGAAAGCGGAGGTGTAACAGCACATGAGACTGAACAGAGAGCAAACGGATAAGAGGAGGACCTAGGAAAATACGGGACCCGAGCTGCAGAAAGAAAGAAGCAATTCAAAAAGAGTTGGTCAAGAGTACCAATGAAAGAGGAAGAGGAAGGTATCATATATATGAATATATATGTGTGTGTTATTATAGCATATTTTATATAGAATTTTATATAGACATATATACATACTTTTATCTATGGATGAATACTTCAGTGGAAGAGCATCTTGCCTAACAGATTTAATGCTCTTGGTAAATCTGCAGCACTGGAAAAGAAATTCTTTATGTAGAGAAGGAGATAATATTGAAGTTTATCCACTATTGTTTGGCACAAGTTCAGTACCACAAACTGAGCCCATGGGCTCCTCTCCTCTTGTTCCTTGGATCCTATTCAAATAAGAAGTGCAGTGTACAGGGCCAGAGATCAGGCAGAACAAAGAAACAAGGAGCACAGAGTTTAGCCAGCGCTGAACTGCATCACGTTAGAAAGCGGAAAGCTAGTGGAGTTTGAGGCAGAGTAGCGAAGACACTCCGGAATAAATGGTGATGTGGACTACAGACAAGGAGGGAGACTCCTGCCCCCCAGGACTGGGGTAGAGTCAATGACTCCACGGTGCCAGTATAACGGGCAGCGCAGGACAGGAGATTGAAGGGGCAGATATTTATTTGGGGCCATTTGCTGCGGAGTTTTCCTTCCGTACAGATAGAATATACAACAGGGAGGCATAAAAATACTTTTTACACAGAAAGACTCCTTTATTTTGTATTCTAAATAAAGTCACAAACCATCTAACCCAATCAAAAAAAAAAAAGATCCTTGATGTTGAAGGCAGGGAAAAATAAAAAGTTAGAGACACCGAGAAAGGAGAGAGCAACAGGCGAGAGACACGGACTGCCAGGGTTGAGGCAGAGCAGGAGAGAAGGAATAGCTTGGTCTGTGGGTGAACAGAACTAAAAGGCTAAAAGGTATAAGATGGGGACCTGAGGCCAGGATCACGACTCATCACGAAGGGCAGAAGAGAAAAGCCTAGATGAATTCCCAGCATTAGCATCCCTTTGAGAGGGTACAGGGTAGATAATGGAGTTCAGATATGGCTTATTTCCCCATGGGCTCAGGTGTTTAAATTTTTTTTCCCCAGCTAGAGATGCTGTCTCGAAGGTTGTGAAACTTTTTTCTCTGGAGGAAGTAGGTTGCTGGAGGCAGGACTGGGGTTTGGCATCCCGTCCCCAGCTCCTGTTCACTCAGCTTCCAAAGTGTGGATACAATATGAACAACCACCTCATGCTCTTGCCAACAGGAATTGTTTCCCTTCTTGAATCTTGAATTCGGTTAGAGGATGTTTCCGTCAAAGAAGCCGGCTGTTTTCCGCCTGTATTCTGAGAACTTGAATACGGTTGAATTAATACATAATGGGCTAGTTGATCTGTAGACGAAAAATTTCAAAACAGGATCCCAATCTAGCTGAGTCATCCCTGCTCACTGCTTTCATCTTGGTCTACAGAGAGAGCACCAGGTGAAGCAGAAAGATGGAAAACGGACGCTTGGGTGAGGAAAGGAACGTGAATGAGTTCCAAGCTGTATAAAGGAAGGTATGGAAAGAACTGATTCTTAAAGGGAAATCTGGTGCCCCAGACAGAGAGAATAGGAAAGCTCCCAAAATAAGACTCCACCCACTCATCAGAGGTGTCAACTTGTAAAAAAAAAAAATGCAAGTGCCTTTGAAAGGAGAGAGCATAAACTGAGAATGCACTGGGGAGGATCCCTGCCCAATAGCAGCAGGAGTGTTCTCTCAGGTCAGCACACAGAGGCCCATGCAGCTGAGTCTTCACAGTACTGGTTTTACAGGGGCTCCTGCTGGCTTGTGCCAAGGTGGGAGAACACCATTTAGATCTGGTCATGCATAGTAGGGTCAGATTCCCTGCAAAGAGGGCCTGAGATTTTGTGTCGTTGTCAAAGTCTGTATCGCAATGGCGATGCAGGGTGTTAGAGATGGCAGGACCGTGGGACAGCTGCAGAGGAAACACACACAGGTACAGAGTGAAGGTGACCCAAGAAAGAAGCCATGAGGGGTGGGACTGCCTGAGTTTGCTAGAACTCAGATCGTCCCATTATGAGGCCCGGATTCCAGACAAGGAGCTTCAAGGTCTAGTGTTTTCCTTGCTGGACTTTGATCTTGTTTTGGTCTCCTTGTTCTTATTGCATCCTTCCACTCTGGAATGGGAACTTGAGATACTGGAAGTATGTAATTTGCCTCACGATTTTACGAGGAGTCACAGTTAAAAACTTGCCATGTTTGTGGAAAGAAAATTTTGGACTTTTAAGCGCTCCTGGGATCTTAAAGACTCTAGGGACCTTTAAACACATTTCACATTATGGGATGATCATGAGCATCTAGAGGACAGGGGTAGAATGTTGTGGTTAGAATGTGAAGTGTCTCCATGGGTTTATGTATTTGAACACTTGGTCTCCAGCTAGTGGTGCTGTTTGGAAGGCTGTGAAGCCTGTAGGTAGTGGGTCCTCCCTATGGGAAGCATGTAGCCGAACATTCATAAAGGACACAGAAAGCCGCTCGGAAGGGGCTTTGGGGGCCTCACATAAGTCTCAGAAAAGTTCTGTCTCCAAGGGACAGCTCTGTGATAGAGAGGACAGAGTGTTTCAGAAGCAGGTGACCATTCAGAGGACAGGTCACACAGAAAACCTGGATGGGAAAAGCCAAAAGCTCTCAGAATACACTGCATCTTCTTTAAAAATAAGAGTAACATTGGGCTGGAGAGACAGCTCAGTGGTTAGGAACACTGGCTACTCTTGCAGAGGACCCAGGGTTCAATTCCCAGCACTCATGCGGCTAACAATAGGCTGTAACTTGAGTTTTAAAGGACCTGAAACTCTCTTTTGGCCCCCTCAGGCATTGCACACATGAGGTACACATAGATTGGGCAAAACATCTACATACATAACATAGCAATAAATCTTTTTTTAATTCAAATGAATCGCTCACAGGCTTGGTGACTAGACCTGTCATATTTTATGCATGCATGTAGGTAGGTAGACAGATAGATAGATAGATAGATAGATAGATAGATAGATAGATAGATAGATAGATGAATAGATAGATAGATAAATAGATAATAGATATAGAAAGATAGATAGTGTGTGTGTTTAAATGACATAAGTCAAAAACTCAAGCAATGTATCTAGAACTGTCACAATAGTAAAGAAAATAATCTTTCATTAAAGTTGATTTTGCATTCACCAGCAAAACTTAGCAACACACTTAAGAGAACTAAACAGTTCAAGCTGATTAGCTGCGCTTTATAGCTGAAAGATGACACTGGCAATAATTAAATGTATGGCAATACAATGTCAAGTGCCCAACACCATAAAAGTCACCTTTAGAATCTGTCTTAATTATTTCAGCCACCCAAATAGCTGAAAGAACAAAATTTTATTTCTTACAGTTCTAGGGGTTGAAAGTGCAAGGTCTCTGTGAGGTTCTGGTAAGGGCCCTTTTCACGGTGCAGACAGCTGTCGTTTCCTGGTCCCCTTAGGAAGAAAAAAACAGTAAGAAAGCCCCCTGGTTCTCCCTTATTAAATAGATTTTTTTTTGTAATTTGCCACTGTACTTTATTAAGCTGTATTAATCCTTCCTTAAGTTAATATTAATGCTTTACTATGCCCTTGTGGTACATCTGGATTCCTGATTGGTGTCATTTCTTCCTGTCTGGAGGAATGTGGCCATAGTTCTTGTAGTAAAAACTGAAGATGATCATCCTATTTTCATCTTTTATAAGGCAACATGTGTTTTATTTTGCCTTTCCTTCTGAGATGCTTTTCCCTGGGTCTAGAGTTGTAGGCTGACTGTTGTCTGTTTCACTTTCCCTCCTTTTAGATATAGGTCGGTTGGACTTACAGTTTGTTTTGTTTTGCTTTACTTTGTGGTGATGCAAAATGAAAACTCAGAAAAAACTTTCAGTTGTTGATTTTCTTCTCTTCCTGGGGATACAGGTAGCATTAACTTGCTATGCTGGGCAGTGATATTAACTTAGTGAAGGATTAACATCACTTAATAAACTATAATGGCAAATTACAAAAAAAACCCAACCTTGAACCTTTATTCTATTTAAAAATAGTTCTAAAGGATAAATATCTGTGCAAAGAAAGCCATAATCATATCTTTTATCATTATGAAGTGTATGCACAGAGGTTGGTGGCCCTGCGAAAGCTGTTTGGAATCTATGGGCTCCATGTCCATGTTCATGCATTCTGCATCTGGAGACTCAACCACTGCAGATCCATGGCACTGCAAGTGCACGTGTCTATACCGAATGTGTCCTTATTCCCTAAGCAACACAGTATGACACCCACCCTTACAACCTTTACACTGCTAGTGCTATGCAAGCAATCTAAGGGTGGCTGGAAGCCCACGGAACAATGTACACAGGCCGCACGCAAACGATGCACCGTTTTATAAAGTGGGTTTAGATATGCCCAGTTCTGGTATCTGCAAGTGTTCTGGAACCCACCCTTCATAGACACAAAGGATACAAGTTTGCCATTTTAAGATTTTTCTTAATGAAATGGTGTCATGGCGACTGAAGACACAATGTGATAAGTTAAACCTTAAAATAGTCACCAAAGAAAGAAAAAGGAAAAATAAGCTTATAACAGAGACAAATTACCATGATAAAAAAATATTTAATAATACAAAGTATTAAAAAGAGTAAAAGAGAAATAAATAGATAAGACAAACAGAAAACAAATATTAGAGAAGAGAGTTCCTGAATCCATTGTATCAGTGGTCACTTCTAATATAAAGACTCTAGCCATCTTCACCAGGAGTTGTAGGTGGCTGCATGTGTAAAGAAAATATAAAAAAAACCCAACCCTATGCAGCTTGCAGAAAGTTTTTAATAAGTAAACAAAATAGGTTAAAAGAAAAAGGGTGAAAAAAAGATACCTCATGTTAAATGGCAATCAAAAGCAATTTTGACCAGTGATAAAGAAACTCTGACCATTTTCATAATAGCCGGAATGTCCATTCACAAGGTAAATCGTAAGCATTTACACAGATAAGCAAAGAGCTTTAAGCAATACAAAACAAACTTGGTAGGATCTGCAACAGGGAGCAGGAAGCTCTTCACTCTAGATGTCAGTATGACTTCTATAAGAATTGCTAAGATAAGTGCGATTAATAAGAAAGAGAAGACTTAAACACCTTCTACCAAACTGACCTGACTGGCATTTAGACCACACACCTCTCCACAGGAGAACACATACTCTCTTCTGTTGTACACAGAATATTTACCAAGACAGACATTCTCCTGCCCACGGAAAAGACTCAAACACTTGCAAGTTCAATTTGTCTTGAATATACTCTGACTACAATGAGACTGAGTTAGAACCAACAACAAAATGTCTTTAGAGAAAAAAAAAACTCTAAGTATTTGAAAATTAAATCAGACAGTTTTTAATAATTTCCGTTTCAAAGAGTTTGGGCAGTGGCTGGGGCAGGGAGGGGAAGTTAGAACATATTTTGAATGAAATGGAAAAGAAATTTTATTATTTCAAAATCAGTGGATGTGGCCAAAGCAGTAATAATTTCTAAAATTATATTATATTATCAAATTCTCTAAAAAGCCAGAGGCCAAAGGAAGAGGAACAAGACGAGCCCTCTCTGCTGAGAGTGCTGCTGCTGTCTCCATCGTGTGCTGGGACTGTATCTTGTGTTATGCAAAGAATTGCTTCTTCCAAACCTTTTCTTACTTTCATTACCTCTCAGAGTTCATACAATGTGTTTGGTCACATCCATCCTCTCCTCTGACTCCTCCCGTGTTCACCCTCATTTCCTACTCACCGAACTTGCTGCCTCTTTATCTTTTTAATCCATCAAGTATGATGTTTATATAGCCTTGGTTGTATGACCTTCCATTGTAGGGTGGTCAACTTTAAAGAAAACTAGGTCACTCAGAGTCTCTCTCTCTCTCTCTCTCTCTCTCTCTCTCTCTCTCTCTCTCTCTCTCTCTCTCT
>NW_026068006.1:2170707-2323530 GCF_014885135.2 Alexandromys fortis | reverse complement strand
TCTCTCTCTCTCTTCCAGCAGCTATGACTTGCCAGGAGCTCCTTAGCTAGAGATGGGACTCCCTGTCCACCTCCCCTCTCCATGCTGGGATTATTGGTCCTCATCGGGTCTCATATGGGTTGTCACACTGCTATGATGTCACATGTGCACACATGTGTGTCCAGGAAAGCTTCAGTGGGTCTCACATGGGCTGTCACAGCGGCTGAAGGTCACGTGTGCACACTTGTGTGTCCAGGAAAGCTTCAGTGGGTCTCACATGGGCTGTCACAACGGCTGTGAGGTCACGTGTGCACACTTGTGTGTCCAGGAAAGCTTCAGTGGGTCTCACATGGGCTGTCACAACGGCTGTGAGGTCACCCACTACCTCTCTCTTACCATCTTTCCTCCGCATGTTTCTGCAATGATCGCTGAGCCTTGGAAGGTGAAGGTGTGATATGGACGCCCCAGTGAAGACGAACATCCCATAGCTCCCTCTTCTTGCTCCTCTCCCAGTTGAGAGTCTTGGTTGTTCTGCTGTCACTGCAAACAGAAGCCTCTCTGGTGAGGACTAAAAGACACACTAAACAGGGACAACACTAAGTCCTTGGGAGCCAGTAAGGGTTTTATCTTGTGTATTGGGACTTAAGCCCAACCAGAAGGTAGTTGGTTGCTACACAAATGTTTGAGTCAATATTGTACCAGTGTGCGTGCCTTGCAGCTCAATCATTATTTAGTTCTCAGAGTTCACAGCTAAGCGCACGATGCTTGGTTTTTCTCCTCCAGTAGCGTGAATAGCAATTCCCCACCTAGAAAGGCTAGCCAGTAGGGAATGAAGCTTCTGGATGAGCACCAGCTTGACTTCTCCGTGTTCTTGGATATAAGTGTATGGTGTCTTCAGCAATAGGTCTTACTGCAACATTTTTGAGAGTAACCAAGAACATCATCAATACATTTTAATGCTGGGGGTAGGGTCTATGAGATCTCATTGGCCAATAACTATAAAAATGTAACCCATTCCTGACACTGGGCTTTTTGTTTGTTAGCCTATTGTATATGGTAGGGGCATTGCTACTGCATTAAAGGTTAACTTCATTTTGACCCTTTTATTGCTGTGTATGCATATATTTTAAGGAGCTTCTTCCATAATAGTTTTCTATATGACTAATGTTGTCTGTTCCTCGCGGTATTCCCATCTAATCCTTCCCCCTATCCCCAACTCCATTTGAACCCTTCTTATTCCGTTATTCCCCTTAACCCTTTATAACAGTGAGATTTTCCTCCCCCCAATGGTTCCCACACAAGGCCCCTTTAATAATTTCCTGACCCCTGAGGAATTTCAAATGAAATACATGTATCTGAAGATAAAGGCTAATGTCTCCAGACAAAGCAAATGCTCACTCAGCATTTGTCTTCTCGGGTCTGCACTACCTCACTCAATAATTTCCAGTCCCACCCGTTCACCTGCAAATTTCATGATTCCCTTTTTCTTAACTGCGCAATAATATTCCACTTTGTAAATATAAAATATTTACATTGTCCCTTCATCAATTGATTTATCAGCTATACATATTATAATTAGTAGCTAGATTATACAAAAAGGAAGAAAGGAAGGAAGAGGAAGGAAAGGGAAGAGAAAGGAAAGAAAGGAAGAAAAGAAGGGAGGAAGGGAAGGATGGAAGAAGTGCAAGAGGAAGGAAGGAAAGGAAGACAGACAGAATGAGAAAAAGAAAGAGAAGGAAAAAAGAAAGAGAAGGAGAAAAAGAAAGAGAAGGAGAAAAAGAAAGAGAAGGAAATGAAGGAAGAAAGAGAGAGAGGAAAGAAGGAAGGAAGGAAGGAAAGAAGACCAACTCCCAAAAGATTCTGAAGCCCTGTCAGTTTCCCTGTAATTCACTATGTGGAAATAGCATCTTCACAGATTATTAACATATGAGTATTATTAGGATGGACACTAACATAACTAATGTTCACACAAGATGAAGAAATATGGATATAAATAAACCCACCCACAAGTGACACAGAGAGCTCACTACCTGCAAATGGGGGGAGGGGAGGGGTGATGGAAGTTACCAGAAGCTAGAGAAAAGCCCAGGCAGTTAAAAGGAACCGATCCTGGACATCAGATTCATAATGGATTTCTAGCCCCAAAACTCAGAGACAGTAAATTTCTGTTGTTTTAAGATCTTAGTTTGTAGCGTTAATGGAAACATTAAGGAAGTCATTCTTCTGGACAGGGTTAAATGGCTAGTCTCCAGCCTCTGCCAGAATTCCCATAATCCATTTCACCACCTTGGAGGGGTGAGCACTGACTAATGGACAGTCTGTCCCCACAGCTCGCGGCTCTCCCTGCTTCCTCATCTCTGATGATGCAGTGCACCGGGACATGGCTCCTTCTGCTTCCGTGTCGCCTTTTGGGCCATGACTTCTGCTTCCTTGTCCCGTTTTGGGACATGGCTCCTTCTGCTTCCGTGTCGCCTTTTGGGCCATGACCCGACTCCTCTTGCTTCCGAGTCCCCTTTATACTTTCCAGGTCTCTGATACTCGTTTACTCAATTGCATACTTTTAATAAAATTGCAGTTTATTTCCGAAAAGACCGCTGGCTGGAGCTGGGCATATTCTTTAGTGGTAGAGCGCTTGCCTACCCTAGCAGAGGTATCTGATTAAGAGGTGAAACTTCAGAGATCTTAGACAATCTGGGACCTGGCTACTTCATGATGCTGCACATTCTTGTCATTCACTGGTGTCTACTCTTGAGAGCTGAGCCTCTGTTAAACCTCGGGCACACCAAGCTTGCCTACTTCACTCAGTTGGCTTTCCTGCTCCTAAGGCCCTGCGACCACGTGGCTCACTGCTCTAATCTTCTAAATGGTCGTTCCTCTTGAGGCCTGTGCCTTCCTTTCTCATGGACGTCTGGTACAATCTGTATCCCGCTGTTATCTGCCTCCCCCATTAGAGGAAGTTCCAGAGCAGAGTTTGACACACAGGTACTGATTTAAACAGTGTGTGTGTGTGTGTGTGTGTGCGCGCGCGCGTGTGCATGCACGCGTGTGCACGCACACACATGCCAATGAATGCTGTGGTACCTGTGTGACTTTAATAGGACAACTTGTGGGAGATGGTTCTCTTCTGTCCTTCAGGTCTCAGGGACCAAACTCAAGTTATCAGACGTGGGGGCAAGGCTCTCTATCTGCTAAGCCATTTTACTGGCCCAGGGACTAACTGTGACAAGAAAGATTGAATAAATCCAGCTGGCTACCCTGCCATTGTGCCAGGCCCTGTAGCTGAACTAACACTCATCTATAACTGTTAAATGATGTGTGGTCTTTCTCTGCGGAGTCACACTGTAGTCTGCCATTTCATTTGAAAAGATCTTTTAATTCATTGGAAACCTCTAAAAAAAAGTGTCAGGTCAAGTGAGATGGCCAGTGCGTAACACTTATTGAGAGTGGTGGTCACAGTAACGTACACAAGACCAAATTAGACTCAGTCGGGGTGATCAAAAAGAGAAGCGTCTAATTCCCGGGTCTGGCGCTTATTGCTCATTCACACATGATAAAATTTCTGATGGCTATCAACAATGCATGGATGAAAATCAATGCAGCGTGTTCACACTTCTTAAACAAGGCATAAGGGCTGAAAGTGAGCCTTCCGACTTGTCTAGGTATGCAAAGGGCTCTGCTCCCCTGCCGCAACCTCCAATGAGGCTTTGATCTTAGGAAACACCCCAGTGTTGATCCTTGACTCCTAAGAAATTAGATTGCTGTTGAATATTACTTTAAGATGTGTTACATTCGTTCATGCTGTGAAACATTTGTTTAATGATGCAAAAAAATGTGTTGCATTCTTTTATGTTGCATTTGTTTAACTCTGTGAAGCTGTGTTACTTTGCTGTCTAAAACACCTGCTTGGTCTACTAAAGAGCTGAATGGCTAATAACAAGGCAGGAGAAAAGAAACACAGGACTGACAGACAGAATAAATAGAAGGAGCAATCTGGGGAGGGGAGGGATGGAGGAGTGAGAAGAGGAGGAGAGGAGGACTTCAGGGGTCAGCCACTCAGCTATACAGCAAACCCATGCAGTAAAGTAAAGAAATAAAGAAAGGTATACAAAAATATAGAAAGATAAAAGCCCAGAGGCAAAAGGTAGTTGGGATAATTTAAGGAAAGTTGGATAGAAACATACTACTGTATAAGAAAGAATAAGCCTCCTTGCAACTTATTTGGGAGCTGGGTAGCGGGCCCCCAAAAGAACAAAGATTAAAAACAACCAAACACATTAGATGGTTGATTTGCTGGGAGCAAAGTTTTTAATTTGTCTTCTGAGGGAAACTATCAGAAGTTAGTCCACCTGTGAAACAACAGTCAGGTACTGTTTAGAAATTGCATCATGCCGGGCGGTGGCGGTACATGCCCTTAATCCCAGCACTCAGGAGACAGAAGGAGGCAGATTTCTGTGAGTTCATGACCAGTGTGGTCTACAAAGTGAGTTCCAGGACAGCCAGGGCTGTTACACAGAGAAAGCCTGTCTTGAAAACAACAACAAAACAAAACCAAAAACATCCCTACCACCACCAAAAAAAAGAAAGAAATTGTATCAGTGACACAAGGAATAAGCCCAGTGTCCTATAAGGAACCTGATTACTTGCCTTTTGTGATGAATTGCTCATGGGTCAGTTCCAGGTGCATGTGTCAGCATGGAACAAGGGAAGGAATGGAGCTCAATTGTAAAGTGTTTGCATGTATGAAGCCCTGCAATTTTTAAAAATGATTTCCTCTCATACAATATATCCTGACCACAGCTTTCCCTCCTTCTACTCCTTCCGGTTCCCCCCCCCCCCCCCCCCCATCTCTCCCAGATTCGCTCCCATGGCCCATCTCCTCCCAGAAAAGAGCAGGTCTCACAGGGACATCAACTTAACAGGGCACAGCAAGATACAATAAGACCAGGCACAAACCCTCATATCAAGGCTGGGCAAGGCCACCCATTAGGAGGAAAAGGGTCCCAAGAGCAGGCAAAGGAGTCAGAGACACCCCCACTTCCACTGTCAGTTCCCCAAAACACCAAACCGACAACCATAGAGGACCTAGTGCAGACCCATGCGGGCTTTGCAATTGCTGCCTCGGTGTCTGCGAGTCCCCATGAGCACTGTTCAGTTGATTCCAAAGGTCTTGCTCTCCCCTCTGGCTCCTACAATTCCTCTCCCCCATCATGTGTGAAAGGCGGCCTGTCTGATGACAGCTGAGGCCTCAGTCTATAAGAACAGCAGAACCCATTAGGAATCACTTCGTTGTGTGTTGTTTTGTTGTTTTTGTTTTTATTTTGGCCACTTCTGTGTTTGATTCTATCCTGAGTCTCTGGAAGCCCTGAGATTGTACTCTGAGCACTGCCTCAGGCAGGTGTGATGGGTCTTCATTTGTAATCCCAACATTAAGGAAGTAGATGCAGAAGGATCCGTAGTCACTGTTATCCTTAAAGTATACAACCATCCTGAGGTGCATGATACTTTGTCCCAAAAGGAAAAGAAGGAAAAAATGCCTGTCTCCTTTTGATCATTTATAAGTGATCAGCATTTTGACATTTAGGATCTTAGCCTATAACAGAGGCATCATTTTGTAAAACCCAGTACTAATTCACTCTAGGTGCCCTTACCCTGGGAGCGCACTGCACAGGAAGGCCTGCCTGACACTACTTACATCAGTTTATCGTTTCAGAGTGGGCGTGCCAATCACTGAGATATGATTTTAGAGGGATCTTCATTTTAGGGTAAGACATTAAACTAAAATTTAGGAATAAATCCCTAAACACATTCTAGACAAGGTTCTGGGATCCAGATCATATGGAATTGTGCCAGTGGCTTGATCATGACAGAACTCATCTCAGGAACTCCTAGTGGGAGAGCTTAAAACCCATGTGGGATTTAGTTTATCATCAATGATTTCTAAGCAGGAAGAATGTTAGATAAACCATGTGGAAGCTTAGGGTATGTTCACTATAATAATATGTACACCATAGTGCTTGACAGTGTCCGTGTACACAGTGGTGCATAACAGTGTCCGTGTACACAGTAGTGCATGACAGTGTCCGTGTGCACAGTGGTGCATGACAGTGTCCGTGTATACAGTGGTGCATGACAGTGCCCATGTATACAGTGGTGCATGACAGTGTCCATGTATACAGTGGTGCGTGACAGTGCCCATGTATACAGTGGTGCGTGACAGTGTCCATGTATACAGTGGTGCGTGACAGTGCCCATGTATACAGTGGTGCATGACAGTGTCCATGTATACAGTGGTGCATGACAGTGTCTATGTGCACCATAGTGCATGACGATGGTGCCCATGTACACAATAGTGCATGACAGTATCTGGAAAAGGGGTTAAGTTTGGCTCCAGGGCATTTGCTTTAGCTGAGGGGTAGGCCAAATGTCTCAGTGGACTCTAGGTTTATTCTAACAGGTCATTTGTGTTGCTTAGAAACTCTAACTTCACATATAAACTGTAATTAAGAATTCAGGGGTTGAAAGGAGCAAGGCTCACCTAGCCACTGATACCACTTCCTAAGGAGTCAGTTACCAGCCTCAACCACCACCAACTTTCACGGGAGCTGGCGAAATATGTGTCCAAATATGGTGAACATTCCCCTATTGCCAAAATGGGAAAACAGCCTTATCTCCTCATCACGTCATCCACCAGGAAATCAACTTCCCTGTTTAGTAACCAAATAGACAAAAAGCACATTTCGTGTGTGGCTCCTGGGAGGCTTATCCCAGTGACAACTTGCGAGCCTCCAGTAAACATGAAATCACAGCTCTTGGTAATGTCAACATCGCTCTAGGCAGAACTTGTCCTCTTAGGGGAAAGGTGATTTTATTCGTACACAGAGCTACGTGGGATTGTGCTTCTGCACTTTGCTTCAAAGACTAAACTCTTCCTCCTCTGTATTTACACACCAGAAAGTTTGTGCGTGTGTGTGTGTGTGTGTGTGTACACGCACGCATGTACTTTATAAATGCACACAAAGCTACAGGTATCTCCCAGGCGACTTAGTCTGGGGTTACAGGTGGTCCCTCAAGATTGTCCTACCTAAGTCCGCTTGGAGAAGGATTCAGTTGTAGCCTGCTCTGGGATACCGAACCCTACTAGTACAGTAGCTCCAGGAACTTCAATTAGGACCCGTGGGTGGCCCCTCAACCTATACAAAAACCTACAACATCTGGGTTCCTCTCTTGTCTTCAAATCTCGGGGATCGTTGGGGATCAGCTGCGACTGTCATGCCTGCAGGAGAAGGAAAGGACAAGCTCCCAGCAGCGGTCTCCAGCCCACGGAGTCCATCTCTTTCTGGGCTAGGTAACCAAACCAAGACCAGCGTGGGCGAAGCCAGGGAAAGATCCCTCCCTTCTCACCTTGCGTGGTGCCTTCTTACTCACAGGGTCCCGGAGCCTCAGCCCGGTCGCCCTGAGCGGCAGCGAGGCCCCCAGGCACTTTCGGCCCAGGCTGGGCAGTGCGACTGGGCCACCCCCACCCCGGCACGGTGGCGCTCTGGGTTCCGAAGCCCGGAGGCTGGCTCTGAGGGCTCCCCGCCCCCCTCGCCCGTCCCCTATCCTGCCTCCGGCCCCCCACCCCTCGGTCCCCGCCCCGTCGCAGCTCGAGGCCACCCTGGGTCCCAGCAAGCGCTAGCTCCCGGGCCGGCTGCCCCCTCCTCTCTCCCCCACCCCGCGCGGGGGCGCGCGAGCGGTGGTGACGTCAAGGGGCGCGCGGTGGCAGCACCTCCCCGCGCGCTAGTTAAAAAGAAGAAGAAAAGAGGGAGCGAAACATGAGAGGCTGTGTGAGAAGCAGCAGCCGCCGACCGAGGAGACCTCAGCATCCTCGGGAGCCCAGCTCTGGCCCTGCCTCCGCCCGGCCCGCCGCCGCCGCCGCCGCCCTTTCGGTTCCTGCTACTGTCTCACCTAAACAACTCCCATTGAGTGGACCAGCGAAGTTCCATGACTGTCTTCTTCTCTCCTTCCTCCTCCTCTTCCAACTCCTTCTCCTCCCACTTCCCAGCCGCTGCGGAAAGCCCCTAACCCAACTGACGCTGGCAAGGCTGCGGACAGTGTCATCTGCACTTTATCTCGCGGCTCCGGCTGCCCTAGGGCAAAGTTGCAGCGCTCCGCATCTTTCTCCCCTGCCACCTCCCTCGGCCTCTGGAGCGTCCCGCCGCCCCGCTGCACTCCCCTGGAGCTGCGCCCTAGTGCCCTTGCTGGGCAGTGGCCTTCCCCCCTCGCCTCCCCATCCTCCCGCGTCCTGCCACTGCTGCTCCGGGTAGACGATGCTGAAGATGCTCTCGTTTAAGCTGCTACTGCTGGCCGTGGCTCTGGGCTTTTTTGAAGGAGATGCCAAGTTTGGGGAAAGGAGCGAAGGGAGTGGAGCGAGGAGGAGAAGGTGCCTGAATGGGAACCCCCCGAAGCGCCTAAAGAGGAGAGACAGGCGGATGATGACCCAGCTGGAGCTGCTGAGTGGAGGAGAGATCCTGTGTGGTGGCTTCTACCCCAGAGTATCCTGCTGCCTGCAGAGTGACAGTATTGCATTGGGGCGTCTGGAGAACAAGGTAGGCGCTCGCAGAGGTGGCTCGCTGAGATGCTGGTAGCTGCAAGAGAGGCTAAACTCGTTTCCATAGCTTCTATAACTTTTCTACGATGGTTAGGCGTTCTCCGTGTGTGTTCCTGGGAGGTGTGCAGATAGCTCTCCCTCTCCTGGAGTCTGTTGTGGGGATGTTGGTCAAACTTGCCTATCTCAAGAGAGACGTTTCTGAGGTACCCGCGTCCTGGGCTGGGTGAATATGTTTTTTTTTTTTTAAATCGGGATTAACAGTATAGTTTGGATCAAATCGAGCTCTTGGTGAGGTGGAACTGTAAATTAGGGTAGCTGTGGTTTCCGGTTTATTTTTCTGGGGTAGAAAAGATTTGTTCTGTTTTCTCCACGTGCTCTAACTAGTGAGCGGCTTGGATTCTAAAGGTTATCGAGGCACTGTTGGTTTATGATCCCCAAGCCCGGGCTGCTGAAGAGTCTAGCTTGAATGACAATGGTTAAACCAGCGGAAGGGAACTCCTGGTGTGTTAAGAACTGGGAGATTTTGTTGGAGCCTCCTGCTCAGTGGTTTCTCCGTCTTGTAGCATTAGAAATCCAGGTTTTCGCCGGTACAGCGTTGTCTAGAAGGATCTTGTCTAGAAATTCATTTTTTATGAGTGATGGACATATGCACTTCCCATGCGTTGATTAGTTTAGCCATGAAGTGTCTGCCCAGTGCGAGATGTCGTTGGTCTTGATTCTGCATGAGATTTTTTTTTTTTTAACAGGGATTGGCTGTGTGCCGTCTGTGGGATCCTGTCATTAGCAATCACTTCACGGGGGATAGACAATCAGGTGTCTCTGCTCCCCCTGTCTTTGCCCATTTTAACTTTAATTAAGAATTCCTCTGTTACAACCCTGCAGTTGTCAAGGTCTGAGAGACTCGGAAAACTTGTGCTCCACTCTTGCTGGCTCAGGCTTTTTTTAAAAAAATGCCCAGGCTGAATCTAATTTTTATGCTCAGTTCACGGTAGACTTCACCCTATTATCATGTAAACAGCTCCTGCGAATCAACATATGTGTCTGGGTGGTACCTCTCACTTTGTTTTGTAACAAAAAGCCATATTGCATCATTTAATTTGCTCAAGTCATGCAAATAGGGAAAAAATCAATAGGACAAAAAGGGGTCGACTTATCCTCCTCCCCACTAAACTGCTGCCCACACACAGCGTCCTGTTGCTTATGGCCAAAGACTAACAACACCACCATTGTATTTGTTAGTTGGTTCACTAATGGGTGAAACTAGAGAACATCATTCTCTTTCAGTCCCCAGCTCTGTCCAAATGTTCATGCCTTTTGAGGGAGCGTTTGTCTAACTCACTCTATTCCCAGATGAGCGGGAGCTGTCTTGCTGCAGGTTTCAGCTGCAGCCCGCTCTTTATTCTTACCATATGCAGCAGTAGCCTGAGATGCGGGAACAGATACGCCAGCATTTTATCCGCAACAATGTCATTAAGCCCCAGCCTCCTAATTGAATGAAGCTACAGAAACAGCTCAGTCAGAGCATCTTAAAGACTTCACCAGGAGTCCCCACCCCCACCCCCAAGGGGAAGCTCGGAGAAAGGTGTAGAAATATTTACTCACCGTGGAGTGTTCCTGTGTTAGTGTATGCTGTGATTATAATGAGGATCCGGAGACTACTGACCTCTTCCAGAAATGTGGAATGCAAACTTTGCTCTTACTATAGTGGAGAGAAGGGACAAAGGGGCAGACAGGAGAGTTAATAATCCTTCAGAGAAGCTACAATTTAAAAAAAAAAAAAAAACAATTCTTTAGGAAAGATCTGCCATGTTAGCTGTGCATATTCTTGTCTAAGCTTTTCCAGTCTCCTGCAAATTCCAGTTCCTTTGGAAAATGTGTCTGTATCAGGCTGGATTCTGCAGGCTCTGCCCCTCTATTGCAAGTGACTCACAAGCAAACAGTACCCCAGGTACCCAAGGCAAGAGACTTGCTACAGTCATGCCCATGGGTTCTTGACCTGTGTTCTCAAACTTTCACAGTTTAAATACAAGTGTTTCCCTTTCCCCCATAAGTCTTCCTAAATTATAACATCTGTTAGGGTTCATTTCATAAATGTGTGTGCCAGAGGGATGATGGCACACACCAGCTGAGTCATTTGTTGTTGTTGTTTACAAAAAATTCCAGAAAAGATATTTGCATTTCTGCAACTTTTCAGGAAAAGTACTACAGTAGCTTTTCATCAGAGAAGAGATTTCAAAGACAAATAGTAAGAAAAAGGTCAGAAGACTGAGCATGCTCTGCTAAGAAGTTAAATCCAGTTGGTAGGCTAACAGACTTTCTTTGGTGAGCTAAAATTAAGTTCAATTCCTTAGGCTCCATACTAGGTTCTTATGTTTGAGTTTCCTGTAGGTTTTAATAATGTTAAGAAATGTAATGAGATTATTAACTATGATGAGACATGAGTGATACCAACATCTAGTAGGTTATGTTGTCTTAGAAATTTTGCTGCAGATTCTAAATATAGCATGCTAAAAGAATCTATTTCTCATTAGCCAAGCTGAGTCTACAGCCCACCAAAATACCCCATTTCTAAAACTTAACTTGCAGAGTCTCTCCCCCCCCCTCTCTCCCTGCCTTGGTGGTTTCACAGCCAAAGCTGTCAAGGAATGGGTGAAGAGTAACTGTTTTCAAGTGTGCCTTTTACAATCATTTGTTTGCTCAGGCTCTCCCCGGGACAAAGGCTATTGTTGAACACATCCAACTAAACAAATAACTCATCCTGGGGTCCCTTTAACAGCTGCCTTCGTACAATGATCTATTTACATATTAGCCTAAAATTGAAACTGAACTCTTTAATGACATAATCCAGCACTATAATCCAGAGGCGCGTGTGTTCTGCCCTACAGCTGAACAGTCTTGGAGGCATGGGATATTTTAGAGATAGCTTTTCTGTGGACCAAGTGATCTTAAGGCAGCATCTGAATATACTGCCGCGTATTTTATACTTTTATCCCTTCATGAAACCCATGTGGGTGCCTCTTTGTGCTGATTTCTCTGTTGATGCGCTGTAGCTGTGGGCTTTCTTCTGTCCCAGCACTTACCTTTCTTCCACAGATTTTACTTTCTCGTGGCTGAAGATTAAAGGACAAGCTGCCAAACATTACAGACGAGTCCTAGCCACAGCTTCAGTCCTTCCTGGGCTGGCTGTAATCATGTTTGCAAGTTTTACACGATTTCCAAAGTATATTTAGCTAAACCACTAGAACTTGATGACTTTGTATTTGGCTTTTAAAAATTGAAACAGGAAATTAACTTAAATTTCTTCTTAAGATTCATGGCAATGTGAGGTATTAAGTTAAGAACCTGTGTGCTTGGCATACACGTGTGGGAGGGGAGAAAGAAAGAAAAGACGGGGGGGGGGGGTATCACCACCCCCCACCCAACACACACACCAGAACTCATCTGCCTAAACCAACGCTGTTGCTTGGGCTGAGTCAGTTTAATTGACTTCAGCAAGACTATTGGTTCATTGAAACCAAAGCCAGAATGATGGCTCTATCTATCTTCAAATAGGTGTTTATATTGCAGACCTCACACAGAGTAAAATGTTACCATCCTGCTGGGCCGGAACAGCGGCAAACCTTAACAAGAATACTATTCTACTTGATTTCAGATAATTTATTGAATCCTATTTGTGAAACTTTTGATGAGGAATCTTGTGGGCAGGACACATTCCAAAAATTGTAAAAGACAGAATTCTTTAGGAACTAAGAGCAAGCTCTTCCCAAAGAACAGCTGGGAGAGAACATGGGACCATTCTGTGTCAACTATTTAAAAAAAAAAAAAAAAAAAAAAAGAAAGAAAAACAAAAAACTAGAAGCACGAATAGTCTCCATAAAAGCAAAAGGTAATTGCAGCCTAGTTTTCAGGCAGCAGGAGTTGGCTTCGGGTCCCCACAGTTGTTTAGGTCTTGGAGGGCTGCTGTATGTGAAATAAACAGAGCCAAGCGGAGCACTATTCATATTGAATAGATCTGGTGAGGATTCCAGGCTGGACAATAAAAGACATTGAAAACATTCTTGGAATGCAAACCCTAAGTATCTGGTGGATGTTTTCTTTTACAAAACTTGGACCATTTAAGCAATTGTCACTTAAACACACTGATAAAAATTAAAATATAAATGCAACCATGATTAATAACTTTTGAATACTCTAAGTAGTTATAATACACATTTTTTTTCTGAACTTGGGCAGCCTCTTTAAACTGTTGAATACTTACCTCCATGCAATTTGTTTTTTAGGTTACCTTGTCCTTTTGATCTAGGGCTTTTATGACCCTGTGATATCATAATCCAGAAAAACAGAGGCTAGATTCTTTACTCAAATCAGCTCGACTTATAAAAGAAATACTTATTTTAGAGAACTAAACAATTTTCTAAAATTTCAAACTTTTAATTTTAATACATTGTTCCAGAGAAATATTCAAGCAGATGCCTAGCTGAAAACGGTATAAAATTCATACATGTTATGGCATTTTAGAGTGTGGCTGGGAGGGAGATCAGTGATTGATTTAGATAGCGTTAATTTTATTTCCCAGATATTAGGCTGATATTGTCCTCTATATTTATTGAAGGGTTCCTCAAGTCAGCTTTCTAAGTGAATACTGATGCTAAGATCTAGTCTTCCTACAACTTATTAATTTGAAGGAATCATCAATCCTCCAGAATTAATCTTACTAAAATAAAGGACATATCATTGTAAGAATAGTAATAAAAGTCTTCTTTTTCATGAAAATTCACTACCTACTATACAAAAGCACTTTCATTAAACCCTGTGTTTATTCATGCATATAAAATGTCTAAGGAACTAGCTAGAA
Organism: Alexandromys fortis; assembly: GCF_014885135.2. Lineage (NCBI taxonomy): Eukaryota > Metazoa > Chordata > Mammalia > Rodentia > Cricetidae > Alexandromys > Alexandromys fortis. The sequence goes on along the minus strand of NW_026068006.1, from coordinate 2,310,109 downwards.
AGTTTTTCCTGGCTAAGATATAATGAATATTAAAAATGGGTCTTAAGCCCATTTGGTTCAGTTTGGAATATTTTTATAGAACACGCAAGTGTAGGAACTTGCGTGGTACCAAATGCAGATTGGGAACAAGCAGAAATTTACCAAAATGCTATTTAAGTACAGTTTTGAAAGCCTGTTAGAGGCTTTAGGAATTAAATGGATTTTTTTTTAACCCATGACACAAAATAAGCCACATCTTTAAATTACACTTTGGACACAGTTGGATAACAGTGTAGAATTTTCAAGGTAAATATGATTCAATATATGCTCTGGGGTAGAATAAATGAATCAAACATTCAACAGTCCATAAACATCTCAATTTTAACAGCACAAGGACAGGATCACACACTTGGATCTGCAAAGGCAAGAAGTGCTTCCGTGTGTTCCCTTCTGACCTTTGTCTTTCCACCCTGGCCTCAAAGATAACGTGTGTTCTTTTGAAAGACTTTATATTGTGACGTAGTCATTCTTTTTTTTTTCTCCCTGAATTAGACTTTTCTACTCACATGATCAAAGGGGTGGGGGCTAAGAAAACCCAACAAAGCTCATTTTTCTCATGACTAACAAGATGTGTTTCTGATTTGTGGCTTTCAGATCTTTTCTGCCACCAACAACACAGAATGTGGCAAATTACTGGAGGAGATCAAATGCGCTCCTTGCTCCCCACACTCTCAAAGCCTGTTCTCCTCACCCAAGAGAGACGTCCTGGATGGAGATCTAGTACTTCCGCTCCTCTGCAAAGACTATTGCAAAGAATTCTTTTATACTTGTCGGGGCCATATTCCAGGTAAAAGGAAAAATACATAAGTTCAAACATTGCCAAGCCTTATAAGATAACTCCTCTTTAAGGCTTGTTTACAGGAGTTGTAAGTTGTGCTTCACGTTCCTATTTTACTTAATAGTTGACTTTTCCAAAGTCTTATGTTTTATTACTGTGAAAGAAAGTATTACAATTTCAGATGACAAAGAGCACACTAACTTCGTTCTAAGTTAATATCTTGTTAAATACTAATACAAATGGTAAGTTTTTTGCACATTGGATTATCAGTATAACTTTATACATGCTGAGTTATTATCAGTAAAACCTCCTTTTCTTTTTCTCCCTCTGAATTATACCCCATCACCAACAGATATTTCTTGTTGGAACCTTTTTTAGCTATCAAGGCCACTGCTTCCAATACACAGCAAGTATGGGATAAGAGGGTGCCCACTGGCTTTAAGATATATCATTAGATAAAGTGTGACTAAGAATGCCCCAAATAACATGGAACCAAGCAAGTATTTTCACATCAAATGACTAATTGACACCTTAATAGCACGATAAAATGGTGTTTTCTGGACAGAGGAGAAAAACTGAGCCCCGGAAGAACTCTCCTGCTTTAGCCAAGCTGTATAAAGAGAAGACGACAGAATGACCGTAGAAACTCTTCTGCACGAGGTGACAGAAAGATACCTGGTCACCATCACATTTTAGACTCTAAGAAAGAGAGAGATCCCAACATGGGCATCATCAGAAGTTTGTAACCTGGGGAAGGGAAGCTCAGTTGTAAACTACCTGCCATACCATCATAAAGACCTGAGTTCAAATCCTCAACACCCATGTGAGGGGGGAAAAAAGACGGACATAGACATACACTCATTTAACCCAGGGCAGGGATCGTAGAGACAGGCCAATCCCAGGAGTTTGCTTCAGAGTCAGTTTGGTTCCTTGCAGCTGAGAGTGACTGAGGACGATAACCTGTGTCAGTCTCTGGCCTTTACATTTATGAGTACACACACACACATACCCTATACACCAACAGACACACACACCCATACACATCAGCAGACACACACACCCTACACACGAACAAACACATACATACCCTACATACCAACACACACACACATACCACACACACCAACAGACACACACATCCATACACATACCATACATACCAACAAACACACACACCCTACATATGAACAAACACACACATATCCTACATACCAACAGACACACACATATACCACACACACCAACAGACACACACACCCATACACATACCATACACACCAACAGACACACATACCATACACATACCATACACACCAACAGACACACACACATAACCTACACACCAACAGACACACACACATACCACACACACTAACAGACACACACACACATACCCTAAACACCAACAGACACACACATATACCTACGCACGAATATACATACACATACCCTACATACCAACAAACACACACACACATCCTACCCACAGATAGACACAGACACGCATACAAATACCCTACACATGAACACACACACATGCACCCTACACTCCAACAGACAACACACACACCCTACACACAAACAAACACACACATACCCTACATACCAACAAACACATACACACACACCCTGCACATGAACAGATACACACACATGCACCCTACACACAGACAGACACACACATTTATAAATTGTGTAGTTGTAATCATGGAGGAAGAACATCATTTAACAAGACAGATTATTTTTAGCTAGTCCAAGTTCACACATCAATCACTGCAGTGAACCATTTATAAAACTAAATAGTATTTAAGAAAGAGATAAGCTTTAAGTACAGTAGGATGTGACTCAGATAATTCTTTGAAAGTGCTGTATACATCTTAAAATTTTTTGGCCCACAAAAATATAGACAAAAAAATAAAACTTCCTTATAAATAATAAACACTTTAGGTCTGCTTGATCCCTCTGCATATAGCATGACACGTACCTAGACGAAATGGATGTGAAAATATTATTGTTTTTATAAACTGTAGCTGTGTTTCTGACTTTTCTTAAACTAGCTGTCCCCCTCCCCCCTTTATCACATTCCTCGATGCAAAGTGGAGCAGCTCCCAGTAGCCTCAGTGGCCCACAGAGACCAATAACAGATTGGAGAGCTTGGGGTGGGGGCTAGCTTAGACCTCTGCCTTCACAACCTTAGTTACAAGTGATCCCAGAACTTGGCCTCTTCATTTCCTTTATTACTGCGCTCACAGACTCTTCCACGGTGGCCTTTATATATGCAAAGTTATTTAGCATCCCAAAGAACAAAACAGGTCTACAAGATCAACTGAATGAGGCCAGCAAACAGCTCAGAGCCCGAACTGCAAGCGCATCACTTCCCAGATCAGCATATGTGGTGATGAATGACAAATTTATTTTTCTACAAAGTTTGTGTATGTGTAAAACTGCTGAAGTGCATCAAGATGTCAAGTGCTCTTCGTGGCCACCCAGGCTGCCTGGAAAGATAACCACATGAAAGCTGCACTCCTGAGGTAGAAAAGGCAATTAGGATGCTGTCTAAAGACCCAGAGAGACTTTCGCAACAAACCAAAGGGACCGCCCTTCCTAGGTCACATGCTGATAATCATTTTAAATATTTGTGTCAGAAGTGAGCTGTAATAGCCCACTTTTTGGAGCATTTATGCTCATTGATTTAGTAGGCAGCTAGAGCCCTGGGAGGGAGGCCCACCCTCCCTGATGAGCAAAGCCGGAGCCCACCCATCAACCTTGCCGGAAGCCCAGCAGTGTGTCTGTTGTTCTAGAACACCAGGGCTCTAGAAATGGTCGCAAGAACAACTGGGTAATCATGTCACCTTAAGTCTGTTTTATGCTCTACCCTTCTCAGAAATGCAAACCTGTGGGAAACAGCTACTTGGAGATTCCATTTCATAGGAAGTGTGGTCAAGGCCGGTCAGCTGCTCTCTTCTCTCTACAGACCAAAACCCTGGAGAGGAGGAGCCCAGAGAATGCGTTTTGTAAAAAGAAGGAGAATTCTGAGTGGGATCCTGAGAAGGCAATTTCAGAGATTCCTTTCCTTCTCCTGTACTGCTCAAACCACGATACAAAGTACTTCATTGCCTTGGCTTTAAGAAAGCATGACCATGTTAGAACATTCCTGGAAACTGGAAGAGAGTTCATTTCTAGAAATTTAAATTCAGAAATGATCAGGTTCTACTTATTAGAAAGAGATTCAAAAGTAGTCAAATTGAGTATACTCTAGACTGTTAATCAAAATGTTCTCCATTCGTGGACTTTCTGAGAAAGATAACTGCCTAAAATTTCTCCAGTGCCAAGTTGCATACTTTTATGGACCTTTTCCTTAGTCTGAATGAGCAGAGTAGATCCTTTTGATTCAGGAAAGCTGGTATAATACACTCTGAGAAAGGCACCAGAGACACCCACCGGCATAGCTTTATACTTTGTACCTGTTTAGCATAATAATTTTTATCACTTTAAGACAGTCCTGCCCCAGCAGTAGGTTCCAGTTGTTGGGAAAGGTCTGCACCCAATTAGTTCAATTGGTTTAATCCTGTGGCTAATGAGGCCAAGGTCAAGGGTTTGAGTCCATTGAGTTTCTCCAGCCCTGATTCCATCAGATACCTAACACGTGTATCTTATTAGTCCCAGGGAGAGAAAGCTAGAGGGACGAGATGGATATATTGAAAGCCTTCCTTCCAGGGACTCAGGGGTTCTTCTCCTATTCAGTAGCATGATGGATGAACCCAGGGACACTATCGCTGCTCTTGAGTACATCATGAGAAATGAAGCTAAGACATACAACACACTCTGGACAGTGTTTTTTTTTTTCCGAGTCAGTGTTTTTACATGGTTCTCTGTGGGACAGCAGCACCGCTGGATTCACCATCCTGGAAAATGGCTACAGACCTGAACACTTAATTATTTAAGTGTTATTTAACCAAGGGTTTAACAAATACAGCAGTTGCAAGGATACTCTGCGTTTGTAGACCCGCTGGGCTAAACACACATCTTCAGTAAGAGTCTCTCCAGTGACTTCTTAGAAACTAAAGGTGTGTGTTTGGTCAAGAGTCCATGCATCTGGATACACAAAGTTTACGAAGATGCATTCTAGTTTAAAATTAATATAGTCGCTTCAAAAATGAGTTCTCGTGTCCTGCTATTTATCTGCAGCTTGCAGTGCTCTTAGAAGTGAAACCAGCCATGGTTCCATTCATTCCCTTCCAAGATGGTCCCAGTTTGCAGATACGCAATCGCTTTTAAAGCAAACTTGAATTTTCCTTTTGTTATTTTTGCTCAAATAGATTTGTTTTTAGCACGTTAGCTTTCAGCTGGGTGCTTTTTTGCCACTGAAGAATGAGGAGAGAGCGGTTATCTTTTGTAGTGATTTTCCAACGAGGAGTGAACTCTGTGTTCCTTTCCGTGTCTGATTGATGCCGGTGGATCTTCAAAGGAAGGACACCTCCTCATTGCCTCTCCTGAGGAGGATCCTTGAACTGCTATGCCTCTTTTCCCATACCCTGCATCCCTGTGCACAACCCCTGAGGGCACACACAGCTCCACGCACCCCTGCGTGCACAGCCCCCTGGAGCTACACACAGTATACCGTTTTCCTGTGTGCACATGCTCCCCAGGGCACACCCAGTGCACACTGCACACCCCCTGAGGTCACACACAGTACCCTGCACCTCTGTGTGCACACCCCCTGAGGGCACACACAGTACACACTGGACCCCTGTGTGCACACATTCCTGAGAGCATACACTCCTGAGGGCACTCACTTTTTCTGGCCTTCTTCCCCAACTTAAGATATTTCCCAACACACTAGACAGAAATTGCTCTTGAAGTCTCTGTTGGCAATTTAAGGGTCATACATCTTACCCAAAAGTGAGATCAAAATGTATCCCAAGCTTTATGGTGTGGGACTCTTATACCCTAAGGCTGGTTTGTTTTGAGGTTTGGGCTGACCCAGGTCAAGCTCCCTGGAAATGAGCTTTGAGTGTCTTGCAAACTCCATCGATAAGCCTTGCTTGGCCGAGCTCCAAATCTTGTTCTTAGAAATTCTTGCAAAACCTGAATTTGTTAAATAGTTTTCAAACTCAGACTAAGTTACCCGATACTTTTATCCCAAGACTAGTAGGCATAATGAAAAGTCCAATTTGTTATGTAAAAACCGAAACTTCACTATGGTGCACATAGGAGGTGAGAGGCATCCTTCCTCCAGGCAAACAAAGGCTCTCACCTGATTTGACTCTGGGAAGCACAGATCAAGCAGGGGTTTGTGCTACTTGCTTCTTGTTTGTTTGCAGTGATCAAGCCTGGACTTTGAGTTGCTGGACAGGTACTCCAGCAGTTATTTCCCCTGCCCAGATCCTGATGGAAACATACTCAGAAAGCAGAAGTCTCCAGGATACAGAAGAGACCTTATTGACAAGCACAATAAAGCCAGCATCTTATTACCTCAAACTACAGTTTTCAATTTTTTTTCTATAGTTTTCCTCAGGTCTAAAGCTTTTAATTTTACATTCAAGGAGAGGTGTACTTTCAAAAACATCTTTGTGGGCTTAGGGAATGGCTCCGTCAGTGAAGTGCTTGCGGTACAAACCTAACAACTGAGTTCAATCCCCAAAACTCGTGGAAACAGTTGAGCATAGAGAAGTGGGCCTATGACCCTCTTGGTAGGGAGACTGAAAGAGGAGTCTCCTTGGGCCTCCCTGGCTGGTCAGTATCATGGAACCAGTGAGCTTCACATTCGATGAGAGACTGTGTCTCAAAATCTAAGGAGGAGGAAAAAACCAGATGTTTTTTCTACATCTGTGTTCACATACACAGGCACATGAACACACACACATCCATACATCCACATGTTCACCTACACATATACACACATGCACACACACAAGCATACAGATACACCAACAATTTAAACACGAAAGAGAAGAACTATTTTTATTTTGTCACCCGTTCAGTACACCATGTGATTTTGTTTTGGTTCAGGGGTGTGTCCGATTTTCTCCTTAAAGAGACAGAAAAATCATTTAAATATATTTTATCATTGTCCCTTAGAGAAAATAAAAGTACAGTAAAAAGGTTCAAAGTATTTGGGATAAGAGGATTTCTCTTAGCAACAATTCCTTGCTTGAAGACTGCACAGCACGTCATTAATTTCATGTGGGGGTATTTGTTACATCCATCAGTGCATTGTGTTTAGACAACCGGCGGACAACAGACTATCGCTTTTCTAGTTGTCATGGGTTCTCTTTAGGAGAGTATTTAGAACTGTAGGAAAATTAGACTAATTAGTGATGGGATGAGCTCATATATACTTCCTGTGATCAGTGAGGCGGCTTGAGAAAAGTAAGTGCAGTGAGAGTAACCGTGGCTTTGACAATGTGCCCATCATGAGCCTTTCAAGTGGTTAGCCCAGGGGCTGGAGAGAAGCTCGCTGGTTAAGATCCCTCATTGGAAAGATCTTTCAGAGGTTCTAGGTTCAGTTCCCAGCACCTACATTGGCAGCTCCCACCTGTCTATAAACTCCGTTTCCAGGGGATCTGATGCCCTCCTGACTGCCTCAGGCTCCTGCACACACATGGCACGTGTAAGCTCATGAGGGAACACACATACGCATCATACGAATGGATAGGTCAATCTTTTTAACTTACCCCGCGAAAGGAGATTGCACTTTACTGGAATTCTTAAATGTGTTTAAAGGAGAAAAGGGAACCCCAGCCCTTCCCCGGTGCCCTTTCATAGTGTCACACCTGGTTTTCTCCTGTGAATATTCACATGCTTTCTCAAAGCCCTCTTAGGGCCAGATGCCCAAATGAGCTGGTTTGACTAGAACACTTCATGGTTCTAATGAGTCTTTCTCCGTGTCTGTTTAAAGGGCTTCTTCAAACAACTGCTGATGAGTTTTGCTTTTACTATTCGAGAAAAGATGGAGGCTTGTGCTTTCCAGATTTCCCAAGAAAGCAAGTCAGAGGGCCAGCATCTAACTACCTGGACCAGATGGAGGAATACGAGAAGGTGGAGGAGCTCAGCAGGTCCATACACTTCGACGGTCCTCTCTCTCTCTCTCTCTCTCTCTCTCTCTCTCTCTCTCTCTCTCTCTCTCTCTCTCTCTCTCTGTGTGTGTGTGTGTGTGTGTGTGTGTCTCAATGCTCTTTACTCCTAGAGAAAAAATGAACAGATAGATGATTTTGATGCTCACGCCCGGGATCCACAGACTGCACACACATTAACTTCCCTCTCCCTCTTAGTACTTTGTTCCTCTAGCATCACAGCTCAAATGCACTTAATACTCAGACTCCTAATCCTATGTTATGAGCTTGGCTTCTCCATGACTCATGGGAATTTTATGGGCACAGTGTTCAACTTGGATTTTATGATTGTTGTTAGCTTTATCGCACCATGGAAATATTCAGCACGTTTATCATTAGCAAATCAGTTTTTCTTTATATAAATGGATCTTAGAACTTTCTCCTTAAATGCCTTCTCATAAGAACTCATTATTGTGAGGAAAAGCAAATTTTACTTATAGTCACTGAAAGATGAGCTAAGGCCATTTCAGAATAGACCGTTGGGGTTTTCACTTTTCTTTCTGAGAACAGGATAGCTTGCTATTTTCCATTGAAAAGATAATACAAATTAACCAAAATAATCCTATTACAGGATGCCTGTCTTAGCAGCCCTTTCTCATTTCTCAAAGAAACCATTGGTTCTTTGAGGAAGTGAATGCATTTGGGGAAATACACTGTGCACATCTGTTTGAGGAAATGAATACATTTGGGGAAGTATATTGTACACATCTGTTTGCACCTCCATCAGGAGAGCTGACTGGTCTTCTCTGATTTGTTTAGAAAATACAAACACAACTGCTTCTGCGTGCAGGAAGTCGTGAGTGGGCTGCGGCAGCCTGTGGGCGCTGTACACAGTGGGGATGGCTCCCATCGCCTCTTCATTCTAGAGAAGGAAGGCTACGTGAAGATCCTGACCCCAGAAGGAGAGCTTTTCAAGGAGCCTTACTTGGACATTCACAAACTTGTTCAAAGTGGAATAAAGGTTGGCTTTTTCTATTTCTTTATCTTGTTCTGATTGTGTGGGGGTTATCTTAAATGCTTTCTTCTTCACTGGAGGTTTATATTTGTAATAAAATAAAGACTATCTGAAAGAGAAAATAAGGAGGTACCTTAAGAGATCAATAATTACAACTCAGGGACAATGACATCTTTGTTTGATCTACTGACTATTGAGAAATATAATCAGGTGGTATTTTGTCCCTATATAGTGTTTACATTGAAAATAACTTTTGCTTTTAGGTCTTCATTATTGGGCATAAAATTGCATATTACATATTCACATTTCTGAGTACAACAAAGATGTAATTTTGGACATTGTAGTTGATTCTTTTATTATGCCTTTTATTTGTTTGGGCCATGAAAAAAAATGTTTCTTGTACTGACTTCTTTGTACAATGTTTTTTGCAGGTAAGTCAGACATTTTTACTCTAAGCATACCCATCACTTTCTTTCCCTCTCCTAGTTTGAATTCTCCAGTCAAATCCCCTAGGTCTGTAAGGAAACTGTCCTGAAGCCCACATGATGCGACTAGCAGACACTGTTGGCAGGCAGAGGCAGCGCATCAGCTACAGCTATCCAGACTGAGACACACACACCAGCTTGGGGGTGTCAGTGACACAAAAGTCCTGAGTTTCGGAAAGAACTGCTCGTGCTTTTCACTGTTCACCTGGAAATAGAACTCGAGGTTTACATTCTGAGACTCAGAGATATGGATTCCTTGATCTGCGTCTCATTCTCAGTGGGGAGACCACACTCCCAATATCTGCTCAGTAAATATTGGGTTAAAAAACAAAATGAGCCAATGAGGACCCGGTAATGCTAAGGTCAGTGAGGTCACAGTGATGCTGGGGTCAGTGAGGACATGGTGATGCTGGAGTCAGTGAGGACATGGTGATGCTGGGGTCAGTGAGAACACGGTGATGCTGGTGTCAGTGAGAACACGGTGATGCTGGGGTCAGTGAGAACACAGTGATGCTGGGGTCAGTGAGAACACAGTGATGCTGGGGTCAGTGAGAACACGGTGATGCTGGGGTCAGTGAGAACACGGTGATGCTGGGGTCAGTGAGGACACGGTGATGCTGGGGTCACGGTGATGCTAAGGAGAGTGAGGACACGGTGATGCTGAGTCACGGTGATGCTGGGGTCAGTGAGGACACGGTGATGCTGGGGTCACGGTGATGCTGGGGTCAGTGAGGACATGGTGATGCTGGAGTCAGTGAGAACACAGTGATGCTGGGGTCAGTGGGAACATGGTGATGCTGGGGTCAATGAGAACACAGTGATGCTGGGGTCACGGTGATGCTGGGGTCAGTGAGAACACGGTGATGCTGGGATCACGGTGATGCTAGGGTCAGTGGGAACACAGTGATGCTGGGGTCAGTGAGAAGATGGTGATGCTGAGTCACGGTGATGCTGGGGTCAGTGAGAACACGGTGATGCTGGGATCACGGTGATGCTAGGGTCAGTGGGAACACAGTGATGCTGGGGTCAGTGAGAAGATGGTGATGCTGAGTCACGGTGATGCTGGGGTCAGTGAGGACACGGTGATGCTGGGGTCACAGTGATGCTGGGATCAGTGAGAACACAGTGATGCTGGAGTCATGGTGATGCTGGGGTCAGTGGGAACACGGTGATGCTGGGGTCATGGTGATGCTGGGGTCAGTGAGAAGATGGTTATGCTGGGGCCACGGTGATGCTGGGGTCAGTGAGGACACGATACTGGGATCACAGTGATGCTGGGGTCAGTGAGGTCACGGTGATGCTGTGGTCAGTGAGAAGATGGTGATGCTGGGGTCAGTGAGAACACGGTGATGCTGGGGTCAGTGAGGACACGGTGATTCTGGGGTCAGTGAGATCACGGTGATCCTGTACATGAAGGAACTATGTGGACTTGTGATGTGCTGATCATTTGAGACATACTTGGTGGAATAAGTAAACCTTAAGCTGGCATCTAGATCAGTAGGCACACCCTTGCTTAGCATATGTGAAGTCCTGGGTTTAATCTCCAATACCATAAAAATGAAGCAAAAGAAAACAGACAAATCACCTTACCAGCAAGATGCCTTCTCAGGCAATGTCATACAAGCCCTGAACCCCAGAGTGGGAAGAACAAACTCCTGGACATTGTCCTTTGCCTTCCTATCTGTACCAGTGCACATCCACACCCACGTCCACGCCCACAGATTAATAGCAAATGATGTATCTAATATGATATACATGTATCTCCTTTGCCCTGGGGCTATCGTTCTGTATAGATGGCTAACGTAGTATTATGAGGTCGCTGGTTCAATCCTTAGTACTGGGGAGGGAGATGAAACCCTTCCTTTCAAGCGCTCCTGTGATTGCAGCGTTTGGGCGGCCAAGTCAGGAAGATCATAAATTCAAGGCTGGTCTGCATTAGACGGCGAAGTCCCGTGGTTGTCCTTGTTTATCATTTGTATTATTTTTCTCAATTTTTGTTATTTTTAAAGTTTCTTATTATTCTGTATGTATGGGTGATTCGCCCGCGTGTATGTCTGTGTACCACATGCATATGCATGCCTGGTGTCTGTGTAAGCCACCACCTGAGTGCTGGGAATCAACCTGGATCTTTTGACAAAGTGACCATAACTGCTGAGCCATCTCTCCAGCTGCCACTCCTATCACACCATTCCCACACGTGCGCATGTGTTTGTGCATGTGTGTTTGTGCATATGTGTGTGTGTTTGTGCATGCATGTGCGTGTGTGTGTTTGTGAGAGTGTGTGTATGCATGCATGTGTGCACGTGTGTGTGTGCGCGCGTGCATGTGTGCGTGCGAGTCTGTGTGTGCATGTGCGTGCATGTGTGCGTGCATGTGTGCGTGCGAGTGTGTGTGCGTGCAAGTGTGTGTGCGTGTGTGTTTGTGCATGCCTGTCTTTGTGCGTGCACGCGCGTGATGAAGGGGGGGGGAAGGTGGAGCCTTTTGATAGGAAACAGCTTGGACACCAGGGCAGACTGTCTGAATAAACTATTGTTTGGACTTTGATAGTTTCAACTTTTCCCCAAAGGAAACATCCCTAGATTTTACAGCAGACAATCTAAAGCAAGCATTAATGGGTTAATAGCTTGTGTTCAATCAATATTCTCTGAAATGGGTCTTGGTAGCTCTCTGAGGTGTCACTGCAGAGCAAAGACAAAGAGTGACTAGGATGCTTGCTATTCACCGTGGTGGCTTTTCCTCCCATGAGTAAAATGCGCACTTGCTCAGGAGACATGCAGCAAACATGCTAGAGCCATCCTTCGTCCCTCTGCTGATTAGAATCAACTGCAGTTTAGGTTCATACACACCTCCTTCTGTTTTTTTTTTTTAATTATTAAAATTAAGTGATCTTTTTCTTAGAAACAATTTTTAGCTTTTATTCAAAGCAACTTTTAAATAACATTAAAACCAAATCACACACACACATTTTCCTCTACTGTATTTTGGGACTTTCCTAAGATTTGTGAGCTTTTCTCAAAACCTTGCCTTTGGGGGCTGGAGTGGCAACTCAGTGGTTAAAAGCACTTGTTGCCCTTCCAGAGAACACGAGTTTTGATCTCATCAGGTCAGTTGTCTCAATACCATCTGTAAGTCTAGCTTCAGAGGACCTGACGCCCAGGTCCGGCCTCCTTGGTCACAGGGACACAGTGCACGTGCACACATACACACTTTGTAAATTTCATTAAAAACTTCCTTTTAGATGTTCTATGGAAATTAGATGGAATCTAATTAGTCTTTTAGGATGGCTCCATCATTCTAGTTTCAACACTGTAAGCAAAGTCGTGTATCACTCCGGCCGATGATTATTCTCTTTTTGATTCATTCATCAAAAAATGTTTCCGAGTAGAATATATGCCATAAATATACATTCTCCGTTTTGCTGTAAAACATACTTTCTAATATTTAAAGGTATAGTACATTGCTTTCTCACACTATTTCAATAAAACGTTGAGCTTAAAAGATACATATGATCAAAAGTAGCTATAAAAAGGGCTCGGAACCCCGGAAACATTGCTGCACAGAGTAGTAAAAGTGATCATCTTATTTCTACTTCAAGTTAACTGCCCAGAGAACAGATGGCTGCCTTTAAAGTCGCAATTACTTTGAAGTCTTCCTATTTCAAATGACACGCGTTCATTGGGATAGTGAATGGAAGATCCAGTGGGCTATTCTACTCTGGCAGGGAGACATTTCATATTGCAATAAAATTGCCCAAGGCAGGGCATCCCAGCCCAGGGGTCTGCAGTGTGTTTGTACTGGAAGTCTCCAGGAATTTTGCGGAGCATGAAGAAATCCTGTTGACTTTGGCATCTGAGTTTCCTGAGGAGCCCCAGAACTTCTGGGGTTTTAACATAAACTTCGGACTCCATTATGCCAGCGAATGGCTAGGACATGACGTAAAGGGTGGCGTCTTCAATTCTGTTAGGGTTTGTTACTAATGATACCACAGGGATAAGCAGTCTGTCCCTGAGAGATTTGAGTGTGTTTAGTGAGGAGTGAGACCACACTCTGATAAAGCAATTCGTGCTGCATGTGCCTCTATCTTTCTCTCTGGGGCTGAAAGTGTTAAAAGGAGGCAGCTACTGGTATAATGGGGTGGACGCCACCACATTCATGAATGGATCATGAATTATACCACTACTTGTTCTTGTGAGTCTCTCAGACACTTAGGAAACAAAGATATTTCGCAGCTACTTCTCAGGCTTCTTTGATAACAGGGATAGTTAGCAAACTTAGGTGTGAATTTTGTGTTTGTTTACAATTATTCCACATAAATGATACAAGAAGGCTTTCCACAAGTCACTTGACATGCTGTTTCTTTTCTGTTCCTTCAGTGAAGTCCTGCGTGGTGGCAGACAGTCATTTAACTACAACACTCAGATCTCAGAATTAATAATACATTCTAACCCAGCCTCCACCAGCCCAATTACATGAAAATTAGAGAAACTGCAGTGGAGAGCTAAGCCACATGACATCAATTAATGACCCGTGGGAGTCAATCAAATTAGACATAAAGAAGAATTCCTGATTACAAGACTTTCTGAGAGTTAGTGCTGGCTACGAGAACTCTGGAATATTCTCTCTTCTAATTATCAGTTTAGAATGGATAGTGATTTCTAACCCTACAATTAGTCAATAACTGAGATGCTAGGGACCACCCTTCTCCACTTGGGTCCTGGTGTGTGTGGTGTGTGTGTGTGTGGTGTGTACACTCGTGCCACACAGGTGCACATGCACAGGTGTGCATGTCCAGCGGCTAGAGGGCATTGGGTATCTTCTTTGATCACTTTTCACATTGGTTTTTTGAGACCAGAGCTCTCACCCAGCACAGCGATCACTGATTGGCTAGGCTTGCTGGCCAATGAGCTCTAGGGATCCACCTGTCTCTGCTCACACAGCTCTAAGGGCACAGATGGGTGCCGCTGTGCTTGTATGTAGAAGCTTTGTGGACAGCAAGAGTGAGATCAAAGCCTCCTGGGGGGCTGACTACGTCCGGTTCACATGAAGGTGATCTGTGAATACACAAAGCCCAAGCTAAGGAAGAAAGTTTTCTGTGGGAAATAATCCTGGAAGGTACAGTGAAAGACTCAGTCTGAAATGCAGTTTCTAAGCCCGTCACTCGTCCTAACACGAGAGAGCTGGGGAGCAGACACGGAACTCTGCATTGTCTGACCTTGTGCACACACTCTGTTACTGTTGGTCCCATGGACAAGTACACTCTGTTCCAAAAAGACAGACCTTTAAATGGCCGGCCTGTGGAGTGTTTAAGCTGCTTCTCTCTAACTTGAGCCAGAGCTTCTGAAGCTCAAAAGCAGCTTCCCCTGTCTGAACTCAGAGATGACAGACAGCAGGTCTCGAGACATACTGACCCAAGAGCTTTCAAATTTCTGACCCCAAATCACAATGATTAGAGTCAGGCTCAGGCAGAATGCTTTCCTGCATTGTTTTAATGGTTGGCCAGTTTCACAAAGGGTGAGACTCAGTTTCTCTACCTGGTCGACACCCAGGTTCTTCGTCCGCCAGGATCACTGAGAGCAAATGGCAGAGCGCCAGTTGTCTTTCCCCTGTGTCTTTTGTTACTCATGCTGTGCGTGTGGGTCGTCCTGTTAAAGAGAGGGGAAGTGTTAACTACGGTCGTGTAAAACACTTGACATGGAGTTTTGAGAAATGGTATTTTTTTGTAATTTGTGTGTGCATGTTTGTGTTCATGTGTGTGCATGGACACATGCATATATATGTGGAGGTCAAAGGACAACTTGCAAAAGTTAGTTCTTTCTTTTTGTCACGTGGGCCCTGAAGATTGAGCTCAGGTCATCAAGCTCGGCAGCAAGCGCCCTGATTCGCTGAACCATCTCATGGGCTGACATCCAGCTTTGAAAAGAGTACTTTTTAAAAAGTGCTATTTTTAAAAGATCCACTATGTTCTTATTTTTATTTATTTTCTCCATGTTAGAATCTGATGCTTGAATAGTTGCAAAATTATTATCATTAGTGTTCATGTGGTTTGCTGTTGCCTATGTAAATCCTACTTGCAAAGGACCTGGACCCTGGAAAGTACCCTAACATAATCTCACCAGAGTAGCTTACACTTCTGGGGAACCAGAAGTCAGCCACGGCCTTGCAAATGTGCAGAAGGAAGGAGCAGTCTGCACCTGACCCCTGCAGGGACCTGGCAGGCATCACTCACCATGTGGCTGTCATGAGCGGTCAGTGGACAGAGAGGGCCACATCCTCAGCCCGCAGCTTGCAGCATGCATCGGAGCTGAAAGACTTGTCTGTCACTGGAGCAAGTGTCATTGGACCCCTGTCCCTCTCTGTCTACTTGGATCCTCCCTTCAAAAGATGCTTTTGGAAGCGATCCTTTGATGGGGGAGGGAGGACATAAGGCTGATAACTGCTGATTGTCCGGGTGACTGAACCCATTGAGGTAGGGCTCTTGAGATACCCAGTCCTAGTGCCCGGCAGTCCCAGGAACATGTGGAGGATGACAGAGGGTGTTTTTGGGGCCAGCCCTGCCTGCGTCGCTCCTACCTTGGAACTCACGCTCAGAATCCCCAGCATTTGGAGTTTGCTGAAATTTTCATGTTTTCTGTCATTGAGTTGGAATCTTATGGCAGCCCCTGAAACGTTGGTGTATCATTGCTTGTGTGATAGAATTCAAAGCAGAAGAGAAAAAGGCTCTGCTTTTGCCAGTAGCGTTGTGAACATAACTCATCTGCCTGTGCCCACGCAGCAGTGACTGGGCCATGCGTAGAAAGCATCAGTTCCCATGTTTCAGTTCAAGGGAAAGCACACATCCCGCTGAAAGAGGGCAGCAAATTATATTGTAAAACATTACAATGGGGGCATTACTATTCTGAGAGGTCTTTGTATACTGCCTGTTATTTAAAGAGTTTGCATTTTTTTTATATGTTTTTAAGATAGGGTTTCTGTAGCCCAGGCTAGCCTCAAACTTGTACCTCTCCTGCATCTGTCTTCCAAGGTGTTGAGATTACAGATATCAGCCAACACATCCGACTTCATATTAAAAGTTTTTGACATATCAATTACTACCTATAAGTTATTAAACTGCACCAGGAAGAGAATTGCTATGGTGGCAGAAATAAACATATTTTTAATAACCATAAAAGTGGTAGACAGGCCGGGCGATGGTGGCGCAAGCCTTTAATCCCAGCACTCGGGAGGCAGAGGCAGGCGGATCTCTGTGAGTTCGAGACCAGCCTGTTCTATAGAGCTAGTTCCAGGACAGGCTCCAAAGCCACAGAAAAACCCTGTCTCGAAAAACCAAAAAAAAAAAAAAAAAAAGTGGTAGACATTGTCTTCCCCAAAGACTCACTTTTAAGCACCTTCTTTTTTCATTATTTAGAAATCTGGTCCCAGACCTGATTTAATTTGTTTAAAATGGAAACAAAGTCTTTACTACCGTGGGTTTTGTTTTGTTTTTGTTTTTTAATCAAGGCAGTGTCTTTACCTTATTGGGTATTGCTGGTACTTTGCATCAGAATGCTCTGAACCCTATGAATAAAATGCTGTTTTCATTTTTTAAGTGTTTAATTTAATCTCATTTGAAATCTAGTACCTAGTATTTTTCATAAAACAAAAAGACCCTTGTTCCAAATTGAGCATCTCAGATCCAAAAATCTGAAATCTGAAATGGTTCAGAATCGGAGACTTTGTGAGCTCTTACACACTAGGAAGTCTCAGACTCTGAAACTTTTTCCTGCACAACATGTTTGTGTTCATGTGTGTGCATGTACACATGCATATGTATATATGTGTACATGTTGCAGTAAAATTACCTTTTATGAGGTGCTGTGGAGATAGCTCAGTGGATAAGCACTCGCTGGGAAAGCATAGGAACCTGAATTCAAATACTGGAAGCCCCGTGTAGAACCGGACAGAGAGCAGAGACGTCTCTGAGAACTTCTGTAAAGAGGAAGAGGTGGTGGTTCCTGTGAGCTCAGGGATGGCTAGCCTGGCAGGCAAAGCAGGAAAATGGGGCAAGGCATGAACTACCTGTCCCATTGAGAGGACCTTTGTAGCTAGAAGAACGTGTGCTGTGGTTTATGCCTGCTTGAGTCAGTTTCATCTGTAAATTCTGGCTCCTCATGCATCCTGTCTTAAGCTAGAGTGTCTCCTTGGTGACTGAGTAGAGAAGGTATGCTTTCTCCTATGCGTTAGATGAGGCAAGTTTTTTTTGTGAACGTCTTCCTATTTACTCAAGATTTCAAGAGTCAATCACGAATCTGATAACTCCTAGAGTAATCAGGTGAAATGAGGAAATTCCAAGAAATATGGACTCTAGACACAGCCTCTGTCACCTTTGAAAGGTATCAGCTCCGAGCATGGGTCTGCTGTCTCCTCTAGACTCTTGACTAGAACCAGCAGAGCAGAACGCTCAGAGATGTTGGGTGTCAGCCTCCCACGGCCTATGACCTCATGAAGAAGACACAACACCAGAGCCGTTGTAAATGGTAGATGATAGCGTGCCTTTCCCTCTTATAGCTAGCCAGTGCATTTGTATGTTGTGTGTGTGTGAGACCTAAGATCTACCCTTGCAGCAAGCATCAAGTACACAGTGTAGCCTGACACTGTAATCCGCCAGCAAACCCTGATGTCTACACAGATACTCAGTTCTTTCCTTTTAAGCACTTTTTTCCCTAAGTCATTACACAGATTACCTCTGCTGTCCCTACAGGACCCCTGTGGGGAGCTATTAATATGCCGTCTCCCGGATAAAGACACTGGGCCCCAAAAGTAAACGATGTGAGATAACACAGCTCCAGGCACCATCGCCAGATTTTAGCAGCGATGGAACACTGTTGAGTTCCAACCATGACCCTGAGCTGCTCTCCTGGCTTTGATGAGCCAGAAGTAGGGCTGGAGCAGGTCCGCTGATGGTCGGCTGCGGGGCTGAGGGCCTAGGACCTAGAATCAGGCAGTAGGTTTGGCTTTTGGCTGTTGCGCTGGACAGGCTGAGCATGCCCCCCGTTGGTTCAGTGTCTTCACAAAGTACCCGGGAACAGCTGCATGCACAACTCATAGAAACACGAAGTGCTTTGTAAGCCTGAGCTAGTACCATGATCTGCGATATTACCATGAAAAGAGGGCCCGGGAAGAAAGGATGGCAGCCCCTGCCATGACTTGGGGCTCTAGTGACCGCTGATAACTCTGCTTTGTGGTTTTAAAACAACTCTCCCTTAAAAGATGTTCGATTGATATGTATGGAAAGTTTCCAATGGTGTTATCATTTGTGTCAAAAAAATGATGGTTCTACACAGATACATATGGAGTTTTTCCTTACCAAAAAAAATAATAAGCCTGGGATGTGTCTTCTGAGAAAAAATGTCTTTTGAATGTGACTCTAGGAGCTGGATCAATAGCTCAGTGGTTACTCACATCTGCTGCTCCTCCAGAGGCCCCGAGCTCAGATCCCAGCACCCACTTCTGGCTGCTCCCAGCAGTCTAACTCCAGCTCCCAAGGATATGGCACATGCTCTTTTGGACTCCGGGGCAGCTGCACTGATGTGCCCATACCCACATACAGACATACTGATTCATACATAGTTAAAAAAATAATCTTTAAAATTCAGAAGAGAACTATGACACTAGAGAAAAAAACGCCCTCATTTCTGTAGGCTCTCATTTGGACTCTAGATGATGGAGAGGCAGACCCTGCATGCTGGGATCCTCAGAGCACATGTGTGGTGGGGACAAAGCACTGTGCAGCTGACCCAGGAGCCTGACCTGTCATCGGGACCTGCTGCTTTCACAGGTTTTCCTCGACCTGGCTAGTCTAGTAGTGTAGGATCTTTCCTGTCTTTACTTTGGAGCAGGCTTTGTGTCCGTCTGCCTTAGAGTCAATAAATCATGGGATTTGCGAAGGAAACACTGAGACTGAAAACTAAGAAGCACATACTTTTGCCCTTGAGTAAATACTGCTCGGAGCACAGGTTTAGGCTGTCAGAAAGGGTGGGGTCGTTGGCTCTAGCTGCTTTAAAATGAACGTATAATGTCATGTTACAATGACTGTTTTACTCAACTGGTTGGGGTCTTAAAGAAGGTCAATAAAACCCTTTAAAAGAATGTTTTACAGCCAAGCAATAGAGACAAATATCAGTAACTGCAATGAAATGGGCTGGATGCCCAGTAGAAGAATGTACAAAAAGAACGGCCTTAGCTACTCCCTCTCCAGACCTTGACCGTAGAAGCTGCTGTTCCCATCACTCTCACTCAGTGTGTTAAAAGCCACCCCAGTCTATAAGCAAATCCTCACTTTGATGTTTCTGCACTCCTGTGATCATCTTTTGAGTTTGCATCTCTGGCATGTGGCTTCTCAGGGCTCTCTCTTGTATGTGTATATACACACACATATATATGTATATATGAACATTTTATCAGTGTATTTGCTATCTTCACCAAGCATGTACAAAATATTTTCGATTATTGCAATGTTGCCTTAATTAATGTAATTATTAATGATCTCTATCAATTAATTAGTTTTTAGTTTTTTTTAAGATCGTAAAATCTGAGATTCTGCCAAACTATCATAATATTGAAATTGTCAGATGTGGGGGTGTATCTGAAGTATTTTTAAAAACCTGATTATTGGTTAGAAATAAAAATCATCTTTCCCGTTTTCAATCAACATGTGCTTTAAGAGTTCAGGTACCTGTTTATGAGGATTGTTTTACAGTGATAATCGTGCAGGAGGTCTCTGAAAAGCGTGTCTGAACCATGCCATTTTCTATCCACATGTGACTTCATGACAAGGCACCTAGTTACAGTTGTGCTCAAAGTTACCACCACAAAGGAGTTCAAACGTCAATCCTCTTATCTAACAAGTTTCCATTTCACTCTGCTTGGGCATGCTGCATCCAGTTTAATCATTAACCTCATCTACTCGCATACAGACTGAGGCTTCAAATCACAGGAAAACTCTGAAAAATAATTTAAGGTAGTATTCATTACCCTGTTTGTTATCCCTGATACATGGCTGAGCAAGGAAAAGAGCTGACCCGCGTTCATTCACTCACTGCTAGCAACTGAAACTGTTTAATTGGATTAGAGAACTGAACCTAAAAAGCTGAAGCTAACACAGAAATAAAGCTGTGTCCAGCTTCATCCATGGCTCCAGAATTCCCAAGAAAAGAACATTCAGTTCAAATATTCAACTGTGGCTATGTTGTCTTTCTCTTCAAGACTAGCCAAATTGTTTACTTTTTCTTTTTAATTCTAATAAACTGTTTTTAAACCACCCTCTTAGCCTAAAGCACCTTTGATCCAAACAGGATCAGGAACTTAAATCAGAGACATCTGTCCTCGGGCTATTTCTAGGTAGGGCCCACATCTGCGCAGCAGCCCCGGGAGCCAGCAGTTGGAAGCTGCATGAAGGATGTCTGAAGGCGGGTGGGGGCTGCATCCATGGCAGAGGGTAAGATACCCAAGATTGGAGATAAAATCAGGGAGAGGTGCTGCTCTTCAGAGGGTTAAAAGGGGAGCCCATTTATTCCTGTTAAATGCTAGACTTCCTGAGAAAGATGCAGGGAGGAAGCAACCATCTTTTGTGCGCAAGTGTGAACACACCTGTTCAGGAAAAGTGAGGCAGAACTTGAGCCCACTTCTCCCCCAACCCCCAGGCGCACACAGGTCACCAAACATCTGTCACAAGTCATCAACAACTGTCCTGGACTGAATTCAGCCGCTCTCTCCTCCCTGGCCTGGGTCACAATTACAGCTTCTCTTTATGTCTCCAGGAACTTGAAAGGTCAGATCACCTCAGGATGCTAATAACGTATTTATACCCATCACCCTGGGGCTGACCTCAGGTTTCTGTGAGATCCACCATAGTTTGGATAGTTCCTTAATTGCAACCTACAAGGTGGCCTCTCTTTCTCGGATTTCTTTTCTTCAGTTTCTTGGCTTTGAGCGTGTGTGTGTGTGTGTGTGTGTGTGTGTGTGTGTGTGTGTGATCTTCTGGGCAAAATAATAGATAAATGGAAAAAAAAAACAGTCTCGTAGACGTGATGACGAGATGTTCATCTTTCCTTGGGATCAATTATTAGAATTTCTTCTAAAGAGACGCCTCAGTTGATAAAGGGCTTGCTAAACAAGCACAGGACCTGAGATGGATCCCCAGAATCCACGTTAAAAAGCCAGCTTGTAGCAGGCATGGTATAGTGACTCGAGCTTGTCAATCTCAATGCTGGGGGGGGCAGAGACAAGTAGACACCCGAAGCTCACTGGCCAGCCTGGCTAGCCAGCGATGCGACACCACAGATGGTTCTTGGCTCTAAAATACTGTAAGGAAGAAAGCCGTACAAGTTACAAGAGAATTAAGGCCAAGAGATATGACCTATGTGATCCACGTTGGCCTGGCCTCAGAGAAGGTAGTTTCTTTCTTCTGATTTAATGATCCAGAAGAGAAACCTAAGGCAACACTCCCTCAGGCAGAGCTCACTGGGCACCTCACATGCTGTCGGATAGCACATACCACCTTTCTGTGTGCTCATTGTTGCTCAGGGTGCTTCTCAAAGCCCGGGTACCTCAGCCCGGCCTGAGGCTTCAAGTTTCAACTAACAATAGGGTCATGTCTTAAGTGTTCAGGATAGCAACACAATGATTGTCCAAACCTGGATTTGAAGGTGAAGACACTCCATGACCTTTCCATGGACAGGGTTTAGCGTGCTGGGGGAAGGGACTGCGAGGAGAGCGAGAGAGTTTGCAGAGCCAAGCAGCTATGGGCTGGCGGGCGGGGTAGGAAACACACGGTAGATCACCCTGGGTCTTATTGTGAAAGTCTTGGGCTTTTTGCTTACAGTGAAAAGGGGAATTGCTTCAGGCTTTCCACAGAAGAATGGCATGATCTGAATTGATCTTTTTTTTTTTTTTTTTAAGACAAGATCGGTAACAATCATGTTGGGAGGAGACAGAGAAGGGCAAGAGTGAAAACAGGCCTTGGGGTCAAATGCCAGCTTCTATCTACTTCCAGCTCTGTTCAAAGGGCTTTGTGTCCATGGCTTCACCAGCTTGCCCCTGCCAGCCTCAGTGATTAACCTGGGAAATGGAGTCATTAATAACTATGGTTCTTGTCAGTTTCTCCAGTTATGGGGTTAGTACATAGAGAAATATTCAGATACTTTTCCTGTTAAGCATTTGATGCATTGCACTTCCTGAATTTCTATTTCCTTCCTAAGACTCTTAAGGTGCAATTTTTAAACTGACTGTTTTAGCAACCTAAAATGTTTGCTGGGATCCAGGAAGATGTTTTAGATCACAGGGAAATATCAGTTGTTCAGTGTTTCCCTCTTGTCAATGCTAACTCATAAAAACACTGACTGGTACCCACAACAGGCTGAGATACCCGTGCCCATACTCCTCTGGGGGAAGAAAGGTACAGTTAAAGACAGAAGAGTGTCCCAAGCCCAGATACACCGAAGATTAAGTGATAATCAAATCCGGAAGTATACATTTCTCATAAGGAAGATGCAAACAAGCTGCTGTTGGGAGTTTCTGACTTTTTAAATTGCCCAATAATGCAATTGTTTCTGAAAAACCTATAATTCACTCTCAAAAGTAGAGTATTTCCAAATATTCTCAGTAGACTCCCAACTCACTGGCATTTGAACAAATAATCTCAGCTTAACAAACCAGTTTTTTAAATCGTTTGTCTGTTAACCTACCAGGAGCAGTTTCTTCTCCTACCTGCTTGGCGTCTACAGAAGTTACTTGGGCTGGGGACAGAGGAAATGAGTTGTGGAAGCTGAATGTGCTTGAGGGTGCTGCTTGCTGACTTTGCTTACACACTTACGGGTTTCTGTGCTCAGCGTTGCTTTGAGAGGATTCCCCTGGTGCCAATTGACCTGACTTATTCCAAAACAATTCTTTGTTTGGAAAGAATAATTTTCATTGTGGGTGTTCCTTGAAATTGTGCGCCGAGGCCCTGTTATTACAGAGAGGAGGACTGTGCTCTCTGCACTTCCATTCCCTGGCTAGATTAGCACTGTATCTCACACGCAGAGTCAAATAATCTGTTTTAATTTCATCCCATGCACATATAGTTCAACTTGAAACAGTTTTTTTTAATGTGCAAAATCCTTCTCTGCCTAATATTAAACCAAAATTTTCATATTTAACTTATTTTTTAAAACTGAAGGCAGGAGACTTGTTTCAGTCACAAAACAGCTTTTCTTGCAAATATTCTTTTAAGTTGGTTTTCTTGGATTGCGTTAAATGGCATCTCCACTCTCCTTTGAAATCATGTGTATGCACTTTTCCCTGGAGTGAGAGGGGAAGAGACTGGAACAGGAAAGTTCAAAAAGGCTTTAATAAACTTAGCCACTGCATTCTTTTTATTAGGCAGTGTTGTCTGTTGGGATTTCTGCAGTGTTTTTTTTAACCCCAATAAATCAATTAACCAATATTCATTCTAAGATTTAATTTGGTGAATAGAATATATGTGCTTTTCATCAGGGGACACATCTTTTTAAGTCTGGAACCACCACACACAAAGAATTTAATTCTGACAGACATTCATTCTCAACATAAATACTTTGGGGCCAATGGTGGTCCCCACTTAATCATACCTCTTAAAAGTAAATTCCAGAAAACTTGAAGCTCCCAGTGACCCCTGGTAAGGTGAGTTGTCAGTAAATTACTTTTATGATGTGCCCTAGGGAAGCAGGTCTGCCAGGATTTGGGGGGGGTCTTCTTGCCTAGAGGGGGTTTGGCCTTTTACACTGTCTGACCTTCCCACTACTAATTCCACACTGCTGGCTGTTAGCTGCTTTGTTGGTTATCATAGAAGAAGAGACTTACATACCAGGAGACGCGTTCACTGCACGCTACTTACTCCACCTCCAGATGGAACTTGATAGTGAACATCTGATTCTGTGATTAAATTTGAATACTGAACATTGAATGATCTGAAATTAGAATTGAG
This sequence comes from Alexandromys fortis, assembly GCF_014885135.2. Taxonomy (NCBI): domain Eukaryota; kingdom Metazoa; phylum Chordata; class Mammalia; order Rodentia; family Cricetidae; genus Alexandromys; species Alexandromys fortis. The sequence goes on along the minus strand of NW_026068006.1, from coordinate 2,285,757 downwards.
CTGGGAACAGATTGGGGTAAATTGTGACTGCCTTGGGTGACAACAGGAGACAGCGGCCTTGAAGTCTGTCCCTCTCGTTTTTCCCAATTTGAAGTTTTTGTGATGATCGATCATTGATAATGGTCCTGACCTTCCTAGACATCTCACCACTGAGCTCCTGGGCTTTCTTCTAAGGCTTAGCTTAGCAAATCTAAGGTTGCAGCGCGACCCACTAAAGCATTCAGTTGGTGCGTTGCAGCGCGACCCACTAAAGCATTCAGTTGGTGCAGGATGTCTGACTCTGCGTTTTCTCGGTGTGTATCCAGTACTCATTCTTAACTCATCTTTAATCTGCCTTATGGTTAACATCATGTAGTCGAGACGCCCACATCTGATGCACAGTATAACATGCACAAGAAAGCATCGCTGAACCTCCAAGTGCCATACAGTCAAAAGCTTCTCAGCTGCAGAAAATGGGCCATCGCCAGAATTAAGGGGGCTGAAGTCTTGATAAAGCATATCTATACCGCCCAAAGGCTTCTCGCTTTGGAAGGCATTCATGACATGTCTAGTTTCCCTCTGTCTATTAACCATATTTATTAGTGAGTCACTATGGTGTTTGCAGTCAAACCTCCAGGAAAAATGGGGGAGTGTAAAGAGCTGTCCCCAAAAGGCTTTCATAGAGAACAAGAACCATTCGGGGGGGGGGGATGTAGTATTGTAACATAGTTTTGGTATTTTTTTTGTACCCTGTGGCTTGGAGGTTCCCATTTTCTAACTAATGATACTGGGTTCCATCATGTGCAATTCAATTAACTTTGGCAAACCAGTTTGACACGTTTTAATTTGTCTTTAGTTGTAATGGGATGATTAATGCGCTGCGAGCTACTCTGAGTGTAATGTGCTCGTTACTTCTTTACGTTTTGAAATATGATGGGTGGTTCTGATCCCCGGAGTCAGTTAGCATGCCTTTGCTAGACAGCTAATGTTCTTAGTAAAATCTGTTCTTATTTACTCGGCTAAGTGAAAACAAGAGAAAGTTTGAAAAGCACGAATCTTGACTCTCTACCCGGGAGATGTGTGTTTTCATTTACTCTCTAACCATTAGGGAAAATATTTCAATTATTCATTTGTTTTTTGAGTAATAGTCTTTGTCACATTCAAGCATGTTCTCGAAATTAATGCTAAATCTACTTAAAAAACAAAAACATTCAAAACCAAAAATCTATTTTTTTTGTTTAGTGACTATGTATGTGTGTATACGGGTGTGTGCATATTCTTGGGTAGTTAATTGTGTATGTGTGTGCATGCATATTCCTGTGTGTGAGAGTGGTTATATGCATGTCATAGCGTTCATACAAAGGTCAGAGAACAGCATCCGGTATCAGTTCTCCCCTTGCACCTTTCTGAGCCAGGGTCTCTGTTGTTCACAGACTTCCCTGCCTGTGGGTATCCATGATGTCCCTGTCTTGGGGTCCCTGTTGGTCATTGCTGCACACAGGCTATACCTGTGGGTGTCCAGGATGTCCCTGTCCCTGCCCTTTTATCTCACTGAGGAAGACTGGGATTACAGGCACAGGTTACCACATCTGAATTTTGCTTGGGTCCTGGAGAATTGCATTCAGGTATTCACACTTGGACAACACACACTTTATCCACTGAGCCCTCTTCCCAGCCCTTATGTGGATGAGTTCTAAATAGGACTAGTGTTTATTTTTTTTTTTAATGTAGGCAGTGGATCTTTTTTTTTCCTTTATGGATCTTTCTTCCTGAAAGCAAGCCTGTATTGTCAATATGACTTTCTGAAAGCATTTTTCTATTTCTGTCGGCATACGTGATATAAGTTATCTGTCACATCCGTTCCTTCTAAGGGAGATGGTTAATTTGTTCCCATGGAAAGCTGAAGGAACTGGACCTTCAACTTTATTGTCATGGCTGTGACTCCTTGTCACAGTCTTCCCCTTGATCATATCAAATGACAAGATAACTTTCTTTAAAATTATCTTCTTATCCATGGACGCTGTAGTGAGATACAGAAGATTGTTAGCAGATGGTGGCTGGAAAGCCACTTTCTGTTTGAGAAAAAATTCAACAAGAGCTATGGCATTCAGCTTAGTTGGATAGTTTGTTTTCTAGAGGTTTCTGTGTAGGGACTTACTAGATATTGTCCATGTGTTCTATAGCTCTGCAGAAAGTAGCTTGGTACAGGGTTGTCACTCAGTGGCTCATTGCTTTGTTCATTGGTAGAGTTGGTGAACAACTGACTTACTTAGCATCTGATAAATGAGCCAGTAACACTGGGGAGAGCCCAGAAAACGTGTCTGTATTTAGTGATACATTGTGATGAGTTAGGTGTGAGACTTTTGGTAAAGATGTGAATACTGGGAAGAGAAAGGGAGGAAGGCAATGGGATCATTTAAAGTTGTGTCCCAGGATTGCTTTAGGAACAGATCCAAGTATCTCCCCATTTGCCTGTTTCTTAAAGACAGCAAGATTGTCTCATTGTTCCCTGTATTAACCTGGAAAATAGTAACATACATAAAATTTCCATCTGCCTTTAAGAATGGGAACTTCTCATTAACTGAATGGTTTGATTAAAACTGATAAATTGAAAGATGCATGGTGAAAAATGTCACAACTTTGTGACGGAATCAGGAGATGTCCAAACAATGTCCTGTGTTTTTTAGTTACCTTTCATTGCTATGATCAAGGCAACTTATTGGGAGCTTCCAGGTTCAGAGAGTGAGCTCGTGGCCATCACTGGGAGTGTGGCAACAGTGGGCAGACATGGTGCTGAAGCAGAAGTTGCAACAACCATCATAAGGCAGAGACAGCTACCTTGGAACGGTGTGGGTTTGTGAAATCTCAAAGTCCACTCACAACGATACACCTCCTCCTTTTGGCTACTTCTGAGGCGTTTCTGAACTTGAAACTTTGGACTTTAAAACACTGATGTCAGTTATGCATTTCTCTTGCTCTAGGGATGTCCAAGAATTACCAAAACATGGTTACAATGGTCGGTTCTTGGAAATTAGGACTATAGTCCAACAATTAAATAAGATTTGTCATAAATTATGCCAGCTACTTCCACATGTGTGGACCAGTGTGAAGGATGTTTAAGATGGAGTGTGTGGTAACGACTTCAATTAGGAGTCAACAGACAACAGATGGAATCTGACTCACTGCTTGCCTTTCTAAATAAAGTTTCATTGGGACACTTACATGATACCCATGGCAACTTCTGTTCTCAACAACAAAGCTGAGTAGTTTCCATAGAGATTCAGTACCTTCTGAGGAAATCCTCAATCCTAAACATTCACTTTCTGGCCCTTTAAGGAAGTAGTCACAAATACACTCTTCTTTGAAGTGATGTTGTCATAAATCTTTGAAGACACTAAAATAACATTTTAAGGGATATTTGAACAAAATTATAGAAACTATAAAAATGGTAGCATTTCTCTACAAATTTTAGTATGATCAGAAAGAATCCAAATTTCTTTATGGACTATATTCTTAGGGCTCTGAAAATTTTAGAACATCATTACCATGGGTTTTTATTTTTTAATTTATTTATTAATTAATTAAAGATTTCTGTCTCTTCCCCACCGCTGCCTCCCCTTTCTCTCATCCTCCCCCAATCAAGTCCCCCTCCCTCATCAGCCCAAAGAGCCATCAGGGTTCCCTGCCCTGTGTTTTTTTTTAACTTGCAGGCAGTTGTAGTGATGGTTCTCCTTTAAGCCCAGCACTTGAGAGGCAGAGGCAGACAGATCTCTCTGAGTTCAACACCAGCCCGGACTGCATGGTGAATTCCAGGACAGTCGGAGATACATAGTAAGATTCTGTCTCAAAAAAAAAAATTAATGAACTTATTTATTTTGGTCGCACATGTCATGGTGCATTGTGAGGTCAGAGCACATGTGGGTCCTGGGGCAGCAGGGAATTTACCTGTTGAGTCATCCTGCCATCCTATAGGACTGCTTATGATGGCTGCCAGAGAAGAGAAAGTGACGTGGATACTGGTAGCGTGCTTTGTGACTGTCAACTCTAAAGGACCTGGATACGATTTATATTAGTACGTATCTAAACAGCATAAATGTGTGTATCTGTATACACAGGTATAGAATTATAAATATGTAATATACATACAATCCAGTTAATTATCTTGGTATGCTAGTGGGAAAGATAGCAATATCTCCATGAAGCCAACAACGTTGGCATGACTTCTCTCTAGACCGTAGCTTGCAGCAGTACGGGAGGTTGCGCAAGCATCTCTCCTCACATCTGCGCATTCCCGTGCCACCTCAGGAGCGGGACTGGACCCACGCCGTTACCTGCACACCGTCCTTAGCACCCTTGTTTCACAAAACTGACATTTTTTATCTAAAAGTACAGTTTTGGAATTTCCTCCTCTGTCTAAGCTCAACAGTTGCAGCATAAGTGAAAGGGTTCTGCTTAGTTTATCTTTAACTGTAGAACTCGGAGGGACGCAGGAGAGTCTGAACAGTTTAACTGTTTGTAAACCAGAACCGAAGCTACCCCAAACAGCACATTTGTGACGCTAATTTTTGTAGGTTTAAAAACGGCAATTCCTTGCCTGTGACACGTGACATCGTTAAAGTGCTCTTGGGGTGCCAATGAAATGACTAAGACTAAAGTCGTTTTTAAATTGAGAGATTTTAGATGACTTGAATATAGCATCTTAGGCTTAATAAAGCAATGCCATGGCTAAGGCATCTTTTGCTCTCCCACCTCCTTCTTCTGCTCCATTTTGTCATCAGGAAAATCAAAGTAGAGCTGGAGAGAGCTCAGCAGTTAAGAGCACTTTCTTCTCTTCCAGAGTACCTCAGTTTTGATTCCCAGAGTCCATGTCTTTCAGCTTACAACTGCCTGTAATTCCAGATGTAGTATCTGATGCCCCCTTCTGGCATACCCATATGGCATCTGTTCACACCACACACACACACACACAAACACACACACACACACACAGAAAGAAGTGGGGAGGGGGGAGAAAAACTAAGAAAGGGCTGTATCAAAATTAGGAAGTACTATCTTGCACAAGCCATCTTGTTTCGTTTTCATCTAATCATCTTGTTTTTCAGCATCATGGGGCATGCATTGATCTTACAAGAAGCTTTACTTATACAGTCAAATTTGAGTATGCCTTAAATTAGGCAGTTCACTATATTAAGCCCAGACTTTCCGATCCACCCGAAGTTTCCAGTAAGTCTGATTTGACCTTTGTATAAAGACCACCTTCACTAGGTGACTTATTTTTGCTGCCCTCATGGGTGGTCGCATGAGGCAGATTTCCCCATTGAACTGCATAAAACTTCCTCTTTTGCCAACCAAACATTACTCTGGGATGTGGCTTGGAGGAGCCGTTTCTCAGTGCCGTCAACAACTGCTTTCTTGGAGCAGTTTCCTGCTGCTGAAGCATGGAGGTAGCTCTTGGGCTTGGCTTGAGTCATGTATGGCTTGGTTGAGGAAGCAAGTGTGACTGGCCGACCAAATTATAGTATAATATAAGATGTAATTAAGTTCAGTATCCTCCCTAAAGACTTTAAAAAGTATCATTATGACACCAAACCGAAAGAAGAGGAATTTCCAAGAGGAAATTAGCAAGAAACAGTCTTTAGGAAAATGTTGCAAAATTAGAAAATAATAATAATAATAATAATCAGTAAAAACACACTAAAATTATTCAAGAATGTAATCTATTCTGATACAAGTTTCTTATCTGTGGTCCTGAGTACATTTTAGTTCGTAATTTAAAAAATCAGCTAAGAGGGGTGAAGGGGTGTCCAGAAATTAACAATGCTATTGGAATTGGGATGGAGGGTTAAAGTATGTTAGAAATTTTGAAAATAAAGAGAAAATGAAAGCAGTCCTAAGAAATGATTGCGTGGGCATTGGCTCTCAGGTGATAAGGATGGCACTGGGCGGTTACAGTAACAACTGAGACTATCAAGCTGCAGACGTAGAAACTACTAAAATGTGTCTGAGGACAAGTGATTGCAAAGTGGGGGTGGAGGGAGGAAATGAGAGAGTCCTTTGCCAGCCCCAACCGGTCAGAACCATCACAGCCAAACCATGCACATGCCTGCCAGCCTTCTGGTATGGCTAATCTGAGCTTTATGTTCAGGGACAAGGAGGCTTGGAGAACATGTGTGAGTACGTGCGTGCTAACGGAAGGATGCTTTGCTTGCACTTTGTCCCAAATGGTTGTTGTTCAAGGTCGTGCTCTTATCTCTTCAGGGCTCCGTGACAGATTTTCTGAAAGAGATTTCATCTTCAGGTCAAGGGTAATTTATGTTTTCGGTAATGTGCGACAGCATCGTCACTCCGTGCACGGTGACTTTGAATTAGCCTGTGTCTCACCGGCTACAATCTCATGATGAACATATTAGTACTTATGTTTGCTGTCTAGCTTTCGGGTATTACAGACATGGGTGGGACAGCTCCCAAAGTAGCCTGTGTCCAGGCCAGAAGCTACATTACAACGAACATCACTTCCCAATGAGGAGAAGACCCTGGGGAGAGAAGGATGGCCACTTTCTATGCAGGGTAGGACCCCGTGGGTTGTTCTAGTTCAGTACCCTAAAAGACTGTATATGGGTCCAGCAAGATGACTCACTGGGTAAAAGGTACTTGCCACCAAGCTTCTCAATGTGAATTTGATCCTCATTTATGAAAGAGATAAAGAAATAAAATTTTTAAAAATTTCAAAATCTGAATTACAACCCTTGACAAATCTACCCGGATGCAGCCATTCCTCCACAGTAAATGACCCAGGGTAGCTCATGTTATATGTCACACAACATAAACTACATATGCTCCTGCAACCTGTAGGCCACAGGGCAGACACTCCTGGGTTTAACATGTGGGCCTGTAGTGTGGCCTAGAGACATGGGAAGGTCGCACACCTGGCCTAGCTTAGAGCCCCCTTCCCGATGCTGCTGTCTGCTCCACCCCGCCAACCTCTCAGAGGACATCCCAGCCCTCTGTAGGAGAACCCAAAAACATCTATTGTACTTCACTGAGCCTCTGTGCACAGGGAGGCAATAGCTCCCAAGTCTCTGGTTCCAAGTGAATTTGCTCTAGACCAGAGGTTCTTATCCTCTGGGTCTCAAGCCCTTTGGCAAGTGCTGATCTCCAAAAATATTTACATTACTATTATAAAAGCAGCAAAATTACAGTTATGAAGTAGCAACAAGATAATCATACGGTTGGGGGTCACCACAACATGAAGAACTGTATTAAAGGGTCACGGTTAGTATAGTAAGGTTGAGAACCACTGGCCTAGATGAAGCAGATGCCCTGGGTCTTCTCATACAAGCAACTCGAATGTTCATTTGACCTGTAGTAAAGGGCCTAATAATGGCTGTGGTAAAGGTCCTAAAAATGTCTGTGGTAAAGAGCCGTCCCAGTATTATCAGAGGCCAATGTGATGCTACTTTACAGTGTGCTTGTATGTGTGCGTGTGTGCATGTGTATGCACAAACATGTATGTCAATGCATGCTTGAGTCTATGCATGCATGCAAGCATGTGTGTGAACATGTAATATGTGTATGCACATGTGTGAGTATGTATGGCGTGTGTTCATGTGTGTGCATATATGTGTGTGTGCGTACGTGTATTGATACACTAAACCAGAATGTTAAACCTTTCTGCTTCTCTAAACCACATCAGATGAGGAATTGCCTTGGTCCACATGTTAAACCCAGGAATATCCAGTCTGTGGCTATAAGTTGTGAGAGCATACTCTGTTTTTTTTTCTTGATAGAAACTAATACTGCTTCTTGTGGATGTACCACTGTATTCCAGAGATCTTCTACTAGGCCCTTCATTGTATCCTTGCCACTGTCCTATTATCTGGGTTGTACCAACTCAACCCGACTTATAACTCATGTTCAGAGAAGCTGAGATGGCCCCAACAGTGCATATAGTATAGCAACTAGAGAGACCAAGAGTAAACTCCTGTCAGTCTGACACCAATCATCAAATACAGTCAAGTCAATACTCAGGCCACACCCAGCGTCTGAACGCATCTGAAGAATCAGCACTGACTCCCAGTGTGCCGTCTTCTAGGAACACTGCATCAGTGAATACAGGCGCAAAGCATGGCGGTCTGCCCTGTGGCCTACAGGGCAGACAAACAGTGCATTGCTGCTGCGGCAGAAAACCAGCCGCCCTTGATCTGGCCTCGGTCGGCAACGGGAATTGTTCCGGAAGTGTAGTCTGCTGGAAAAGAACCCAGCCTCGTGCTCGTTTGACAGGGTGGCCTTCTGCAGAATTAATTGGTTTGCTTTATTTTGTTTTGTTTGTTAATTCCCAAACAGACTACAGTTGAATTCCTTCAGGTCTGGGGAGAACTTCTCACCTGTGCCCAGATAAGACTTTTCCCATCCTAAATGAACACCGAGTTTGGCCTTTCTGCCGTTTGGGAGGGGCAGTCAGGTTATCGTGCCTTCGAAAGGGACTAGAAGAAATGGCTCTTTTCTCTTTTGTTCTCTGGCTTTGTTGGTTTCAATATTTCAAAAGACTAATCACAAAGAGATCATTAAATATCCATGAAACTGTGGAAACCGGTAGGTGCTAAGGAACCCTGTCAGGTGAAACAGTAAGAAATCGGGAAACATCAGGACAGGGTCTCCCAAGCAGTAGCACGCTAGAACATTCGCACAAAACTCAGCTCCCCTGCATCTACCATTCAGCTTACATTACTGTGACTGAGACAGTGAATCTGTGGGTGTAAAGGGGGCGCATCCAAAACACGTCACTGGTGTGCTCATTTCTCCGAAGATCGTGATCCATGCCCCATCAGTGGGCACTTAAAGCTCGATTTTTATATACACAATTCATTTCAGCGATGGATAAACACCTTCTCAAGAATTTGAGGTGCAAAATTTGGAGGGGGAAAAAAACACCTTTCATAAAGTTCTGGATTGAGTCATACAATTAACTCTGCCCACTGTGAAAAAAACCACACCTGTGCACGTGCAGTTTGCAGAGATAGTTTGATTTCCTGGGGCTGTTATTAATGTGTTTGCTTTCACACCAAACTGCTCCTTATAACAAACAGAAAACCCCACTAAATTTAACCCAAGCTCTGAGCAATGGAAAGGCATATAGATGATGTCGTGCATTACAAATATTTTTTGCACTTGCTGGTTTATTTCTAAGGAAATTGTGCCGATGACATCATAATGATGACTGACTTTTATTAGTGTTTTGCTCTAAACCTCCAGACCAGGCGTTATAAAGAAAAACAAATTGTCTGGTGTTATCCCTTAATACTTTGCATGAGGTCTTCTAGAGACATTAGTCCCGGGGAGCGCTTCTGGGATGATATGTCACAGGATGTCTTCTGGAGACATTAGTCCCGGGAGCGCTTCTGGGATCGCCCTACTATGCCAGTTCTCTTTAATGTTTTCATAAGACACAACAAGGAAGCAAAGCGAAATTTCATAAATTTTGGAATGCAAACTGACGGCTGTTGGTTTTTGTCTGAACTCCTCACGTTTCTCTAGACACCAGTTTTCACTGACACTTCTTCAGCTTTACACTGTTTCCACAGCACTCTCCCTTGTCACACCGGTTTGTACAGTTTAAACACACTGCTTCCACAAGGAGCCAGTTGGGATTGCTGACACTTTATTTTTACTAACTCCTTGCTTCCGTGCTTTTTCTTTTGTTAGATCGCTTTATGGATTCTTCGAGAATTTCAGACATTGTGTTTTAATCGTATTTACTCTAACTTCTTCCCCTAACGCCTCCCAGATCTAACACCGTCTTTCTACCCGCCCCCAGTTTTGTTTCTTCTTCTTTTTCTTTAGTAACTCATCAACCCCAGTTTATGCTGCCCATGTGCCCCGGATGTGGGGCATCCACAGAGCAAGTGAGCCTCCCAGGAGCCCCACCCTGAAAGAAAGCTGAATGTCCCTCCTTCGGAAGCCATCCATAGTTCCTCAGCGGGTGGGGACTCAGGAACCTCTTGGTATCCCATCTGGGAATGTCGTCCGGCTTGGCCTTACACAGCAACCCCAGGTGCTCTCTGAGATCACAAGCACAGACCTCCTGCTGTGTGGGGAAGACACCCTTTCGGTCCAGGCCTCTGGGACTCCTCTTCGGATCTCACTACCCTCTCTCCCCTGGATAGTTCCTCAGCCGTAGGGAGGATCTGAGATGCCCCATTTATGGCTGAAACTTATTCTCTGATATTGACCAGCTGCGAGTTATCTCTTAACCACGGTCTGAGAGCTGCACCATGGGTAGAGAGATAATGTAGAAGGCAGTTTGATAGTAGGCCTGCTCAGAAGAAGAGTAGCATTGGGTTCACCACCGCCGCCCTGAGGCCATGAGCTGCTCCCTGTGGGTTCTGGGCCACATTTCCAGCACCTGACATGTGTTTCCTCCTGTAGGGCAGCAGCCCTTATGTTCAACTGGAAAGCAATTGGTTAACCCTCATGACAGCCATGCCTCTACTGGCCTATTTTGTCATGCCAAACACTATTGTAGTTGCCAGGGTTTACAGCTGAGTACAACTGCTATTGACATTATTTTAATTGATAAATTCTTTTGAATGATTTTATTTGACATGGTTATATTTTAAAAGAGAAGCAATGATGGGGTAAAATACACGCATATATAAAATAGAATTATAGATTTTACCGCCTTTTATTCACTCATGCTATTATTACCCGAATGCCCAAAACTGCAGCAATCAGTTGCTAAGTCTTGGATACAGTCACAGAGCAATAAAATGTGGCTTCCCTTCGAGACTCTCTCTTTCTGTAAAGGGAGATGGTAGACACAACTAACACAACATGATGAGAGTTGAGTGGTGTCCTGGGATTGTGTGGAAAGTACTAGAAAGGAAAGAGAAAGACATGCAGAACCCTTGAGTCTAGACTTATAAGGGAAGTGGGAGCTGACCCTTAAGATACAGAAAACCCGTCCCACACTTCTGAGAGGAGCAGAGCTGATTGGCTAATGCTGACAGCAAGGGATCCAAGTGCTAGAAGCTTCAACTTCGGTTTCTCTGTCCTTTGCTGTACGGTGGGTGCCTTGTGAGAGGAGCTTACAAAGGCTAGGCAATAGGAAAAGAACCAAAAGCTTAGGAGTGGGTTATTGTTCCAAAGTTAAACGACCTGCAAGCCATGAGGCAAGAGTTAAGGCAATAAAGTGCTGCTAGAACACGCATTCTTTCCACTGTGTCCACACACGCTCGCAGCCCTGAGATTCACCGCGACCCAAGAGCGAGAGTGGAGAACACACACACTTTTATGCCTTCTCGTTTTCCAAAGAAGGGCGAGAGCTCACAGACAGACACGATTGTTGTCTTACTCCAGTTCTACGAGGTGCCGTTCTAAGAGGGGCTGTATCTTTTTTTCTGTCAATCTGAATACACAATCCAGGCAGACCTTTCCTGAGCCCTTAGACTAAACTGATCCCCAATCCTAGTGCGCCTTCCCATAACAGTCTATATTTACCTGTAGAATTCTTTCTAAAAGTGAATTGAGCATTTATTTATAACCATCTTTCCTTAAAATCTGACTTCCCAGCTAGAACAGACTAGCCCAGGCCATGGCATACGAGAATAACTGGAAATTGTACTAAGCACCAGAATGTGTCAAAGCCATCCCTTGGTCTTTCTGTGAACCACCTCACAGTGATTCACAAGGTAGGAAATGCCCGATGCCCTTGTTTGTGGTATGTTGAAAACACAGGGGTTCTATGCACTCCCCCAAATCAAAGGTTTGTAAGTGGGAAGCTGACAGTAAACTTTGGTGTCTGAACCCCGAGTTCATGCCCTTCAGTGTGGCAATCTGCATGACTAGGAATTTGGTGTCCAGGCTGTAGAAGCAACTGGTTTACCTTATCACACGGATAACTGAGGGAAGGGCTAGACTCCCAGGGCAAGCTCTGAGACGGAAGAGAATAAACGTGAACGAGGCCCTGGGTATTGAAAAGAGGAGATGGTGCGTGCTAGGAAAATGAACACCGCATTTGCACTGTGGTTTGGTAGCATAAACTCTTCTTCCTCCTCATGGGGTGCTGGGAATTAGAGTGCCCAGCATCCATTTTCTTCAGTTTTGTCCAGATTGCCTCATGTGTGAAATAGTGAACATACTAGAAATAAGTGCTTGCCTTTCACTAATTCTTCCCTCTGTTAACTGAGAGCAGTGTCATGTGATTAAAACGTCAGCAATTCCTGCAAACCGGTCCTGGGGTCCCACATCACATTTTCCCCAGCAATGTTGAGAAACTCTAGGGAACAGGACTTAGTTCCACTGAGAACTGGCAGAAGTCCATGAAGACAGTGGACAGCAAACTTCTATTTCAAGTAAAGACTCTGCTCCTCCCGTTGGTTCTTTTAAAACTTAGGAAATCTAGGGGGTTGGCAAGATAGCTCAGGGAGTCAAAGAGCTGTCTACAGAAGCCTGATGACCTGAGTTCAATCCTTGGAAGTCATGTAAAGATGAGAAAGGACAGAACTAGTTCGACAAAGTGGTCCTCTGACCTTCACATGTTCCCACATACCACCTTTTCTCTCCCCTCACCACACACACGCACACACACACACGCACGCACACACACACATACACAAACACACAGACATACATACACAAACATACATACACACATATACATACACAGACATACATGCATACAGAGACATACACACACATATGTACGTACACAAACATACACACACACATACATACGCACACCACACACACACTAATAGTGATAAGAAGAAATAGAAAACATCCAAGCGCTCCCTTTAGACTTTCTTAATGAATTCTATTCTAATTCTAGTTTTTTTTTTTTTTTTTTTTTTTTTTTTTTGGATAGTTTGGAGCCTGTCCTGGAACTCACTTTGTAGACCAGGCTGGCCTCGAACTCACCTGCCTCTGTTTTCCGAGTGCTGGGATTAAAGGCGTTGCACCACCACTGCCCAACCATGATTTTATATTCTTTAATCTAGACTTTATCCAAATTAATATACATATCACTCCCACACATATTAAAGATACATTTATTTGCAAATATTCATTATTTCTTTCATCCAGAATTAGTATAAATACATAAATACTAATCCAGGGTTGATGGTGTGTACAGCTGAAGCAGGAGGGGTTTAGCCTGGGCTACACAGAGAGACTGTGTCACAAAAAAAGGTCATTAAAAAAGAATTAACATAAGTACATAAGACACAAAATATCAACCACTTTTGCTCAATTTAGACAGAGGAGGCACACCATATATATACATGTAATATGTATATATATATATATATATTACAGTAAACCAGTCAACATGGAGCTGTATAAAAATGAATGTTTCTCCTTTGGTCCTTCTGTTGTTGTCGCTAGAACCCTGCAGTTTGATTCTTTTACAAAATGGTGCTTCATGATAATATCAAAGAGCAAGCAATTTTATTTTGCTACTTTGGTAAATTGCAAGTTTAATTGACACATAAATCATATTTGTTCAAACTCTAACTCAGAAAATAATTTTTAAAGTGCCATAATTTTTATGTGGCCTTGAAGTTCCAGCAATCTGTTATATAACTTTTCAAGAGAGGTCACTTGAAGGGAACCTCATAGTTCCTTAAATTTATTAGTGTTCCTTGGTGGTCTAAACTGCCGGGGTTGTTTTCTTCAAGGCTCCCTTTTAAAGCAATAATCTCATTTAATTGCTCAATTCTTGTTCTCATGGAAGTCAGTCGGAGCTCTTGTTTAGAGTCGCAGGAGGAAATGCGCAATGGCAAAGAGCGTGGAGGCAGGACGAGGAAAGCCGGGTGCACCAGCCTTAGATCCACATCACGATGGGAGATAACGCTTCTGGCTGCACAACCCCTGTATCAGCCGCACTTCATAAAAAGCAGGCATTATAAACCCGAAGAGTCGGATTCATTAAGAGCAATTTCATACCCTTTGCTAGAGTGGAGCATTTATCTTTTGTATTGTGATTTTTCTTTTTGCCCTTATTGAAAAAGCCTTAAATCTCTTCTTTTCTGGCAGGAAAAAAAAATTTTTCCAACTGCACAGATATAAATCACATGAAACTATGAAAGAAATATACTTTATAGTCCTGTGTCTAATGTTGAAACCCCAATAGCCAGACTTCCTGCCTCAGAGATGCTAGCGGTGAACGCATCTTCACCACTCTCTTTATTTTATCATTCTCATTATAAAAATCTAATATTCCAAATCATTCAAAAAATTGACTTTCATTTCATCCTTACATTCCTGATGCTTGTGAGTTCATTAAAAGTTTGTCTTTATTATAGACTAAGTCATTCAAAAAACAAACAAACAAACAAAAACCAGCTTCAAGTATTAAGACAATGGAACGACACTTCACCCATGAAATAAAATGAACTTGAACCTAGGCTTGTTCACTCACACAGCCTTGGAAATCCAAGGTTTCAGAATCATGGGTACAGGGACAATGTAAACCACATAGCCAGTTACAAGTCCCTCTGGGTTAATAGTGAAGCTCTGCCTTAAATAAATTAATACATAAACAAGTATATACATACACAAATGGCAAATATATGGAATCACACACACACACACTCACACACACACACACACACATATGGAAGTATAAAAGAAAGTCTGAAGAAGTTAGCATGTTTTCTAAATTTTCTCCTTTATCTCAAAGGAATTGTTTACAAACAGGATTTGCCCAGTATTGTGAACCGACAGGGTCTTACTCTGACTGCCCTGAGTTCACTGTGTTCACCAAAGATCCCTCCACCTGCGTCTGCCTCCAGAGTACGAGGACTAAAGGCATGAGCCCCCACACCAGGCTCCACCTAACAGGGTTTTTATTAACAGCTAATACTTTTGAGAATGGTCCTAAGGAGAATCCCCGAGGGAATGAAAGAAGGCAAACTGATCCCTCCCAACCATAACCAAGCAATGTTCATTTCATTCTGTTACATAAGCTAACATTCTGACACGTGAATTCGTTCCGTGGATGACAGCTCTGCCTTGTAGGATCTCGCAGTCTTCTTAAGTTTATTGTTGAATATCCAACTTTGAATCTAAATTTAGTAAGTGTGGAACTTCAATAAGCGTGCGCTATGCTAGTCAACATGGTCCACAAGTCATTTTCAGAGCTATGTGCCACATCAGAAGTGTGTCTTCTTCCAGCACAAGTCTGGGAGCACCTTTTATAGAGGACTCCTCTGTAATGTGTAGGAGACACCATTGAGACTCACTGTCACTCTCCCCAGAGAACACAGCAACGTTGGAGTGGCTCCAAATCTTCTCTTTGCTTACTAAATAATTGCTTTATGTTTAACTTCAGAATTCATACTATTTTTAAATGATACTATTTTTTAAAAGCTCAACTAAATCCCTACAATGGTCCAGTGTATATGCCTACAACTCATTAATAAACTACCATTAACACACCCACCTACATCTCCTGAGAAGAGAGACAAGGATTTATCATAAGTAAATGGGGGCCCACTGTTGAATAGAAATTGGAATCTGTCTTTCCATGTCTGCAGTTTTGTGAAGTCCAGGCGTCCTTTGGATGGCTCCAAGCAAGGCAAGACTGCTCCCCGTAACACACAGCTTCTCGTAAAAATAAATGGAAGCTTCACGTTCTTTACTTCAAAATCACATTCTCCCACTGAAAATTTTATCTGGAGAATGATTGAATGCACCATGGAGCCTCAGTTTTTTTCTGCCCTTGCCATTGCTGTGCTCAATTCAAGCATTGCTTTTGGAGGTCAGTGGCTTGACATTCTTTATCTTCCCGAGTCTCTGAGCAATCTTGGATGGCTATTCTCAAAGAGATGCTACATGAACCTCTAGGCCCCATCAAATGACCAAGCAAATTCTACCATGAAATGATCTGTGAGTGTCCTACTCCACTGAGGCGAGTCGGTGGAACTAGTTTGTGTAAACGGTCGAGGTAAAAAATCAGGAAGACACACTTCTTCCCCACATGCTTAATGGGTTGCTTGTTTAATCATTTTACATCTTTGGTTACTTCTTCACTGTGAAATAATGAAGGACTAGGATTTGGAAATAGAGGAATAACGGCAAGAGCACAATAACAATGCAGGGGAAATGAGCCTAGGTCTGTGAGTCGTTCTGCAGTGGTGTCCATCGGCGTTGAGCAGCTGAGTGCCTACATCTCTTCACACCACAGCAGCCATGGCAACAAACCACCAATCATCACTTGGCCTTGGTAAGATTGTTTACAGCACAGCACAGAAATGACGCAAGGCGGGACTTGTTCTTCTCTGCTAGTTTCTTTATCAGTATAGTACTACATTGTTAAAGATAATAAAGAGTGACATTGGAGAGAGGGTGTCACCAAAGCTTAGTTTTATTGTACATTACTTGGGAGGAGGTGCTGGAGAAATGTAAGACAAGTTTAGTTAATCCTGCCTTGTGCCTCCTTCTGCTGCATCATGGTTCCTACGCCTTCAGCATGATAAAATCAATAAGCAATGTAAATATTTTTCATGTTTAATTCTGTCCATGTAGACAATTTTTTTCTGTGTAAATGCCTTATTTGTTTCTTCTATCTCAACAAAGTTGACATTCTAGCTTCCTTCTCTTTTGACTTTTGAAGGTCTGTATTTAAAAAATTAATTACTGTTTTCCCAGAGAGAAAAGCATTTTTTAAAAGATAACTAGATGCATATATGACTTATAAGTTAAAAACAGCTGACTTCAGTTAAACTGCCACCTATTAGCTAAAATAACTAAGATACAACGTCCACCATTTTCCGCTGTAGGACTGATAAACCTAAGCCAGGCTATTTCAAAACCTCGGCTCCTGAGCAGTGAGTGCGGGAAGGAAAGCTAGCCCCAGCCCCGTGTCTCCTTCATTTTAGGAAATAGTTGGTCACAGACTATGACAAAGGTTTTCATTTTTTTTGTCCTCCAAGCAGAGATGAGCCCTAATCTTCCATTTCTCATGATACATTCTGGACAAATTCATTAATCCCTTGTCCAAAAAGAACAAGGGTACCAGTGAAGTCGCACCAAGCCCTAAAATTGCTGTAGAGTTTAAGCTAGCCCTCACGAGTCCCTGATGCCATCTCTGGGACATGGTAAAGGGCGCAGCACAGGCTACTGTTGGGACATGTCTATCCAGGGAGGTGAGAGCACACCTTCAAGAAGTTTCCAGCCTCAGGGAGAATTGTTCTAATTCCTATTTTACATAACTGACATTCAGTGTGTTTAACAATGTAATTACCCAATATTTTACCCTTTTACGGTTATCTTAAAAATAGCACGAACGTTTGTGTGTGTGTGTGTGTGTGTCCGCGCGTGCGCGCGCGCTCTTTGTACACAGAGCCTTTTGTGCAGACTAAGCATACATTCAGCTACCAGTGTACACCCTCATTCAGAAATACCTAAGATCCAACATGTACTTAGCCTGTAGGTCATAACAGAATAATTTAGTGAACTCTAATGCTTTTCTTTGACAAAATTCAAGTCCTCACTTCCCCTTACTTTTCAATCCCATGAAGTTCCTTTACTTTGCCTTATAATTTTATTTAGTTTTATTTAGCCTAAAATCACAGAGTAAGATCTTTACTTTCCCTAACTGGCACCGACATTTCTAAATCTTTCTTCAGAAAAATGTGTAACACTGTTTCTGAGAGGAGCTAACTCTTTTGTAAGCTTATTGTTTTGTCCCTCTATCTTTACAAATATGGGGATCACAAAGCTCAAGCATATTGAAGCCTTTCAGTTTTTATTAATGCTTTTGCAAACTGAATTTCAGAATGTCTCAAAATTATTACCAAGTAACATATATTGAGCCAAACAGCCCTAGTGTTCAAGCCATTTCCTGGCATAACTTAAATTCCTATGGCACATGTATTAGCAATACTATGGCACATGACCACGACTTGGACATGGGAATGGGAACAGTGCCTTCATTTTCCAAACACCTATACTGCGTCAAATGCAGCCTGGGAAAGACCTGGAAGTATAAACATAGTTTAATTCTACTTGACAAGCATAAATTCAACAGAAAATAAATCCCAAACATAGGTACATAAAGTATTGTGATATACATTTTCAGTATCTGAATGTGCACTTGTCTCCATAGGTTTCAAGTGTAGGAGCCATGAAGCTGAACCCTGTAAAGTCAGGGTTCTGAGGATGGCCCATGCCCTCTGTGGAAGCATTTTCCTCCCTGGACTCTACTGTTGCGGAAGGATTTGGTTTTGGTTTATTGTTTAAGCTGTATGTGTATGATTGGAGGGGGACATGTGAGTGTGGGCGGGGGTGCATGTAGAGAACACAGGACAGCTTCACATGTGAGTCCCTGCCTTCTACCTATTTCATGACAGGGTCTTATTCTGTGTGTTGGCCTGCAAGCATTTGGGGATGCTCTGTCTCTGCTTATTCTGAAACATTAGCACTGGGATTACATGGACCACAGCTAGCTTTATGTGGGCTCCAGGGATTCAAACTCAGGTCTTCGCACTTGCTCAGCAAGCACTTCACCGACTGAACAAGCTCAAAAGCTCACGAGTTGTTAATGGAGATTTTGTTACATAGACAGAATGGGTTAAATCATTGGCCATTGGTGAGTGAATTTAGTCATCAGCTCCCACTCAGGGTGGGAAGAAGAGAGCTGAAGGCTTCAATTCTCCAGATGTGTGGTTTTCTTCTCTGGCCACTGCCGGCACACCTGACCGGCCTAGGGGCTCCCAGTAGTCAGACCGTTAGCACGAGCTCAGGTATAGTGGAAAGACTGCTTTATAAGTAAAATGACGCTCCTGTCACTCGGGAAGTTCCAAGAGGTTTGGGGGCTCTGAGCCAGGAACTAAGACAAAGACAAATTGTGCTTTTTATTATGCGTGGATTCCTTCCTGTAAATTCGTTCAAGATCCCTCTGCGATTGGCTCTTCTTCAGGGATGAAATTACACTGTCAGAATTGCTGAAAGACAGTGAGTGCTTTCGACCTTTCCCAGAAGGTGTAAAACAAACAAAACAAAAACAAAAAGCAGTATCCTACAGCATATTTCAAAACTGAGAACAAAGAAAAAGAATATAGAACACAGTTTTAGGTGCCGAAAATGCTAAGATTTCCCACCAGGCAGGACCTCCCATACTTGGTAGTATCTCCCGTGTCATGACGACCCACACAGCACAGGAGTTTTGCTCCTGATAAACGCAGGCACACAAGTTTCATTTGCCCACTGTGTGTAAAACTGTCTTCTCTTTCTCCCTCACTTCTGATGGCTGCTCTCACTCGTTCTGAAGATCATCAGGACTATTTCTACCATGGCAGCTACATTTCTAGGTGGGCCATGATAGTTTCCTTCCGAACCTTTCAGTGAGTGTGCAAATAAATTTCACCACTTAGGGGCCATGGCCAAAAAGACTTAAGTTTTAAATGCTTAGGGTCAGGCAGATTAAACTGTTTCTGTGGTTTGACCCTGACCAAAATATGTCCTCATTCTTATGATTTGTTACCTAACTGTCAAAGGAAAATTCGGGTACGGAGGGATCAAGAGTGCAAACCCACACAGAGATGGGAGGCTGTCCTAGGCCGGATATCTGGGCAGGCTTTCGGTACTCATGAATTTCTGAAGGCGGAAAGCGAGGCTGGGAGGACTGGATGGGTGGGTGTGTGAAGATTCAACCTGCCATTGCTGTCTTTGAAGATGGAGGGAAGGGGTCATAGATTAAGGAATGTAAGAGGCTGGTAAAATTGGAAAGGAGGGGACCAAATCCCCGGAGACTTTAGTAAAGAAGGCAGTTCTGCCGACATTTGCATTAACCCTTGAGACCCCTGTTGAATCTTCACATCCAGACCAAGATGACAGATGTGTCTTGTTTCCAGCTGAAGATATAATCTGCTACTGTGTTTGGGAAGACAATTCTAGAAATAAACAAATAAATAAATATAGTTTAAAAGTCACTTGTTTTCTCATTTCTACGTAGCAGAAAGTTCTTTACAAGAAGCCATGTTGGTTGCTAGGTCCTCCTTTCCCTCTCATTCTGTGTAGCGTGACGCGTGGATGAGTGAGTGACAGCTGATAAAGGAAGTGAGAAAGTCAGCGTGACGCGGTTTGGAGATACTTAAAATGTCACTCTTCTGTCCCGCCGTTAATTCTCAGAGATTCCCTTGGGATTAAGGGAACAACAATTTTACCCAAGGCTTTCGCTCCCTTCTATGCCCTGGCATCATGTAAGAAAATGGCCTTACCATCTGTAAAAACTTGCCTAATTCTTCAAGTCATTTAGATGCTCAGAAGTCAAGTTCTTTCTTTTTGTTACTAAGTCTTGGAGTTGCTAGGTCTGTGAGTACCTGAGGAAATAAACCTTTGGTGAAAAGATGGCCCAACTGTTTATGGACTCTCTGCAGCTCCTGCTGTTTGGAAATGCCCGTTTCTAATGACGTAGCACGGTTTCACCACTGAGAAACATTAGCGTCTCAGAGAGCGAGGTAGAAATGAGACACTTGCCTCCGTGTCTGCTCTTTGAGGACCAGGAGGCCTTATCCTGACTGCCAAGCAAAATCTGACACCGACTCAATAAGCATCTCCTCAGGAGTGTTAGTTCCTAATTATCAAGGCAGTAATAATTTCTTGATTATAGGTGTACTTATGTTTCCTCGCCGTTAGAGCCATAGGCCGTTATGGATGGTGAAGTCACACTCATGAAGGCTAAGCCTTATGTGCTTAGGATCCTCTTTCTTGCTTCAGTTTTGCTTTGTTTAGCAACAAGAGACTTGGATAACTCAAGCCAGTCTCAGACACAGTATCTAACAGGCACTGGCCTTGAACTCCTGATCCTCCTGCGTCTATCTCCCAAGTGCTGGGATTATAGGCACGTGCAACCACCCCGTCTATAGGAACCTTTTTAAAAACTAAATTAAAATGTCCATGCAGTCAGCACAATAACCTGCCCCTAAGGTACCTCGCCCTAATCCCGAGACAATGTGAATACCTCAGACGACGACGAGGGCTCCAGAAGCCCAGTTAGTTATATATCAAAGGACACTGAAGAAAAACTATGCAAAAATGAGGAGTGATGCCTCCAGCTTCTGGTTCCGGTTCCCCGTTGCATGGTGCTAAAACACTCAAGCCTGCAGTCCCCAAAGGGGATGGAAGCAAATGTAAGAGAAATAAAGACCCAGAATAAACCAAGTTTACCCCATATTGAAAGTAGAGGGAGGGAGTTAGATGATTCAGCAGGTAAGAGAGCTTGCTGCTCTTGGGCAGGATCTGGGTTTGGTTCCAGCATCCACAGCTTGTTCCCCTCCATGACTCCAATTCCAGGAGATCCAGTGCCTTCTGACATACACACACATCCATGCAGACAAAACACTTGCACACATAAGATAAAGATAAGTAAGTCTAAACATGTTTCTAAAAAATATAAAGAGAATGCTTTTTGTAGATGACATCACAATGAAAGACAAATATTTCAAAATTTCCCTTAAAGCGAAAAATTTATTTTGTTATAATCATTTTAGGGAGACCTCTCTTTTCCAAATGGACATTTCATGTTATTCAAAGAAGAACACTCTTCCACAATTTGTTAGAACTTTGATCTGCTCCAAAGGGTAAAGTTTATCCCAACATTACAAAAGAAGAGCTGGTCTGCTAAAATCTTAGTATTCAGCTAAGGGTTTGAACCTCTTACACTGTGGCCCTGTGAGACGGCTCCCCAGAGCTGAATGACCAGGAGAAGGACCTGGAGAAGCTTTTCTGATGTACCTGGAAACATGGATCAAGCTCAAGATTCCAAACAGATTAAGGACATTGTTTTCAACTCATTCAACAATCCTATTTTGAATATCTACTTGTGGTCGGTGTGGGGCTGTCCAGACTTGCTCCACTACTGAGAGCTGAGGAAGGAAAAGAGCCTAGCCTGCTAGCCCGAGGCACCAGGCTCTAGCCAGAGTAATGAGTTTGTCCAACCTGAAGCCTAGCATGCTATCACAATCTTATTTAAAATAGCATGAGGGTTTTCTTGTAAACTTTTTCCTTCCTTCCTTCCTTCCTTCCTTCCTTCCTTCCTCCCTCCCTCCCTCCCNTCTTCCTTCCTTCCTTCCTTCCTTCCTTCCTCCCTCCCTCCCTCCCTCCCTCCCTCCCTCCCTCCCTCCCTTCCTTCCTTCCTTCCTTCCTTCTTTTTTTAGCTTGACTGGAAAACTCTCACACATAAGCTTTGCCAAAGATAACCCTGTTTTGCAATATCAGAAGTATCTTGCTCTGTTAGCTTCTGGTTTGGGTCTCATGATACAGTGTGCACAGTCACTTGAAGCACAACTTGCATACGAAGTTTCTGTAACTAATCACGAAGCCCAAAGTTCAATGTGAGGATTTGAGGGGGAAAAAAGTCACTGCCATGCACACAGGTGATGATCATCATTTTGGACATTGGCTAATAGATTTTCAAAGCATGGTGTTAGAAGCCAGACTCTTTCTAAATGGCCCAGCTCCCTGGATTTTGAGGCTTCCCTCCACCCTCCACTCAGTGAGTGTGCTCGTACCCTTAGTTAGCTCAGCTCATCTTAAACAATTCATTCGCCTCAGATGCTCCCGGGATCAGTTTTTACCTCCAAGCATTTCTGGAGGGAGCTCATGGTTTCCATTCCGTAAGCTCTGAGCCTTACAGCCACCCATCACGAGGGGAAGGATGAGAGGAGTAAGAAGGAACATCCGTGAAGTCGACAGAAGGCTGGTTGTTTCTTCCTGCTGAGCCTCTAAAAGCCGTGTAGTGGAGTTTCCGATAGCGGGGAGGCAATGAGGCTCCGGCACCGAGGGAGAACAGAAGGAGGCGGTGAACCCACACAGTTAGAGCTTGGGTGGGTAGGGCGTGTGATCACAGGAAGAACAGAGGTCTTAGGAACCTGTCTTCCACTGTCCCTCTGCTGGGACAGTGTCTGTTAGTGCCTAAGCTGGACCATGTCAGGGACCTGAGACGTGCAATATCTGAAATATCATGACTCTGCCATGAAGTCAACTTTCGGTGCCAATAAACATGTCTCTTCATGTAGACCTCGAGAAGCGAGCCAGACCTCAAAAGCAGGTTTCCATTTGAGAGTTCACTCATGATTTGCTCATAACATATTTTAATTTAGACAACATCACTGTCAAAGCTAATTCAGGTGAATCACCTATCAATATTTCAGTCTCCTGGTTCAGTAGGAGTTAACAGACTTTCCTAATGCCTGAGCCTTGGCTGTCATTAGAGACAGCCATGAGATTTTTGCAACACATGAAATTTTCTCACCAATATAGTTATGAAATTTTTTCTTGGAAATGACTTAAGTAGTCAAGTTTCTAAACCAATCAGAACTCAACTTCATACCAGAGGTTATTTGAAAAGAGCAGATCCTACATCCTAAATGAATCAAATGTCAATTGTGCGCTTGAAAAATGTTCAAATTTTTTATTTTTATTTTTTAAAAAAATGTATTATCTGTTTCCTTCCCATTTCCAACTCATTGGGTTTCTGGATTTGGCACTTGGCTAAATGTCTGTGGTGCTCTGGATTCAGGGTGTAAGCCATGTGTTTCTAAAGTGAACAATGGCCACGCCTGCTTGTCGATTTGTGTGTGGCCCTTCCTTTCGCCTGCTAATGACCATTCATTCCTTCATCCCTGAAAAGCAACAGCTCAGTCTGAAACGTGCTGCTCTCCTCTCCGGGCTGTGTTTCTGACTCTTTGATTAACAGCGACAGAGGACTGCTTTCAACCAACGCTTCCTACAGTGACCGTAGCCGCCGGGGAGGCAGGCAGGCGGCACTTAGCCTGTCCCATAGTTTTAGAGAGAAGTCTTAGGGAGGACAATGAATCACAGACAGAATCCCACCTGTGGGCTTCCTCTTGCAATCTGTCAGAGTGGTTAAAGTGTGCAGACACCCTGCACCCAGATCTGAGTTATACATCTCAGCTTCGGAGTCCTCTAAGAGCCAAGGGATATTTGTCTCCCGATGATGAGAGGAGCAGAACACCAGCACAGAGTCCGCATTAAAACCATCATCACAGAACAGAGGCGCATCCATAAATCATAGTCATTAGCATCTGACTCTAATGATTAAAGTTAAAGTCAGGCATATGGCGATGTGCGAAAAGTTAACACTTCAATGAATGAGTCAGTACTCACAGGACATTTCCAGCCAGAGTTTTATTTATGCAACTCTCAAAGTCTCAATATTTCAACTTTGGATGCTGTGTAGCCAAGCTCATTTATTTCTGAGCCATGAAACAAATCAAACAAGGTTGATTAAAAATGAACTTTTATGCTCTCAGATTGATGGACCATACCAATTGCACCCAGATCTGTTCTGGGCTGGTGACCGAGGCTGTGGAATGGGACCGACAGTAGACCATTGTTGACCATGACCCTGCAAAGAGGTTTTTATATTACCGATTTCCCCCCGTTTAACACTTCAGAAGCTAGTTACTCACCATATTTGTCAAAGCAGACGCAATGCTAAAAGCGTAAATAGGGGATGAGCAATTGTAGAATTCAGTTTCCGTGGCAGGATGTCACTGCCGTGGATAACGCACCAGGCTTCAGAGAAGAACGTTCACTCACTTCCTAGAGTGTGGAATTTAGTCTCTGACCTACGTCATTTCAGATGCTTTCCTTCCAGGACGGGCCCGCCTAGACTACCCGTGGGATGCAGCAAATGCTAAGACCGTATTGAATTTCCACAAGGTGGATTAGCAGAAAATGAAGATAAAATGCCTTTCTATTTCCGAACACAATGACGTTTTAATTGCTCTAGTATTTGGCATGTCTAATGTATACAGTCCTTGACGTCCATGCAATAACAAAGGAGGGCTGTTTGAGATTTTTCTTTTATTTCCGTTCCTTTCTCGTGTTTCTCCCACCCCCCACTCTGGTCCTTCTCCTTGCTCTCCTCATCTCTTCATCTTTTCTATGCTCTGTGTTAGGATGCATGTAAAATACCTCCTCTCTGTATAGATGGCCAAGACTGCTGCTACCTCGCTGTGATGCGCAGACCACCATCGCTGCGACAGCTGATGTCATGTCGATGCCTCCGGGTGAAGCAAAGGTTTATACATTACACAAGCAATTTAACTGCTTTCTAAACATATTGCCATGACAGTGGGAGCTGGCAGCCAGCACTGTGTTTTAGGTTTTGGTGAGCTGGATTAGAAGTAACTGTTGATTGTGAAGTGTTTTTATTTGTCTCCTATGCCCTGAAAGCAACCTCGTAACCCAGTGAAGAATTCTGCTCTGCCCAGCTTCCCAAGATTACCTGTACAAATCTCTCCACTAACATGGCCTAAGAGTGCCTAGATAACCGCACAGACAATTGTCTTGTTCTTAACCTTTAAAGAGAGCCACATAGAGAACTGTTTTATAATCTTTTTCTGTGCAAGTAGGCAAAGGAGGAAAGGAAAAAGGTCGGGCAAAGATTACCCAGAAGAAAGAAAGAGACTTTTTTCGGGGGTCCCAGTTGAAACACAATAAAGAACATAATTAACTTCACAATTTCTTTGTGTTTTTCATTTGATTGCAGGGAGGAGATGAAAGGGGCCTGCTAAGCCTTGCATTCCATCCCAATTACAAGAAAAATGGGAAGCTGTATGTGTCTTATACCACCAACCAAGAACGGTGGGCTATCGGGCCTCATGACCACATCCTTAGGGTTGTGGAATATACAGTGTCCAGGTATCCCTAACTAATTTGATTGGAAGCCTGCAAACTCTGCCATATTGCTTTCTCTTCTTCATCTCTTCGCTATTTAGAAATGATTGCCATGAATTGGTAGTAATTAAAGCAGAATCTTCTCACGCCATAAAACATGTGCATGTATATGTTTGTATGTGCATACGCGTGTGTGTGTGCATGTGTGTGTGTATAAGGGAAATTAAGTAAAATAATATCTTTGGTACTTTTTCTCAATTATCTTCAATTCAGTAATGTTTCGAAAATGTAGAAATTATTGTAATTTTTCAGTAATTTAATAATTCAGTAAAATTTCAGTAATTTTTCAGAGTAATTGATTAGCTCTGTTCCAAATGTATCTGTACACTGCTCCTTCTCCGGTGAATTCACATTATACCTGAAGACTCATGGCGCTTTCTCTTCCCTCACGCAGGAAGAATCCCCATCAAGTTGATGTGAGGACAGCCAGGGTGTTTCTGGAAGTGGCCGAGCTCCACCGAAAGCATCTCGGAGGACAGCTGCTCTTTGGTCCTGATGGTTTTCTGTACATCATCCTTGGGGACGGTATGATCACGCTGGATGACATGGAAGAGATGGATGGGTTAAGGTAACAGTCTGCTTACCAACAAGTACTCTTTGGCATCAACATAATTCCAATGCCAGGACGTAGGCTCCAAGCCAGCGACTAGAAGCTATTGCTGTGGTTATTTTATGCTAAAGGGTCGCTTTGCTTTGTCCTAAAAGTTATTGCTGCAAAGGCTGCCCTGCGTCTTCCCCTGGGCCCAGCAGCTGGGTAGTAGACGTGCCCCTACACTAATGTCTTGAGGACATAAAACACATCACCTGGCAAAGACGATAAAGGACAGATTAAAAAAAGAAAAGCAAGGCGCATACTGTGCCACATCCTTGGCCACCTCCATCTGTGCCCAGACTGCCCCTGGTCTCACTCCTTGCCATATGGAATTTGGAACTCAAGCAATTTTGAGTCCAAAGAGGGGACGGTTTCTTTCTCCTTAGAGCAACGTCACCCCAGGTATGCAGATGAAACACACAACCTGATCAT
Source organism: Alexandromys fortis (assembly GCF_014885135.2). Lineage (NCBI taxonomy): Eukaryota > Metazoa > Chordata > Mammalia > Rodentia > Cricetidae > Alexandromys > Alexandromys fortis. Next base: position 2,259,047 of record NW_026068006.1, on the reverse strand, counting down.
GAGGTACTCACTGCCCTCAATTTCTCAGTGATTTCACAGGCTCCGTGCTGAGGCTGGATGTGGACACCGACGTGTGCAGTGTGCCTTACTCCATACCACGGAGCAACCCCCACTTCAACAGCACCAACCAGCCCCCAGAAGTGTTTGCCCACGGGCTCCATGATCCAGGCAGGTGAGGACATCTGCCTATCCTGTCCCTACGGAGAAAAAAAAAAAAACTTGAGAGAGGAAAGACACAAGCTCTTAGTGGAGGGGAAGCACTGTTACAAGCCCTTTGGCTTTCTTCCTTTAAATACCTCTAAGTTCTATTTTCCTGTTGCCTTAGTCTGTTTTGTGCCGCTTCAACAGGATGCCACATACTGGGTAATTCACAAACAGTAGATGGTTTGGGGCTCACAGTTCTGGTTCTGGGCAATCTGAGGCTCCAGTGCCAGCACCTACCTGCTCAGTGTCTGCTGAGAGACTTCTTGCTTCCTCCTTTCACAGTGGAAGGGGAGAGCAAAGGGCAGGGAGGGAGACAGAAAAGTTGCCAAACTCTTCCTCTTCTGGGGAACTCACTCCTAGGATCACCAGCCCCCTCTCACAACAATAGCATCGATCCATTGCTGAGAGTAGTGTTCTTGTGATACTATCAGCCCCTAGTGGTCCCGTCTGCCCTGCTGACTGTAGAGGGCACTGGGATGCCAGGATGTGAGCCTCGCAGGTATGTTCAGACAATGGCACGTGTGTTACACAGACGTGGTAGGTAACGTGTGTGCTCTAAGGGCTCTGTCGGGATTGTAGACGAGAATCACAGGTAAAGTACAGAATGCTGCCTGGTGCCTCACACACAGCAGTTCTTACTGCCATGGTCTCACTTAATACAAGACGGTGGGGTGTTAATTTGCAAGGAGTTGAGGTAAATGTTAATGTCTGTCATGCTTAAAATACTTACTAAGGAATTCAGGTTGGCGGTTTTCTGCGTATACTATAATGAACCATAAAGAAGAGAAAACTAAGAAGTCTGTAGAATGAAGGGTTTCGGGCACCTTAAAAATTCTATGACCAATAACAGAAATTCTCTGATGAAACCCCTTCCAGCCTGGTCTGTCATTCAGACTGGGGGTATGTGGCCACGTTCATTCATTTACTAGCTTAGTTATTATTGCTATTTAATGTTTATTAAGTGTTCACTATGTGCAAGGTGAATATTTCTCAAACTTTTTATTTTTATAATCCCTCATGCCCTTCATCTTCCCTCCATCAAAGCCCGAGTCCACAGTTCATTTCCTTTTTGGCATCTCCACAGATCTTAAAATCTGTTCAGCAGGGAATACTTACGGTGGGGTCAGGATGTGGAGGAAACTGTCACATTCCATTCCTATAGCTCAGAACGCACACACCACAAAGCCGCACTTTGAAGTGAAGCGGCCTGAGTCACCACCCTCCCTCCAGAGCGGTCCTGCAACCGTCCTGGGGGTCCAAGCCTCAGTGATGAGGTGCTCTCCAGACCCTTTGTGTGGCAAGATGCCTGTGCCATGGAGCCCTGCTTCCTCTGGCAAGCGAAGGCTAGAGAAAAATTCTTCTGTATTCTGCTTTCCTTGCAGAGACTCTCAGACAGATAAAGATTTAATGAAGAGAAGACACTAAAACCATTACTGGCTAGTATGCACCCCCTGCAGGGTACTAGACTAGGTACTCCTCTTGTGGTGTTCTGGGTAACTGACCGTGCAGCACCTTTTTAACTTTGTGTGTGTGGTGTATAGACACACCCATTCTTTCACATGTAGAAGGTAGAGCCCAGGAGGAAGTCAGGTGTCTTCCTCGACCATCCCCCTTCATCCTTTCCATTACTTTTAGAAACAGATGTGTTCCTGAACCTGAAGCCTGGTATTTCAGTGAGCCTGGCTGGGCAGCAAGCTCTGTCTTTTCCAATAGCGACCTCACACACACACACACACACACACACACACACACACACACGATTTCCAATACTAGAGGTACAGGCTGGTGTTGTGTCTGCCCTTTCTGAGGATGGCAGGAAATCAAACTCAGGTCCTCTTGCTGGCACAGCACACATTCTTACCCCCGGATTCATCTCCCCAGCCCAACATCTTCTTTTTTAATTTCAAGAATAAGTCCTAGGTTCGCAGTAATGTGACCATAAGGTACAAAGAGCAGTGGTAAGCCCTGTGCCCACATTGACATAGGCCCCCGCCATTGTCATCATGCCCAGTAGAATGACTTTCAGTGAACAGCTGATGAGACGGAGTTGGCACATCAGTGATGACGGCAGCAGCCACTCTGGGTGGTACGCACCCTGTGCCGCTTTTAGACACATGCATGGGGACAGGCGCCCACCATCTTAGCCTCAACTTAGTTTCACGTCTGCCTCCTTTCCACATGAGAGGCTGCAGAAGTCACAGTCGCCAGCAGCTCACCTCAGGGAATGCCGCCCCTGTCAGCATGGTCGCTGCTGCTTGTTGGAAACGAGTCAAGCTTCTTTTTGACATAAATTCTCCCTCTTCAAAAAAAAAGGTACTTGAAGGAATCGCCTCAGCCAACGTGGACTAAAGTTCCTCATTACGTCACAACAGCCCTGGCAGACTGTGCTGTGTGAACCTCTGAGGGCAGCCGGGGTATTGTCTGTACAGCTGCCCCAGCTCCAGCTTCTCTATCAGCAGTGGGCTGATTGGAGCCCTCAGCGGTTTTGTTTTATTTTAGTAAAGGTATTTGCCTCTCTGAAGCCCCTACTCTCACCATTTAACAGTTTTCATTTTTCAGTGGGTGTGGTTTCTAAGGTAGTTAATGTATTTCGTTGGCCCAAACAGCAGTTTCAGTGGAATGTTTTTTGCCGCTGGGGACAGTTGACAATGTCTAGAGACAGTTTGGGATTTCACAATTGGGATGAGAGGGGGTAAAGGCTGGACCACACTGCTGTCATCTAATGGTCAAGGCCAAGGAGACGGCTTAGAATCCCATAATTCGTAGAATGGTCCCCCCTCACCCTTGGAACAAGATTACATGGTCCCAACATGTCAAGAAGCCTGGTTGTTTTGTTTGTTTGATTGATTGATTTTTTTTTGGCTTGTTTTGCATTTTTGAGATTTTCAGACATTGTCACCAGGCTTCATTCTTTCTCCAGTCCTAATCCCTTATTCACTTATGCATGCCAGGAATATTGTGACCTCTTAGACCTAGACTAGGTAACAGGAATGTAGTGACCCTTGGCCCCTGCAGAACTCCATCAGCGGTGAGAACCACAGGGAGACTCTGATCTCCACATTAGGTATGGGGGACTTGAAGACAAGGTAGACGTAAAAGATCTCTGTCCTCCATGTGTGTGCATGCCAGCCGTGTTTCAGTCCCTGGGACGCAGAGTGTGATTTGTTGCGCTATAGCTCCCTGAGTATATCACAAGGTGACCATTCGGGGACTGGGTAAAGGCACATGCCACCAAATGTAACATCTGAGTTCACCCCCAGGAACAGAAGGAAAATAAGAAACCAACTTCCACAGATTGTCCTCTGACCGCCACACATTGCACACTATGATATGCGTGCGTGCACCTACGGTATATTAATGTATGTAATTTTTTAAAGTTAGTTTTCCATGTAGGAAAGAGCACTAGTTCTAAGGCTAATACATTACATCCATTGTGTGGCATAGACGAATTGACGAGCACTGATTCATATTTCCAAACTCTGCCAAGGTGTTATGCATGAGGTAATCCTTCCTGATAGGCTAACAAAGGCCTTTACAACTATGAGAACGTTTATTAGAAGAAAGATAGCCAGAAAAAATGAAGAAACACACTCCCAGGTCATTAGCTTCAGTAGGGTAAACAAACATATCAGATGTTTCCTTCAGTGGTTTCAAGAACATCCCAACTAAATTGCTCCTAGGATCCTAGCCAGCCCACAGAGCAAGCATTCCTTTCACTGTCAGGAAGAGACCCCGGTAGAGATTAATGAGTATCTGTCTCCTTTGTTATGTAGATGCGCCGTGGATCGACATCCCACTGACATAAACATCAACTTAACAATACTTTGCTCAGATTCCAATGGGAAAAACAGATCATCAGCCAGAATCCTACAGATAATAAAAGGGAAAGATTACGGTGAGTCAAGCTTATGGAGGCTGGTTTAAGGTGAAGACTGGTTTTAGTATATTAATTAGAGAAAACGAGGGTTTGCATACTAAACATTCAAGAAAGCATAAAAACAGTGGCCCCTGTCAGGCCAGTGAGTAAATTGCTCTATTTTAAAGGTTCAAGGACTCCTCCAAGCCCTGAGGGCTCCTCCACTTAATTGCCTTTTCCCTGGATTGCTTGGTTCCCTGTAGGTTCAAATCATTTAATAGTCTCAGAAGTCAGTGGCTTGCTTTGTGCTCCTCTGAGACTCAGGATGAGGAAGGTCTCTTTATTCCCTTTATATGGGGGAACTTGTCTTTGCATCTTATATGCAGAGAAGTAAGCTTAAAGGTAAGAGATTACTGAACATTCTGAGCAATTAGGAAAATAATGTTTCTAATAAAAATAATTTTAAAATAGGTTTCTTTTAGAGAAAACAAAGTAATTGACTTGTAAAAATAAGTCATGGGAATAAAATGTTTGAACGTTATATTTAATAACATTATCACTGGAGTATTTACAGAGAACTTAGGACATAAAGTTGGATAATGAAGTCCGAAACTCAGCTGTTTTCCACGCTGTAGTGAGTACTCCTGAAGGCTGCGTGATAGTGAGCGTTATTGTGACTTAGGGAGCACAGTAGATTGAGATTATTAAATTGATTGCTCCTTCTATTTACCCATTCAGCAGGGCTGTTTATTTTAGCACTGGGAATGGGCAGCTGTGTGAGTTCATGCCGTATCTGCTTATTTTACTTTGTTTTTTTCCCCCTAGGTATTTTTCTCCCTCCCTCCCTCTCTCCCTTTCCCCTTCCTTCCCTCCCTTCCCTGCTCCTTCTCTCTCTCCCTTCCTCCCTCTATGTGTGTGTGTGTGTGTGTGTGTGTGCACTTTAAAAAGTCAAATCAAATAATAATATTGTTTGGAAAAACATCTAACAAGACACTAACTAGTTCAATGGGTTTTGGCTATACCACGAGATTTAACTAAACTCTACTAATTACATCAACATCCAGACAAAACAGTTAGAGGAATAACAACCTATTTTTCATATTTTAAAACGCACCCGAAGTGCCCACAGCTCCCACTGTGAAGACGTCCACAGAACTACTGAAAACTAACAGGCACTGTGACAGCTGCCTTGAACTGAGGGGGACACCGGGGTACAGAAAGGTTAATTGCCAGACAGAATTGAAGGGCAAAGGGTGGATGTCAGCAGCCTAAGCCCAGTGTTCATCACCTTCTTCCCGCTCTGGGGCACCTAACACCTGTGCTTTCCGAGCTCTGTTTCAGCATAGGCGTGAGAGGAGAAGAGGCTAACTGTTTGAAAGGACTGCGTTGCCCCAGAAGTGCCTCCACAAGGGGCTGCTGATTGTGGCTGATTTGACTGGTTTTCCATAAATGCATGAGAAGAGGTCCTCATGAATTTGTGTGAATTTGCCACATGCAAGGAGCATCCTGACTCTGGGTTTATCAACCTTAGAGTTCTATGACCAAAACTATCGCAGGGCCACAAGTTAGATACCACTCACTGAGAGATTGTTCCGACGAATACAGTAAATGAGGGCTTAGAAACCTTTATGTGCTGGGCTTTATTCTTCATTCAAGGGCAAACTTTTAAAACTTTTTAAACATTTTATATAATTTCATAGGTCTGTTTGGTTTACCAAACATAAGCAGAACCATTTTTACAGATGTTTATTGTTCAAAACTCAAGTTTTCAAGTATTTTGGTTCTGTAGTAAATAACAATGATTTCAAAATACCTGGATTTGGCCGGTGGTGGTGGTACACACCTTTAATCCCAGCACTTGGGAGGCAGAGGCAGGCAGATCTCTGTGAGTTCAAGGACAGCCTGGTCTACAGAGTGAGTGACAGCCAGGACTGTTACATAGAGAAACCCTAACTCGAAAAACAAAAACACCTGGATTTGAGTGATGTTGGAATCTTGGTGTCTCCTGGCTGATAACAATAGCAAGCTCCTGGTGGGCATTTTCAGTTCATTAAACTTACGGTTTGATACTATTTTAACAGAGTTTCATTATTTTTATAAGTATACCTGTAAAGAATTTTTGTCTTGCTTTTTGAAACACAATTTGGAATTAAATCATTGTAATTCTCATTAATTGGTCTGTACCACTTTTACTTCTGAGAATGTTTCATTTGCTCTAATGCTATTTTTCTTTTCAGAAAGTGAGCCGTCACTTTTAGAATTCAAGCCGTTCAGTAACGGTCCTTTGGTGGGCGGATTCATCTACAGGGGCTGCCAGTCTGAAAGACTGTTCGGAAGCTACGTGTTTGGAGATCGCAATGGGTACGTTTCCCAATGCCACAGTTTCTTGTATTGCTTGGCACACTACCAAAATATTTTCAAGCGGCTGTGGCCCGCAAGTCAGACCTTGGACACACGCAAATGTTATGGCTTCCTGTGTTCCGTCGCATCTGGAAGCTGAATTGAGGAGATGCTTCTAAAAACATTCTTCAGTAGGCTCCATCGGTTCGATGGGATAACGTTAGAAGGCAAAGCGGTCTTGTGAGGGACTTCCCCCTTATTCTGACTGTTCCCTTTATCCTCAACCTAATTCTAAAACGTGTTTTACGGGATTCGTGAAAGCTGTTTGAAAAGTTACCCCGGAAGACTGAGAATTTTGGTAGTGCCAAGCTCTCAGGACCTTGCGCGTGTAATTCACCTACAGAAGTAGCTACTACAAAATAAAAATGTAGCCTAAATTTTCAAGGTCTCCTGGTGGGTAATTATAAGGAATTGATGAAACCCTTGCTGTTGTCACTCAGGCTTGGCTGTGTCTCCCCTGTGCTCCACCCACCCTTGTCACGCTGATTTCAGCAGCACAGCCTGAGGATGAAACCTGCCTACCTGGGAAGAGTCCTCTCCAGATGGAGGAAGGGGAGGGACTTTCTCCTACTTGGGTCTCTCTCTCTCTCTCTCTCTCTCTCTCTCTCTCTCTCTCTCTCTCTCTCTCCCTCTCTCCCTCCCTCCCTCCCTTTCTTTCCCCCCAAAATAGGGTTTCTCTGTGAAACAGCTGTGGCTGTCCTGAAACCCACTTTGTAGACCAGGCTGGCCTTGAACTCACAGAGATCTGCCTGCCTCTGCCCCACAAGCAATGAGACTAAAGGTGTGCGCCACCACTGCCCAGCTTCCTACTTGGATTTTTCATTGCCCTTTTCAAACCCCATCTTGTCTTGAAGTCCTGTATCCTCATCTGGTTTTCTTTTCACAGTGTTCCCATATAGGACAGAGTATATTTTTCCCTTGAGAAGTGATGGACAGTCTGGTTTGACAATTTCTCATTGCATTTCACTGTAGGTTTGTGGTGTGTTTTGTTCCAGGAATTTCTTAACTCTCCAGCAAAGTCCCGTGACCAAGCAATGGACAGAAAAGCCACTCTGTCTGGGTACCAGCGGGTCCTGTCGAGGCTACTTTTCAGGTCACGTCTTGGGATTTGGAGAAGATGAATTAGGTACTATATCTATTACACCATGAAGTTCTAGTTTCACTCCTTGCTTGGAAAACTTTGTTCTGCCTTCTAGAATACCGGTGTCTTCCTTCATTTGTTGGAAATGTGCCCACAGTAAAGGCGATCTCCACAGAATCCCAGGATGGTACAGTCAGACCTTCCTTCCCATCATCCTTCCCCAAGGATCTCTATAGCTGGTTTATAGTTTGGAAATATTAAAGTAATAAAGAAGAAAAAACCCTAAGTTCCAAAGGGAGGATGTCTCCATACCTACCGACACTTTTCACTGCGCACTATGACGGTCCTTTTATTTCCGACAGAAAAACCGTCTCACTTGTCATGTCTCTTTAATATATTTTAGAAGGGTAGATTCTGAAGCTAATTTGCCCTCTGTATTGTTAACTTATTTATTTTGCCCATCTGAGAATAAAATTTGTGCAAGATAATCTGAGGGCTGGAGAGCCTTGCCCATAGAATGGAAATTATCTTACTGACCATTTATACAACAGTATTTTTAGCATGCTTATCAATATATGGAGCTTATGTGTATGTTGAAGACCTCATCACATGTCCTGGTACCACTGGGAGGTGGTGGCACCTTTATCAGGTGAGCCTCAATGCCAAGAAATTGATGCTCTTAAAAAATGTTTTTAGACTTATTTTATTATTTTATATTTATGCTATTTTGCCTGCATGTATATATGCATATAATATACATGCTTGATGACTGAGGAGGTCAGAAGACGGTGTCAGATCCCTGCACTAGAGTTTATACATGGTCATGAGCTGCCATGTGGCTGCTGGAATTTGAACCTAGGTCCTCTGCAAGAGCAACACAGCTGCCTTAACCTCAGAGCCACCTCTCCAACCCCCAAATTGGTGCTCAAGGCAGAACCTTGTTTCTCTGTATCCTTGCTCCCTGGCTGCTGTGAGGGCAAGGGGTATCCCTTGTCATGCACTCCTGCAGTGGTAGCTCCCAAGTCACAGAGTCAGGCTAACACATACTGCAGTCCCTAAAACCAGGAGCTAAACTCAAACTTCCCTCCACCAAAAACAAAAAGAAAGAGAGAAACACGGAGCCTGATGAGCCTAAGGGAGTTGTAATTGGGGTATGATTAATGGGAAAGTGACATTGCCCGCTCTCCACTGCTTTAAATTACAGAGTTCAGTGTAGCTTGTGTGGGGTTTTACTTAACTACACCCTAAAAATCCATGAGGACTATGCTCCTTCAGCTCAGAAATGAGTTTGAAGGCGTAGAAAGAAAGAATGTTTCTTTCCTGAGTCGGAATATTCTCTCTATAATGAAAAGTCCGGGTTGATTTCATTTGTACTTTAAATGGGGGAATCAGAAGAAACAGTGGAAATGCTGGAGAAGCATGGGGCATTTGTCTAGTTTTGCTCCAAAGTGAAAGCATTTTTTCCCTAGACAGGGTTCCTCTGTATAGTCTTGGCTGTCCTAGAACTCGCTCTGTAGACCAGAGTGGCCTCAAACTCACAGAGCTCCGCCTGCCTCTGCCTCCAGAATGCAGGGATCAAAACTGCATTCCACCATCGTCCAACATTCAAAGGAAAGGCATTTTATGTCTGAGTTTTTCTTTAATGTGCTTCCACCCCACTCAAGGGAGTCAGAGAGATACCTCTTGTTTATAAGCTCTGTAGAATAATTTAGATGTTGTTGGCAGACATTATTAATTTTGAGACTGCCTAGGGCTGTGGGTGGGCATCGGGGGTAGAGTGTTTGACTAGAACACACTCAAGGCTCTGAGTTTGCCCCTAGACTTGACAAGAAAGAGGTGGAAGGAGAGAAAGAAGATAGAGAAGGAAAAGAAAGGAAAGATGGGACGAACAGGAAGGGAGTGGGGGTGGAAATGAGGAAGGAACAAAGGGAGGGACTTATCCAAGCAACCTCAAGAGAAGGCAAGAAAATTCGGCTTGACCTAACTTAAGCCATTTCATTCTTGAAAAAGAATCACTGGGTAAGAATAAACCTTCAGAACCAAGGGAGAGACAAGGATCCCAGGGAGGAGGTTGTTGGCTGTGGTTCAGGTGAGAAACAATGTCCTCCTGAACAAGAGTCGTTTGGGAATGGGGAAGAGGTGACTGGACTCAGGGTACAGTGCAGAGGAGGATGTGTGAGGTGCTGTCACACCTGGAGGCAGAGCATCTTCCTGGGGATGAGGGGAGACCCATGACATCTGCGTGGCTCTGATGTCGTGCTATGAATTCACTGTACTGTTTCTCTTTTCATCAGGAGAAGTATACATTCTATCAAGCAGTAAGAGTATGACCCAGACTCACAACGGAAAACTCTACAAGATCATAGACCCGAAAAGGTAATTTCTTTTTCCTTTTGAGTCCACTCAATATCCATTCTCCAGTTAGTTTAGTTCACTCAGCAGTGTTATAGAAGAGACAGCGTTTGTGATAGGCTGGAGCGAACGTTCTACCCTTCCCACAACAGAGGACTGCACTGACCTTGACGGACTTGAAAAGCTCATGCATATCATTCTTATCCATAGAGAGCTGGTCTAGACTTGTGGAATCAACATTCCGGTTAAAAGTCAGGGAGGACAGTGGCTTCAGCTCTCATGTTAGAAAAGCAACAAAACCTTTCATTTTGAGAAAACGAGACATGTTCTAGCAGACATCGTCTTTCTTAGCACGATTCCTGTTAGATAAACAAGATAGTCTATTTTAACAGCTCAACAAATGAGCCTTGTTTCAAAACTCACAGTTCCTAGCATTCAGGAAGAGTGTTTGACGGGGCAAAGGAAAACTAAAGGAATATTTTGTTACTCACTTCAGCAAAAGGAAGGTTGGACATTTTCATATTTTAAAGAGTATATTTTGATGGCTTAGTAGATAAAATGTTGCCCTGAAAGCACAAGGACAAGAGTTCAGATCCCCAGAACCCACGTCAGTGTGGAGTGGGCGAGGTGGCTACACACTATCCAACATTGAGGAGGAAGACCCAAGGCAGCCCCAGGGCAGATTGTCTGGCTAGCTCAGCCAGATGAGTTCCTGGTTCAGAGACCCAGTTCCGGTAAATGAAGCTGAAAATGATCAAGGAAGATACTCAGTGTTAGCATCTGGCCTCCTCACACACATACACACATGTGTGCATACACACATATACCCACATACATGTGAACAAGCATACACAGATATATGCTTAAAATACGTGTGTGTGTGTCCTGCTGCTGTTCCCTCCCTAGCTACCCCTCTCAGTGTTGGCGCCCACAGTTCTCCCGATGTTACAATCATCGTGTATCAGTCATATCTTTCAAATATGAGAGTTGAACTTCCAGAAACTGTTAAAATTACACGCAGCCACGCGGATGTTGTCCATACAGACCCTAATCATTCTCATAGATACAATTAGTGACCAACTAACTAATACTCTTTACTCATCAACACCGTGCTGCAAACTTCAAACTCCTTCGAAGTCTTTTTCAAGGGAATCAATTTTAAGGATCAGAAAAGTTAGCCCACGGCATTCAGCTCTTACAATCATTTGTAAATTGTCGATTTGTGTTTTCCTGGGAAAGTCGTGGACTAGTGACTGGTCGGACTACCTTTTCTAAAACCATAAAACATTCCCTTTCCTGAGAAAACTACAGGTTAGCACTGGCCACTGCACAGCAAGGAGAGCCATGAGAAACGGGGCGCAGTCTCTGTCCCCCGCTCACCGCTGAGAGCGTGACCTCACTCCTTCACAGTCAAAGGCATGATTCCGTCAGTAGTGGCAGCGGCTACTCCTCTTTATGTGTGAAATCGGTGTCTTCTTTGAGAAAAGAAATGAAAAGCTATCAGACACCCGGGAGAGTGCTGAAACTGGCAACATTGCGAAAACAAAGCAAGCCAGTGTGAACCAGTAACACAGAGCGCTCGAGTGACCTGCAGCGCAGGCGTGGGATTTCACCCAGACCTATGGCAATTAGTTTCCCAATGGTCACTGTTGCTCCATTATGCTGTCAGGATTGATCAGCTTCTGAAGCTTCCCCTAGTAGGGTAATGAATTCCCCCTACCTTGCCCGCAACCCCCTCCACACTCAAATCTCTCTTGAGCTGGATTGTTTAGTCTGTTGGTGAGTAGAGGTGAATTTTACACCTTTTATCTATTATTAGGATCTAATTATCAGGGTTGCCATGAGTGACCTTGGCTTTGTGATCCTAGGGCCCCCTCTAGTAGGGTGGTCTCAGAGTGACATACCCAAAGGCCTGGCTTCTCATTATTGGCCTGTTTCTGGTGATTCATGTCATGTGTGGGGCCAGGGTTAAGATCTGTGTTTGCTTTGCCGAGATGGGGGAAGTAATAGAATCCCGAAGACCCATCCTCCTACACAGGCGGCAGCGTATTCTAACTGAAGCTGAAGCGGGTGGGAGAAGCTAATGTTTTCATCAGTGTTTGTTGGGAGCCTCTTACTGTTTTGATATGAATGCCAGTGATTATTATTACAGTGTTTTCCCAAGAGGGACTGGTATATAAGCAGATACTCTAGACAGACAGGATTATTTGGGGGCAACACAAGTTAATTGTTAGCATAGGCATGCTCAAGAGGTCAGGAAGAGTAGAAGTATTTTTCTAAAAGAAAGTTATTTTTCCAAGGAAGAACATCACCAAATTTAAATATTCGTATATATGCATATATAGTTATTCCTTGTTATTTCAAAAGTCTAATTCAGACTGAACAGTTAAGTTCACTATCTTCCTATAGAGAAACCCTTAGACTTCTTACAATATTTTCAAAATAGCTTTCATATGCCAACTGATTTATGACCCTGGAAGAGAAAAATACTAAATTGCAATTTGTTATATTTTTATATAAGGTATCATGGAAGTTACATACTTATCATAGTATTTATACTATATTTTCTTACACACACACACACGAACTTAGAAATAAAATGTAATAACTCTTAACCAAATTTGGCAAAACCTATGAGGTCCCAAGATTGTCACTCCAGTTGGTAAGAACAGTTTGGTCTAGGCTGTAAACTGAAGAATCATTTTGTAAGTTTTAATTTATTTTCAGTGTAACAGCTCCTTAAAAGAAGGTGTTTCAGAAAAAGTAAAGGCCATTAAATTTTAATTAATTAACTTATAAGTTAGTGTATAAAATAATGGGATTTCTTGTACATTTTATACTCATATATGTATTTGTATGTTGCTTCTCTCATTGCCTTTCTTCCGTCCCCTCTCCCCTCCAAGTGGTCATCATTTATAATGAAAATTTGGAAATAAAAAACATCCAGTTTCCCTAAGTTATCTAGGGAAGAGATTTCCCTGGGTAGACAGGACAAGAATTGATTTGTCAGGACTAGAAAGGTGGTTCTGAGGTTAAGAGTGCTTACTAGCTGCTCCTCCCAAGGTCATGGTTCAGTTCCCAGCACCCAGTTGGCGTCTCACAACTGTCTGTAACTCCAGTCCCAGGGGATTCAATACCTTCCTTTTAGCTTCTGTATGTACCAATCATAATGAAGTGCATAGATATACATACAGACAAAATATCCATACACATAAAAATGCTATTTTTACAAAAAGTCAGGCAGTGATGGTGCATGCCTTTAATTCCAGCATTCAGGAGGAAGAGGCAGGTGGATCTCTGGGAGTTTGAAGCCAGCCTGGCCTACAGAGCTACTTCAAGGACAGCTAGGGTTAGACACAGAAACCCAGTTTCGAGAAACCAAAAAAAAAAAAAAAAAAAAAAAAAAAAAAAAAAAAAAAAAAAAAAAAAAAAAAAAAAAAAAAAAAAAAAAAAAAAAAGATTTGTCTTTTGCCAAAACACTAACCACTTCAAGGATATCTTCAAAGTTGGGAAGTTGCCTCCTATGTCAGAATGGAGTTTGGATCAAGTCAACAGCTCAGTCAATTTTGGGTCCCCAAACTCTCTTGTACTCAGTTCAGTGTGCCCCATGATCTGCCCTTGGAGGCTTCATCAGCTGACATACCAGGGGGCAGGTTAGACTCATTGAGCATACAGTTTGGGCAGTGGATCTCCTTGAAGCTGAACAGCACATGGATTGCTGTTGTGCTGTGTCCTGGGCCCATCAGAGACTTGCCCATGACCATTGCCTCTTGCCTCTCACCTCCATGGCTTCTGACGTGAGATGGATAGTGTATTTAAAGTGTATTCTAATCTCTAGTCTTGTCAGGCCTCATTCTTGGCATTCCATAATCATTTTCAGGTGATTTCTCAACCTTTAAGTTTCTCTCACTTCTAAAATTAGGATGCAGGTGTCCACAGAGCTTACCGAAGCTCTGAACAAATGCTCTCGGGGCGTCATTCCTTACGTGCTTGCTCTTTATGAACTCTTCTCAAACCTAACCAAATGTTGGGGTGGGGGGGCAGTGAGGTGGCCCAGCAGGCAAAGATACTTGCAGCACAAGCCTGATACCTGAGTTCGAGTCCCATAATCTAAAGACAGAAGGAGAGAAGGCAGTCTACAAAACGGTTCTCGGAACTCCAAATAGGAACTGTGACATGCAACCCCGCACACTCAAATAAACGACTGCATGAATAAATAAATAAAATGGAAAGGAACCAGGGTCAAACACTCTTTGGCAATAGGGGAAACTCAAAAGTCTGACACAGGTGACTTCGAAGTTTTACCACTGTAGAACACAGGACTCCAATTTTGTTTCAAATGAACTTAAACCAAAATGCCTTTGTTTTGACTTTGAGATGTTCCCAGGGCTAACTGTCCAGGAAGGTGGAAGGCCATGCTGTTCCTGTTGCTCCCTTTCTCTGAGTCCACTCTTCCTGTATTTCAACACCTTGCTTAGCTCTTCTCCAACCAAGACACGGGGACTTTCCCTTTAAGAGATCTATAAATCAACAACACAAATCCCAAGCTTGAGAGGTCACCCTTCGGAAGGCTGTGTCCCCAAACTCCTCTAGGACTATTATCAAAACCTATTTCTCTGCTGCCTCTCCACGCCCATGAAGTGCCACTTACTAACCCTGTTTTGATATTTTTTTTTTCTTAATCACTTCATCCTACCTAATTATGCAGGATGCTAAAGTCTTGCTTAAAAAATCACAAGGGTAAGCCAGTCCTATTTGCCCTTTGCGCATGTCTGGGAGTCCACTGGCAGCTCTGTCATCCTAAAGAAACTTCTGCATCATAGAGCAGCTTTCGTCCAATAAGCCAGTGGAGTCCCAATTCATCAGCCAGTTTTATGCAAGTGGCCCCTTAAGCTGATAAATTCCCACAGTGCCTGTTGACCCAGCTGCCAAGTCCTCTTGCGGCAGGTGGTGTTTTCGTGGCCACCCTGACAGTAATACAAACTGTTTAGTGGCTCCATTGACCTTGTAGCTATTAACTGGGATACAGGATCCACAGGGGACTAGTTCCCAAACAGGGCGGAATTTCTTAACACTAGGGGTCATGAACAAGTATATGCCCTATAAAAATCCATCCAGCATGGTCAATTTGAAGTCTAAAAGACAGGCAAGCATTTTCCACATTTTTGCTATTATTTTTATTATGTATATCAGATAACTAAAACTGTGTGTACACTTATCTCCCTGCATTTCTTTTCATTACTGATAAAGTTAATTTCATGTATAGTTTTAAAAAAATATGTCCTTTTGGCTAGCAAATCTTTCTAAGCTGCCATGGATCATCTGAAATTTTAAAGATGTTTTATTTTTCAAAACAGGCAAAATCAAGGTCAAAACTTCTAATGAATGGATTATCGTGGTTGCGTAATCTATTGTAACAACTTTGATATGACTAAAATCTTCTCAAACTTTAACAAGATTTGTGTATGTGTATATGTGTGTATTTACAGGCAGACTTAGACAGACATGTTTGATCCCTGCAGTGCTATAATGTGTACATGTGTGTATTTACAAACATACTTAGACACGTGTGATCCCTGCAGTGCTGCCCATGTGTACATGTGTGTATTTACAGGCAGACTTAGACATGTGTGATCCCTGCAGTATTGCACAGAACTTTTACCTGCTTCACAGCAAAGTCTTGCATAACCTAAGAAAAACTAATATTGTCCATGTTGTTTTAAATACTGTTTGGGTCCTATTTTTGAAAACAATCATGCCTTTATTCAAAATGATGACAGATTTATATTTATAAAATGCTAAGCTAATTCTGCTTCTCCCCCTCTTGAAGTTTCCCCTGATTTTGTAACCATCACGATGAATCTAAACTGCTTTCCTAGCTCTGTTAGTGCACAATTAACTGACCAACAAGAACTGGAGATGTTTACAGTGCACACACGCCCCCAAGCCTTACCCTTGGGGGATTTGTTTCAAGAACCCTACCGGGTGCCTGCAACTGCAGACGGAGTCTACCCTGTGAGCATTTCTCCAGCACACGCCCATGGTAAAGGTTAACACAGAAGTTAGGAGCAGAAAGAGTCGCAGCAATGACTCACAGTGAAGCAGAAAACTTGTAACAGTATGCTAGAATGGCCGAGTTTAAAGCTTTACTGGTTCATTTCTGAAATTTTCCATTAGCATTTTTGGACCACTGGAAACAAACAAACAAAAAAAAAAACCAGAACGCTGCTGAAATAACTTGATTTTTTTATAATTATGTGAAAAAAGTGAAATTATTAAGTCAAGCTAATTAGCATATCCACTAGCTCTCATACTGATTTTTATGGTAAGAACACATATAAATATATCTATATATTCCCTATATCCTATAGATTTGACATATAACCAAACATTCAAAGGAATTTTCCATTTTATTCCATTATAGTCTTTCTTAATCTATCAATTTTGAATGCTGGACCATTAATCCCTATGATAAATATACAACTGCCATGAGATTTTGACTGAATTGCCACCTACAAATGGCTTCTATTTACAAATACTTAAAATGGAGAGTAAGAATAATGAAAAATTTATCCTTCAAAAATGGGTTCATTTACTAAGAGCTCAAGATTCTTAAAGGCATTTTTAAAATTCATATATCTTCCTTTCACCACCAGCTCCCTCTGGCTCGGTGCTAGGACCTGATAGTATTCAATCCCCTGAATATCTTACGTTCTTATTCTATTTTTATTTTTATTACGTTATCATTAGTAGTTGCCTTAGTGATCAGGTGAAAATAAAGTCCGAGTTTCCCACCCCTATGGGGACCCTGACTTGGCTCTTTGATTTTTCCTTCCTCCTGAGCTCAGAGTTTCACATCCATCACAGTTTGGTTGTGTGTGTTTCCAGTCTCCCCGAAGGCAGCGAGCTAGCTTCCTGCTCTAGTTGTGCTCTTAACTGAACTGCCAAAACTCTCTCCCAACCTCCGATCCTACGATAAATCTGGAACTGTCTAGAGTCAGGAGGCTGTAAATGTATCAAACATCTATGGTAATTTGATAAACTTGACTTCCCATCTAAAAGCAAATGGTATTATCATTCAGTTTTAACTACTTTGCCTAGAGTAAGAAATGTTACAATTTTTGTTGATGGTGGGAGCAATGGGCTGTGGCCCAGCTCCAGCATGGCTATCTTTATACCAGAAATAACAACACACAAATTGTACTCTTTTAAACACTGCTTGGCCCATTAGCTCTAGCCTCTTAATGGCTAACTCTCACATCTTGATTAACCCATTTCTAATGAGTGTAGCACCATGAGATGCTGTGCTGTCTTACCGGGAATATTCTTAACCTGCATCCATCTCAGAGAGGAGAGCTATGGCAACTGCCTCCCTTCCCTTCTTCCCAGCATTCTGTTCTGTCTACTCGGCCTACCTAATTTTCTGTCCTGTCAAAGGCCAAGCAGTTTCTTTATTAATTAACCAATGAAAGCAACAGATAGATGAATGACCCTCCTCCATCATTTTTTTCTTTTTAGTTTTTCAAGACAAAGTTTCTCTGTGTAGCTTTGATTGTCCTGGAACTCGCTTTGTAAGCTAGGTTAGCCTCAAACTCACATATATCCACCTGTCTCTGCCTCCCAAAGAATATTGGGATTAAAAGTGTGTGACACCACACTCTTAAAAAAAAAAAAAACATGATTTTTACCTCCTAATTTTCCCATGAAAATAGAGAGGCTAATGATGTAAGCTTTGGTGTGAGAGATTCCCATGCCATTTTAGATATTTGTGGGATCGAGGTAGTGACCAGACCATAACAACATTATAGGTGTTAGTGCCACTCAGCCCTCTTAGTGAGCGTGTCAGGAAAGTTGGTGAGTCCAGGCTGTGAGGGAGAAGCTTTAGACCCCAGGAACCCTCAGACTGCCCAGACCCATTTTGTTCAATGTCCTTGAATTGAAGTCTACCCTCCCCGGGAGCACTTGTCGGGGACTCAGGAATGACTGAAACCTGGAATAGACTCAGGGCCTCAAAAGTGTTCAGGATCTCCAAAGAGGAGAATGCTGATAAAAGCCAAAACAAAAACAAAAATAGCCTCTTCCTGTTCACACAGACCCCATATCCCAAGAAGATGGCTGTTTCCCGGTCACACAGGAGAGTCCCTCTTTGTGTTGAACCTGGGCTATGCCTATGCTCCCGATGAGGAAGAGTCCTCACAGCCCAACTGAATTGATAAATTGTCAAGGGCAACTTCAAAATTGGTTACACGGTGCCTGTGGATGGTCACACATTGCTGGCCATCCTTTGCTCTCTAGAATTCTATCCTCATGAGTGCCCTGTAAAAGAAAAATGTGACACTTACTAACCAGACTGAAGACCATCATAGGAAGAAAAGCAACTTCTGTGTGCATTGACCTTGGAAGATGACACTAGGAACAAGGTTTTCACAAGATAGCACAGCACTTGGGGGTCATTTCTCTGCCTTGATTTACACAAATGGGTAACAGGCAGATCTACACCATCATAAGCAGCTTCCCTCTCCTCCCCCTCTTGAAGCAGAGGAGCTGAGACTGCCTTTAGACACAGGGAGCAGTAAGGTGATTGCAGGGTATCACACAGTTGGGAAATCCACTAACCCACAGGATTAGCCGTCTTGGCATAGCAAGATGGCTGCCAAGAACAGACTCCACCCAAAGATTATAAAGCTTTCGGTACGGAAGCTCCTGAACACACTAATTCATAATGACTGCATTCATTGCTTCTGGTTAGGAAATGGCCCCCAGTTAGAAGAGCTCTTGACTCTTCCTGCTATCCTGCTAGCTGCCATAAATCGGAGCCTAGACTGTGAGTAACGAAGGTTTAGACAACTGATTTCTCTTAGCTGTTGAGAATGGGAAAACAATGGAAGAGGAATGGCTTCATAAATGTGATGATAGCTAGGAGAAACTTTCCATGAGCTCCGCATGACTGTAAGTGACTGGAGTAAGGCAGTTCTTCTATCCCCGCCCCTCCAGAAAGTCACCAACAGAAGCCATGGGACTACCCAATCTGCTAAAACCTCTAGTGGGCCAGTATTTTATATGTAAGCTGCATTTAAGGTCTACGTGTCCGGTTTTATAAGAGAATGGATTTGAAATGTGTATACTGTTGAAAAAATTAAGAATGAGCCTTTTTTGGTGAAATGCAAAATGGATGTCAACACTACTCACTCAGAAGGAGAGGATTCCACACACGCTGACAGGAGATGTTTCATCTATTAACTTATTTCTTCATTCATTAAATTACATGGCATTAAATTAAAACCACCCCAAATCCCACTACCCAGAAACAACCACTGCTGGCCTTTTCTAGTCACAGAAAGTCAATACAGACAGTGTGTGTTGGAAATGACCTATGCTTCCCATTGTCCTTCCTCATCAAAGAAGTGTCCAAACCTTTGCATCACTACACAAAACTAGCCACAGCGAGTTTCTGAGAAAAATGCCTTAACTTTATGAAAACAGTATTTTATAAATTGCAGACTGTTGGACAATTTTCTGTGATAGCCCCTCAGTGTTTTATTATCTGTCATGTCAGGAGATGAGGAAATATGTTTTTCTGACTCAAATTAAGCTTAAGAGCTGTGGGGATAGCTGTCATCACATAGACTCAGTGTATTTTTTTTTTTTATTGCAAGGCCAAATACACTGTTGGCTATATTTTCTGTTTTGAAAGTTACTTCTGACTCCATTCAGTAGAACTCAGAGTCCAGAGGCTTAAAAAAAATGATTGTTTAAAAGAACAGAACTATTCAAATGATTCTAACTAGATTATATACTAAACACACAATTTCTAGGCCAATGAAAATAATACTTGAATTAGTTGCCATATAACAGATGTACACTATCAATTTCTGCTTAGCTGTCCTCTAGGTATAGCTAGGCGGTATTTATGCACTACCTTGTCCTCCTCCTCCTCCTTCAGTCCATGGAAAGGAGTCTGTCTACTTACTGGAAAGGAGGCTGGAACCATAGCAAACATCATGGGGAGAGGAAGGAGCACATGACTTTACCAAAGATCTTTGTCAGACTTGATCACACATCGTCCTAGAGAAATGAATTTAAATATGTTGGCTTGCCTCTTCTCTGGAGAAGGAAACAAATCCCTGTCTTCAGGATGTGCAGACCTTGACATTTTAGCCTTTGATGTTCTAATATTGTAGCTAGTATAAAAGCACATCATTTATATTAGTATATATAATGCTATAATAATATATATAATAAACAAATGTAACTATACTATAAGTAAGGATTGTTAGGCAATAAAAATACAGTAAATTTGGGGGGTTAGTTTTATGTTGATGACATAAAAGTTTATCAGTTGGTCAGGGTGTGGTGATAGACACCTTTAAGCTTAGAACTAAAGAAATGGAAGCAGAAGAATAATTAAAAAATCTTTGATGGCTTAGCTTTCTCTATAAATGACAATAGTGTAGAACAATTCATACAAAATACATAAAGTTTCACATAACAAATGATTTATTTGTGCTTGTTATTAACATTCTTTCTCTTTATAACAGGAGTTAATTAAATTATTACATACAAAAAATTAATTTGAATTTTTTATATAATTCATAAAATCTCCATTCTATATACCTTTCTTTACATTAATAGTTTAAATTTTTACTCAGTAATGTAAATATTCACCTATGCATGTATATTAGGATCTCTTTTGAGGAGAATGAATCAGAAGGCTGTTATCTCAAAATAAATACAAAATGATCCGGGTGCATTGGCGCACAACTGTAATCCTGGTAACTGAGAGACTAAAGCAAGAGGTTTTCAGTTAAAGTCCAATCTACAAACCAATCTGAGGCCAGCCCGAACTACAGTGAGACCCTTCCCCAAAAGGCAAGAAAGACAGAGACAGAGAGATGGGGAGACCCTGCCACAAATGGAGACAGAGAACAAGAGAAAGACAGAGACAGAGAGAGACAGACAGACAAGAAAGAGAGAGGTACTAAGAGGCCCTGCCCCAAAAGACAAGACTGTAGGGGACAGAGAAGTGCGGTCATGTAGTTAAGCAGAAGAACATGCACCTAATGTGTTCAAAGCCCTGGGTGTGACCCCAAGAACCATTAAAAAGAAAGACGAGAGAAGGGAACAGAAGGGATTCGTTCCTGTTTGTTAGGCAGCCAGTGTTCACTATGACAGACATAGCCAGCCCTGGGATATTGCCAGCCAGGCCAATCACAAGAAGGAACTCCCAGGTACTATCTATAAAAGTGTTTGTGGATCATCGTGGAAGGAAGCTTCAAACTATTCATGCCCATCTATTTTTAAAAGTGCAGTTTGAGTGCTGGCAAAAAGGCTCAGGGAGTAAAAGCCCTCGCTGAGCCAGCCTAATGGCATAAGCGTCGTCCCCAAAACCATGGAAAGGTGAAAAGAGAGACCTGACATCACAGGGTTGACCTCTAACCTACACACAACCATGGCACATGCACACCCATACACACACACACATATCTGCACACACGCATGCACACAAACACACATACCGTCAAATACCAATTTTAAACATTTAACATTACAGTTTCTAGAATTGTAACAAATACAAAAGAGCTATATTCTTCTTCTTGGGTTTTTGTGGAGAACTTTGATGGTAATAAAGTTTCTTAGGCTACTTCACATCACTGGTGTGATTTTCTGTTCTCCTGAAGCTGTGAGTTGACTGTATCACTTGACAAAAAAAGATCTCTTTTGAAAGCAACAAACATCCTTGGTAAGCCATAAGATCACTCAGTTTCATCATACTGGTTTTCAACTGATGTGCTATGTCAACTCTTGTTTGGGGTGCAGACCTTTAATGCCTGAGGAATGCAGAGTCACGGTTCAACCTGCACAGACCCTGACCTCGGATTGCTCCCGGCTCTGTCGCAATGGCTACTACACCCCCACGGGCAAGTGCTGCTGCAGTCCAGGCTGGGAAGGAGACTTCTGCAGAATTGGTTAGTATTTCTGTTATCATCTGGGACACTGAAAGTGGCCCTTGGTGCCTGAGAAACTAGCATCATCAATCTCTAGAGTCATCTAGTATACAGTGGCTGGCGCTTTATGATATCTCTGAAGGTACAAATGAAAGCTTTCCTGTTTTAATATGGGCCGTTCATATATTTCAGGTAATCAAAAGCATAAAAGATCTTTAAATGACTGGATCCTTTCACAAAAAAAGAAAAGAAAAATGAAAACAGCACACAACAGAGTTACATTTGCAGTGTTCACACCACTAAAGAGTTAGCGCTTGTTAAAGTCCTGGCCAAGTGCAAGCATTTTCCAGACACCCCACCAATGCCTACTCTAGCTTCTCAGCTTGCATCTCACTGCGGCATGCTGGGAGCAGAGGTTCTCAGGGTGGGGAGGGGGTCTGGCTAAAAGGGGAAGACGCAGTTCTCTAGGCACAGTTAAACACTCTTCTACTCTGCTCTGCCCCTGTGCCTCGTCATAAAGTGCGCAGCGGCTCAAAGGGACCGAAGCACATCTGTGTGCGAGGCTCTAGCCCCTCGTGTGAGATTCCCTCCATTTAGTGCTATGTTAAATGCTAATCGGTGTGAAGTTAAGAAAAATGAATAAGGGCTGGAGAGGTGGCTCAGCGGTTAAGAGTACCAGCTGCCCTTTCAGAGGTCCTAGGTTCAATTCCCAGCACCCACTACAGAGGGATCTGATGCCCTCTTCTGTCCTGCACACATACAGAAGGACAGAACACTCAGATACATAAATAAATAACAAAGAAAAGTGAATGAACTTAGAAACTTAAATACAAATTCAGAAAGGTGTGTGCACGCATTAATCAATAGTGATCTTGGCAATAATCAATAGTGGTCTTACACAGCAAAGTATACCCTGCCAATGAAAACCAAAATCTAAATTAATATTTATTATTTCTCTTGACACATAATTGCTGATTTTTTTATTCTAAAGATGTATTCGTTTCAAGATATATTATAATTATGACTTGTCCATCTCCCACATTGCCTAACAAAAGCAATCAATACTTAAGAGTCATATAGACAGTACATATTTTAGCTTAAATTGCTTTTGCCATTTCATAACATTACTAATATCTGATTAGAAGTAGAGCGACAAATTACAACTCAGCAGAATCCAGGTAGCTATTTAGAACAAGAACATCCACTCTATGGACCAAGTCCACCTCCCTCTTGGTCAGTTGAGCATAAAATTAAGAATCAATGTACAAATGCAATGATAGTCATGTGCCTGGATATTTTTCCTCACTTCTTTTTGTGTTTGATATGTATTCCTCTTACCCCCTTGTTTCTTCTTATAGCAGCCACTTCTGTTAGCTTCATTGCACTTTGTCTAACTGCTGTGTTACCTCGAACAAATGTAGCTTAAAAAAATATTTTCTGAGCATCTTCTCTGGGCAGCATGCTTAAACTGGGGGTGAACAAATTATGTTAAGTACCAATACGTTATACCACAGGCCCTCTGCCAAGCTCTTGCACTGAGCCCAGGATGGGACTTCGGACATACTCAGAGACCAATGTGCCTGTTCATCCCGTCTTAGCATGGGAAGCAGGGATTGCCAGGGAGACCAGATGCCGGATACTGCATGCAGCTTCAGTCCCAAACTGACTTTATTCCAGTGTCACAGTGCAAGTGCTCCAGCTGGTGTCCCCTTTCTCAAGGCCAGCCTCTCTCCCTCCCATGTGTCCTACCCTGGAGGAAGGGATTGCTGTTGGCTGAAATGCCCCTTGGAGCAGGAGCTGAAAGAGCTGACATTTGTGTTAGTGCCAGTTCATCAAATGACCGCAGTAGTTTCTCATGAGCCCTACTTCTCAGTGTGCTGACACCGGACATTTAGCTCGGTTCCTGTCCCTAAAAACCTGCATGTCTGGAAACTGTCCTGCCTGCATATTTCTCTGCCCACCATTTTGTGACTGTCTTCCGCCTTCTTTTTCTACCTTTCCTTACTAATCAAATACTTGACCTCATCCGTGGATGGCTTCTGACGTGAAGATGAAGAATACTCATGTTGTTTTCTTTCTTGCAGCCAAATGTGAGCCAGCATGTCGTCACGGAGGGGTGTGTGTGAGACCGAACAAGTGTCTCTGTAAGAAAGGCTATCTTGGTCCTCAGTGTGAACAAGTGGACAGAAGCATCCGCAGAGTTGCCAGGGCAGGTATTCTGGATCAGATCATTGACATGACATCTTATTTGCTGGATCTTACAAGCTACATTGTATAGTTTCTGGGACAGTCTGAGTATTGCTTCCTGGTGGGCATTTATTTGATCTTGTCATTAAAACGAGAGACTCTCCTCCTGCTACACGTTCCCGTGAGTTCATTCTCTTTCAGTAACTTAAAAGCAATTTCCAGAACTGTGCAGATTTCAGTGTGTATGTTGGCCATTTTTTCACATACACACGTCCACACGTGTGCACACACACAATCCCCAAACTCAAGGTTTTGGGTTGGTTTTTTTTTTATTTTTTAATATCTACTTCCTAGTGTGGACTGCGTCACACAGAAGGTCCATTGCGGATTGATCACAGAATGTTTATGGCACCAGAAGATATGCTTTTAGTTCCTGGGAAATTTCTGTCTATGATTACTACCGTCAACCATAGTAGGCTTTTGAAGTGTTATTGTGCAATGTGGTGGAAATATTTTTATATTAAAGGTTTATAATAAGAGAGCATGTTTCTAAACTCCTTGGTGAATTTCTGAACAAGCAACTTGATGTTAGGTTGTCAGCTTCATTCCGTGTCTATTACAGAATACTGTGCATTTCCCGTTTTATTTGATAGATCACTCTAGCTACTTCAGCTTAACCTCAGAATGGTTTTCAAATGTTTCATGATTAAATCAGAATGACCTATTTGAAAAGGCAATCTTCCTGAATAGACCGCTTCTATTGTATATTTTGTGTAACGATAGGCACTGGGTTTGTGTTACATATTGATATTTTTTATTTCATTTTTATAATATAGATATCACCTAGATGAAACACCTTTCCCCTGTCCTGTAAAATACTAAAGTTACATTTTCACCAGCTTAATTGGAAAGAAGGGGAGCAGGAAAGCAAACAGCCTCTAACGTGCTGTGGATCTAGTCTAGCAGTGTGTCCTTATGCCGCCATGTAATCACGCTGGTCAGACGGAAAAGCAAGGAAGCAGCCAGTCCTTCCAGAGCTCCAGCATTGCGCACTCGTGAAGTGCTTCCGCCACAGCCAGTCTGTCAGTCTGAGGGATTAAAAGCTTATGGCGTGCACTCTGAATCCACCCTCCATGGAGAATGACCTGCTCGTTCATAGCCAGCTCAGGTTGTGTAAGCTGCCAAATGCAGATTCTTAGGATCCTCATTCTTGACATCACAAACTCCCAGTGCATAGGTCCCTTCAGGATGCTGGGACAACCCCCTTTGGTTCTTGTCTCAATCAATTTCCTACCAAAGAAATAATGTACTCTAAACTTAAATTACAAGCATCTGACAGGCATTTTTCTTACTGGTTTTCCGTTTGCCATCTTTCCACGTTTGGGTTTTGACAGTGTGTAAGGGTTTTTGTACTACTGACTGTGATAGGCACACACCCTCTACCATGACATCCATTCCTCTGGAATCCAAATTGTAGAATCATATAAGTGCTCAGCACTGGATGATATTGCACACAGGCTCCCCACCCTCGGGAATATGAGTCTTAATCCTGAAACACGAACAGCAGTCTCCCGGATAGTAGTCCTCTGTTGTTTTCAGGGAGAGAGTTGCAATTACATTGTGGAGTCTAAGGAATTCTAAGGAATCCACAATGTAGAACAATTTGTTGGCTCCACTTACTCCTGTCTTCCATATATGATTACGTGGGGTTCCAGTGACCTCATACCAATGGAAATGGGTTGAGAAATCTTGGTGCTCAGTGAACAATAGCCTGCATTAAAAACTGCATGCATAATTGTGCACAATTTAGCTGCAATTGACAGTCTATTCAGAGAAGTCTTGCGACTAAACGAGCATGGAGACCACATTGCCCTCTCACCCCAGAAAAAGGGTGGTCCCTGCCATCGCTCCAGCTCTCCGTTGGCCCAGCACTGTGACAAATCTCGCAATGAACCATGCAGTAGCCTGCATCTGTAGGTGAAGAGCAACCCCTTGTCTCTGTGGCTTTCTCTTCTTAGTCCTTTTACTGAATTCCATCACAGAAAGGTTTACAATTTAAACAAAAGGGAAAACTGCCCTGACCACCATTTTTGTAAGCAGACCTTCGTATCAAATCATCCTTTATTCAGCACGGGTGACACTGACAGAAGGCAAACGTCTCATGAGGCAGCCAGCTGTCTAAATCTGTCAAATCGTACAGTTTTATTACACATACCTCCCCCCCCCACTCACAGTTTGAGCAAAAACAAGAAGGATACCCCTGGAAATCCAGCAACGTCTTAAAGCCCAAGTGCTTCTTTTTACATCTTAAAGAGAGGATGTTCCATGGGTAGGCATTCTACTCAAGCAACCTAGACAGGGCTTTTTCACATAGCTCTCTTTCAAGTGACTTAGAGATGTTATTGCCTTTCCTATAATGAGTTATCCAAATGTAATACCAAATTCTCTTTATAGAAGATAGGATATTTAACCCAAGCAAAGGGTCTCTTAGACTCCATTCTTTCTGTCCTTAGGAGGAAAGTAGATAACAATGACTCTTGATGACTGTGTGTTTTAGACTACATGACCAATTCCAAAATTTTCTTTGACCTCTTCCCTGAAGTTGTTTTTTAAAATATATGACTGGGGATTATCATAAATGATTTGTGAGAGATAGATGGGAATTGGTAAAAAAAAAAAAGTATGAGCTAAGAAAAATAAATGTTTAATAAATGTTTAATCATTTAAAAGTCAAAATCTACCCATCTAACAGAGCACACAATCTAAAATGGAAGAATGTCATTTCTGTGAACACTGCTGTGTATGAAAAAGAAGAAATAAACAGTTACTATCCCCTGCTCATCCTAGATCTTAGCTCCAGGTACCAGCTGAGTGTGAGGTAACCTTCCTACCAGTATTGCTGCCAAACTTTTGCCCTGATTCAAAGCACATAAATCAATGATAGGAAAACTAAATATCATTAAATTGCAAAGGAGGAACATCTAGGCAAGCTCAGTGATGGCAAAAATGTTTTTTGTTCATACCTTTTCATGTTAGGTATTGAAAGATATTTCGCAAGCTTACTCAGAAGTTTCTACAATTTAACTGATCAGTTTCATGAAGGATGGGCAAAGAAATCTATGCATGTCTACAAAACCCAGCTAGAAAACTATTTCCTTATCATTTGCATGCCTCTGAGTAGTGATGGCTTCCCTAGTGGCTATCTTGGGAACGGCTACAGAATAACATACTGTCATTTTGTTTGTTTCTGACCTTTGTTTTAATTATCTGAACCACAAAGGATCCAACAAGTCTACGCAGGGTCAGAAGATGAAGTAGGAGGTGGGCTGTGCAACTGAGGTCTTTCCAAGCACACACCAATCTGCTAGGAGCCCCTCTTCTTTCTCTTAGCACAGGAGAGAAGCCCAGGTTAAGTTGGTAAGGGGAGGAAGTATGCCAGTCAAGGAGGTATATCACTTTACTTTTTGAGCCTCTATCTAGAATGTTACCTAAGATTTCTCCACCCTCACCCGTACCTTTCTAGCATCTCTCTTTGGATCTCTTCTTCCTCCACTTCCCTGCATTTTATGATGGTTTCCCTAAACAGATGCACCACATATGCCTGTCATGACATTGTCCTGGGACAGATACCTATACATTTTGCTGGGACTTGTTTTCCTTTGTTTTCTCTCCTGGAGCCACGCTGACTTACATTCAGTATCACTAAGGAGTAGAGAAATAGCAGAGCAGGCTGGTCTGCTGCAGTCATTGAAAGAAATGACGAAAAGCACACAGATCCATCAGCGTAGCTGCCCCATGCCGGTCTTCCAGCAAAGTCACTAGAAAGAGGAGGAGAGCCACCATAGTAGAAAGCTTGAGATGACAGGACGGACACTCCTAGCTACTTCCTATCAAAGTGACAGCCATCTCTACAGAGTCTACTTTGAAGAAAACTATTCCAAATCCATTTGGCAGGAAACTAGTGTCTTGGTGATGATGACCTCAGACACTTATCCTCCCTGCCATGAGGTCTGTGTGTCAGACAACTCAACCAAATTTATATGCCCAGAAAACGAACACATTTTTATTCCCTGGGGAAAGTGGTGGCACTGTTTCTGGGAACGTTGATGGATTCCCATCAGCAAGCTCCCCTTTCTATATGTGAGACATGCATCTGCTCTGTCTTTCTTTGTCACACCAGCACAAATGGGCCACACATCCGATTAGAAATAGGACATGAAATGAGATACTAAGTCTAAGAGCAGACACATCCTAGATGTTGAGAACATGTTCTTCGAGCCTGTCAGGTGCGGGTCTTAGCAAGTCCTGCCTGTCTTCCTCGGTACCTTCTCCTCTGAGTAACTTCTGGAATGGGCTTGAGGTCACTTTCTAGAAGAGTACAAAGTACTCATGGGAAGATTAAGTAGCAGCCTTGGGGAGATTTCTTCATTTATGAGACCGGCATTTCCTTAAGTTGTATTAAGTGTGAAGCCAAGATCCACCCATTCTTTGCCTTGTTTTCCCATACACTTTATTTAGGGCATGTATCAGCCACCTGAAAAGACACAAATAAGTAATAGATTTCTTGCATCAATAAAAAGCCTTATACCTAAACCTTCTCGTTTGTTTCTGTCAGTCAATAGTAAAATTTTTAAAAGCGGTACTAATTCAGCATTCATTCTAAGGTAATGTTTCATGTCCATCACAAAGTAAGATGTCATTGCTTATTCAGGTTTTCTTTTCTGAATATCTATTCTTTATAGATTTGAAATACATATATCCACGTCCTGGCAAGTAAACATACCTATATAAAGTATATTTTCTCAGTTGGCTATCATTCCTTTAAGTAAAAAGAATAGCTTTTTCTCGTCTAATATATATATATATAACTAATGTATATATTTAATTTTTCTCTATAGTATATGTATATTATATCTCAATAATATATATACACTATATATTATGATGGAAAATTCACAGTGACCAAATAATATAAGTTTTTTCTTCACAGTTAGAGATTCAGTCTTGAACATTTCTCTCTGGACTGAAAGTTGGCTAATCAGTTGTTTCCATTCACACGAATGAGGGGTGACTAGGCTGGGGATGGTCTGTGCCAGAATAAACATTGGATGCTTCTTAAACCCATAATCTTAAAATCTGGGCACGACTTTTCTGGAATGAACTAAGAATCCACGTTCAGAGGGTTCATTTCATCATATTAATTTGAAAAGCTAAGCTGACAACCTGGTGATATAAGATATCCCCCATATCTTTTTCTGCTCAGAGGATGTGTATGAACCTGCATGCTGCTAAGAACCGTGAAGTAATAGTCATACTGAAGTACTGTAGAATTCGGGAAACTTGATTCTCTGGGACAGACTAACAGACTACTATTTAAAATAAATCTACCTAATTACAATGAAAAAAATTATTGAGTCATGACCATAAGCACAAAAGAATTGTAATAGGAAAATCTGGTGTCCTGTTTGGATTTATCTGTGATTGTTTAGTTTTTTGTTTAAGTGTTAAGGGGTGGTTTTGTGTTTGATTCTTCTCACATATTTTGGTGTTTTGAGTTGTCTATTTCCCTCAGGTTATTGACAATTAAAGCGGTCTGTCCATATGTTACAGGACATTTCAGAACCAATCCATCCTCGGGTTTCTGTTAATAAGAGGCAGCAGATAGTAGGAACGATTAGGAAGCCCAGGTGCAAGTTGAAAGGATCAGGACTAGGCTAGATTTCTAGAACATTCTAAAAATTAATATGCATGGCTACTGGCTCACATAATCCTCCGCAGTTTGAACTAATCTGGTTTCACTAAATCGGTCTGTAAAAATATGCAGTTTTCCTTGATTCAACCAGCAATCTATTCATTAATGCAATATAAACGCTGACGTGCCTCATATAATCTCCCACTGTTGAGAGGCAAGGGCATCCGCAAGGACAGGGCTGGAGGTTCACTGGGATGATTAAGATGTCCAAAACAAAAGAGACTTTCACTCCAGCTAGCTCCAGCTTGCCTGGGCCTTAGACCCCAGCAGCGATGAGTAATACAGATGGTCTCAAGTACATCTCTATGTGTCTGTACATGTCCACACACCCGTGTATATATATATTTATCTATCTGTACAAACACTACATATGTATACACACTATCTATGTAATATATAATATATGTATAATGCATATAAATTCTAACAAGTGTATTTGTGTTATCTTGAAAAGTGGTAAATGCAGAGAATTGGCTTTATTGTTGATCTGTGGATTTAATGTTTTTTAGGTGAAAGGATGTTTTAAGTGTATAATGTCTTTTCTTAATTTAATATATTTATGTAAATGCATGCCTGAAATTTGATTAGATTGGCTGTGTTTTGTGTCTTAACATGATCAAATGTATTAAACTTTATCTTATGACTTTATGTTATGTGCCCTTTCAAAATTTGTTTTTATTTTAAACTTTTAAAAAGTTCCTCCTAAGTTTTCAGACTGGTTGTCATACAAATACTGGTTTTGAAATAGTCTATACTCAAGCTACTTGTAAACGTTATTGTCTTTTGTCATTATTTATGTTCTAATTTTAATATTTCCCATTCAAATTATACCTAATGTCAGGGTCAGTTTCATTGTGTAGCTATATTAGGCACCAGAAGATAGGTCATTGGTCTACATTTGTTCTAAGTTACGACTGACCTAAGTAAACCTAATCCTTTGAAGTGTGAATTACTGGTCAAGTGAAAGCTAAGACAGAGAACGAAGAAGAATGTGTGTGATGCAGGGCCCCATAGTGAAGGAAGAAGCACGTGGGGACAGGGAACAGGGCTAAGGCAGGTACCCCCCAACTCTGTGGCCTTGTTATCTGGCTTTTACCTTAATTGAAGCAGATTTTTTTTCTTTTGTCAAAAGTCCGATTGGTAGAGCTAGAGAGATGACTCAGTGGTTGAGAGTCCTGACACAAAGTTGATCCCCAGGACCCAGGCAGCAGCTCACAGCCATCTGTCACTTCAGTCCCATGGGCTCCCACACCCTCTTCTGACTTCCAGAGGTCCTGTGATGCATGTGGGCACATCTGGCAGATAATCACGCATACGTGTTTTCAAAAGACTGATGAGTGAATTTGAGCTGATATTAGAATGATGTGGGAGTGTCGTATATCAATCTGTCGATTTCATTGGTTAATTAATAAAGAAACTGTTTGGCCTGATAGGTTAGAACATAGGTGGATGGAGTAAACAGAACAGAATGCTGGGAAAAAGGGAAGTTAGGCAGATACCATGCCGCTCCTCTCCAGGGCAGACGCGATGAAGCTCCGACTTAGGCTAGAATCTTCCTGGTAAGTCACCACCTCGTGGTGCTACACACATTAATAGAAATGGGCCAAGCAGTGTTTATATGAATACAGTTTGTGTGTTGTTATTTCGGGTGAATCTAGCCGGTGGCTGGGAGCCGGGCAGCAGGAAGCAGCCTGCAGCTCCCTTCTACATTAGAAGAGCAATCTACTTACATCTCAACCCACCCCCCATGTTCCTAAATAAACATAGCTCACTAGCTTCCTGAATGGCGGCTTTTATAAAAGATTATTGCTAAGAGAATAAAACATGTAGTAAGATCCATTCATAAAGCGGCCCAGAACTTAGGTTGCTTCCTAGAAGCTCAGGCAAAATGACATCAGGAAAGCACCTTTTAGCTGGTTCCATAGGGACCCAGGAAGCACCAGAGACATCCTTCGGTCACTTTTCTTCCAGCTGTTAGAGCACATCCCCCTGCCTCAGCACACAGAACACGTGACTCCTGCATGTGTCTGCCACATTTTGAATCCCTGACAGACCTCAAAGACTTGCTATATACACAAGTAAAATAAAAAAGTGTGCACACAGTCAGAGATGGAAGCTGTCTTTCTTTTACTGATCTCTCTGGGTTCCTCCTGGGTCCCTCATTTGGCTTCTCAGCTCTGCCATCACTGGTTAAATGAATTCCTTGCTTGAAATTCCATGATCTGTGAACATCTAAAGTTGCTTCCATGCTGATTTTAAAGCTCTCAATTGATACATACGTTAACATGTGCTTTAGAGAGGGGTGGGAAGCAAGATGGTGCTCCTCCATGAGAATGGGACATGGCAGGGTAGGACTGTAGCTAAGCAGCAGGGTGCTCGCTTAGCAGGCTCAAGCCCCTCCCTGGTTCCATCCTCAGCACCACAAAAAGATGAGAGTAGAATAAACGATGAGAAGAAGAAAAGAAGAAGAAGAGGAGGAGGAGGAGAAGGAGGAGGCAGAAGAAGAAGAAGAAGAAGAAGAAGAAGAAGAAGAAGAAGAAGAAGAAGGAGGAGGAGGAGGAGGAGGAGGAGGAGGAGGAGGAGGAGGAGGAGAAGGAGGAGTCAGAAGAAGAAGAAGAAGAAGAAGAAGAAGAAGAAGAAGAAGAAGAAGAAGAAGAAGAAGAACAAGAAGAAGAACAAGAAAGAAGAAGAACAAGAAAGAAGAAGAACAAGAACAACAAAAAGAAGAAGAACAAGAAGAACAAGAACAAGAAGAACAAGAACAAGAAGAAGACATGAAGAAATGTTCTCTGGGATGTCATAAGAATCATCTGCTCTCTTGAACCCCAGTATGAACACAGTAAGATGAGGTTAGGAAAATATGGAACCTACTGAGGGCAAAGGTGCCAGTGGCCATCACTGAGGATATTTGCACAGGCTATATTCGTAATGCAACTACCAGCTTCAGTTTTCTCTGGGCATACAGTCAGTGTGACAGTTTTTCTAAGCACTTGCCCCTTTACACTTACACTTTAAAAGAGAGAAAAGAAAGGACATTTGGGCCTGGGGAGTTGGCTCAGTGGTAACATGAGTTAGGATCCCAGCACCTACATAAAAAGCCAGGACACGACTACACACGTCTGTAACCCCAGCACTGGAGAGACTGAGACATGGATCGTCAGCCAGCTTAGCTGAAAAGGTAACCACTAGGTGCAGAGGGAGACCTTATCTCATAAAAATAAGGTGGAGAGTGACATAAGATACCTCCAAGTTAGCCTCTCTCTTCCACATTGTATGTGCGTGTGTGCACATGTGCACACGCACATATACACACACTCACTCATACAAGCACACTCATGCATAGACACACTCACTCATACAAACACACTCATTCATAGACATACACTCACTCATACACATTCATTCATATGTACATACACACACTCATACAAACATGCGCACTCATACATACAGACACATACACTCACATATGTATATATACACAGTCATACAAATACATTCACTCATACACACACATGCTCACTCATACACACACGCAAAGCAGATTTGAAACTGATGTCCTATTTCCTGAGAAATATAACCTTAAATACCAGCCACAAGTTAGTGTCTCATTTAAAATCTACCTTTTTTTCCTATTTAGCACTCAAATAGGTGTCTCTAGAGATTAAATTGTACCATCCTTCAAAGAAATGAAAGGATAAAAATAAGGCAAACACTGTGAATGAAGTATTTCTAATGTGTTTTCATAATTTGATTTATAGTGCATTCCTATGCGCCATTTTTTATAATTAACAGAATTTAAAAGGGAAGGGGGACGGGGAAAGGGAGCGAAAGGCTGGGTTGGCAGTGACTGTGAGGCTCCTTCGGGGACTGTGCCAGCATCAGAAGCCGCTTGAGCTCAGGCTTGGAATTTAATAAGGTGCTGTCAGAGTCCTCTGACATATTTACAACCTTGTAATTAAGACCCCTTGATGCAAAATCCATGTGCTTCATGGAAAGCGACTTTGCTTATCTTAGACACTCTGCTCCATGATCTCCAGCTACCAGGAGCCATGCATGTCAGGGACACTGGCATGGACCCTCGGGGAAGGCTGTGAGGTGCAGATGTCAGGTCTGGATCTCGAATGGATTACCCGGTTGGTGTTCTTACACCTCTCACTACACTTGGGAATCAGCTTTCTTCTGTTAAGAAGAAGAAAACTAGGTTCCTTCCAAGCTGGGGCTGGGGAGACCCCTGCTCACTCAAGTCTAAGAACCTGAGTTTGGACCCCCAGCACCATACAAAAGCTCATCATATCAGGACACGTCTATTACTCCAGTAATAGACTCTGATCATGGTCAGCAACTCCAGACAAAATAGGCAAAACACCAACCCCCAGGTTCAACGACAAACTCTGTTTCAATAAATAAGGTGGAAAGACGGCTGAAGAAGACACTGAATGTCAGCATGCCTTTACAGTCAAGCATGCTTCCCAGAAACATGCACACACACACACACACACACACACACGCACGCACGCACGCACGCACACACACACACCAAATGCACGTATAATAAGGTTAAAGGACATCCTTATTCATCTCCCTCTTCTTTCCGCCCCTCCCCCACAGTTCTTCCTCCCTTCTGTGGGTCTGTCTTTGATTTCTCTGGGTTTGTCGCTATTGCTTCTCCCATCCTAGATGGTTCATTCTGATTCCCTCTCATGTCCTATCGTGTCGGATCTGTGCTTTTTATTTCCTCAAGTTGTCAAAGGTGTGGTCACAGAGAGGCAACAACAGCTCCCTCCAGGGTCCTTCACGTCCACTTCGCCTCTGTCAGTTATAACAGGTCAGAGAAAACTACAGCAGAGGGTCCCCTAATAACCTAAATCCTCCACTACACCCCACCCTGGAAAGCCTTGATAAGCACTCAGTAGCTCCAAGCTAGGGACAAAGCCTTTAGTTTGAATCCCTTTCCAGATCTGAACTACAGCACAGTGCAACCGTAGGTTCCAGGCTCGGGCTCACAAAGTAGAATATGTGGTGGTACTAAGTCAGTGTGTTGGGGACAGCTATCAGGATCCTGGTTCTGGAAAGGACTGCTCTTCCCAGCATAGAATGATGATCCCACAAACATGCAATATCAATATGCTGGAGCTGGTCTCGCACCTGAGCTAAACTTATGCTGGGTTGCACAATAAAATGCATGATTGTTGGCGTCCAGCCTCAACGGGATTTGCATGTTCCAGAGTAGGGGTATGAGGATTAGAAACACCAAGCAGGAGGAACAAAGATATGAAAGAAAAAGAACAAAGACACAGAATAGAATCGGGAGGGCAATCCAGCGAATACTGAATTTGCCTGCATTTATTTTCCATATGCTTATATACCCCAATCCAAAAAGGGGAAAAAGAAAGCAAAAGACTGCTTTAACACAATACAAAAAACAAACAGAGCAATTCCCCGCTTCAGTGCCTGAAGCATCAGAAGCATCACGTAACTATATCCTGAGTTAAGTATTCTGTTGTTTAGGCAGAACATGAAGTGACCACAGCTTAGACCAAGCATCCTGTAGGGAGCCACTCTCTGGGTCAAGGCCCCTGTCATATCCTTGAAGGATCGGGAATAGGCTTGAATTCTCTGACCTTTGGTCCAGGCGGAATGAACCCACTTCTGTGGGCCCTCACATGCGAGCCATTCATTGAGATCAGCTTTGAGTTGTGTTAGTCATGCCAGCAGGATGTAGTATCAAGAAGGATTCTTGCTAAGAAAAAAAAAGCTAAAAAGGTAAATATCACCACAAATTAATATGCTTAAATGAAAAGACAGGGCTTGGAAAATAGAAGTCAGACTTTCAATATCCTTACAAATGACTTTAATAGACCTTATTTTGTAGAGTTGTTTTAGGTTCACAGCAAAACTTAACGGAAGGTACAGAAATATCCCCTCTGTACATATGCACTGCCTGCACCAATATCTATACTTGCTGCCCAGAAATTCATTTGTCACAACAGATGTGACAACTGACATAATGTATCCACAAGTGGCACATTGTTCCCCTCATCCATGGTTCACACTAAGGTCTGCTTTTGGTATTCACATCCTAGGGGGGTTGGAGGATGGGGCGTGACAGGTACCCACAATGACAGTGTAACACAGAGCAGTTTCACTGCTGCGCAGAGACTCCACCCACTTATCCCCCCTCCACCAAGCCCTGGCTGTTGTCACCAGCCTGTTAGTATCTCCATTGTTTTGCCTTTTCTGGGATGCTTTGTGCTTGGGCTCATGCAGCACGAAGCTGCTTTGGGTTGACTTTTCTCTTTGCTGTGCCCATTTAACTTTCTTCTGTCTCATTTTTATGACTCAACAGCCCATTGCATACTCACGCCCAACAGTATTCCATCATACATCTGTATAACACAATCTATTTATTTTCCCTCCCACTGAAACGGACCGCATTCGCTTGCAAACTTTTGGCAACTATAAACAAAGAGGTTACACACATTTGTGAGCAGGTTTGTGTGTGTGTGTGGGGGGGGGGGTGTTTCTGGGCTGTTCTGGGTGAATACCTAAGCATTCAATTGCTGGAGTATGGCCATGAAGCACATATAGTTTGATAGGACGCTGCCAAACTCTGCTTTTTCATGCCTCACCTGCAATGTTTGTTCCTGAACCAGTGAAACGCGTCAGTGGGTAAAGAGGGCTGAAGTCAAGCCTGCTGACCTAAGTCGGCAGTCCTGGGCCTGGTCACACGCGCATGCACACATGCGTGCATGCACACACACACACACACACACACACACACACACACACACACACACTGGAATGGGGGTGGAATCAGTCAATCAATTGATAAATATTATTTAAGTAAACAGCAGTTCCTGTGTTTTCACATGTTGGCCAGCACTTGAACTGGCCAGTGTGCACTGCGTTTTCAGAAAGGGGGGTTTATAATTCTGCTCTAACACAAAGATATAATTATGGTACTCAGAATGGCAAATATATCTGGAAAGTCAAAAAGATGCCAAGAAAGCTCGTTTTGAAGGGGATACAGACGCCCCAGTTATCTGTTGTAGAATTAAGACCTTGTCACAGGTAATCTGCCTCTAGGGAAGCATCGTTCCTTAGAAAGAGCATTTGAGACACACCTACGGCTAGGTTTAAATGTGCATGTGTGTGCATTTGTGCGTGTGATGTGTATGTGTGTACATGTGTGTATGTGTAATTAAACCTTCTATTGAATACATTTCAAAAGTAAGAAGAAATATATTAAACAAATTTAATGGTTCATTTTCTGTAATTCACTACACATCTATTATTCCAGCATATACTCAATATAAAAACTTAATAAAACACCTTACATTTGTATAATAAATAAGTCCTTGAAAACAACTGCACATTCTACATTGACGGCCCATCTCAATTTGAACACTAAATTTTCATCAGAAATATTTGACTGCTGTCTAATTGGGAACTTTTTCACTGAAAAAAAAAATAGATTCACATACACTCAATACCATAATCATGCCCAAAAATTTTCCAACTGATTATAGAATCAACTGTTCCTTTTTATAGCTAAACTATTGAAAATTAAGCTATTTACATAGTCCATTTAAGGTAAAAGTAGCCTCCTTCCTGGGGCCTGATGACCACGTGTGACAAAATGGCTTCTCAATTAGACATCAAAGCTCTGGAGCTTTGGTTCTCAACCTTCCTAATGCTGTGACCTTTCATATAGCTCCTCATGTTGTAGTGACCCCAACCATAACATTAGTTCCATGTTACTTCATAACTGTAATCTTGCTACTGTTATGAACCACAATGAAATATTTCTGGAGATAGAGGTCTGCCAAGACGTCACCTCAACCCACAGGCTGGCACTGCTGCTCTAGAGCCGAGCACACTTTCTGGTCACCTGCCTCCCAAGGAAAGAATAGTTAAAATACCCACAATTCAAAGTCAGTCCTTCATTTTTCTGTCACTTCACAGAGCCACGGTTGCTTATTTTAATGTCTGTCCCCGAGGGCTATGGAGAGAAACAATCATATTGGAAGGTCACAGTGCAGGCTCACATTCAGTCTGACCATGCTCCATTATTTCTTGTCCCTTCTCGGATGTGTGACGATAAACATATTTCCTAGCCTCCCTAAACTCTCATTTCTTTATCTTAAACTAGAGTCATAATAAATAGTGACCAAAGGATAAAAGTTCCTGTAAGAAGCCCAGTATAGTTTCTGCATATAGCTCGTGGTAAATACCTGTTAGCCATTATTAGTAAGTAGAATACATTTCATTTGGATGACCAAACGTATGCAGCCCGTCTTCAAGATGGCATTTCTTTTCCCTAGAGGGGGCTTACTCACTTATCTGTGTAACCCAATATCTCCCTCTAGTGCCAAAACCCTTGAACTGCAGGCCTCACTACACCTAGAGAACAGGTAGTGAACCAACCCCCCCTGCTTCCTCAACCTCAGACACCCTTACCAGTTCCCTTAACAAGTACTCATTTTAAATCAGTGCTTCTCAGAGTTCATCCCCACCAACCATTAACTGGGTCATGTTAGACTGCAACTCGTGAAGCTCCCAGGACAGAGTAAGATGACTTCTCTTTAGAGAGAAACTGCCACAAGGTTAGAATAGAGAACTGTGAAGCTAAGTGATATGCTGCCGTCTTTTCTCCCGAGAATATGTGCGAGAAGAAAGACCTGAAGACTCGCGTAAACTAAATACACCTGAACTTTAAAAAAAAGATGGCGTCAAAGAGAACAAGCTCTTCTTCTAGAGCACATTTCCAGCAAAAATAATAGGAGTATGGAATATCATGACAATTCTTCCACGCCGTTGACCTCACAATGTGTTGACGTAGCAATTCTTACACACTCTTGACCTCACAATGAAATATTATGGCAATTTTTCCACCCATGCCCTTGACCTCACAATGGGATAGCATATCAATTCTTCCATGCCCTTGACCTCACAATGGAAACTGAGGTCAAGTGCTAGTCTTGACCTAATGTCTTCTTAAACTGTTTCCATAGTTTGTCTCACAGTCACATGGACCAGATGATGGTTTGGCAGGAAGATCCTTGACCAGTAGTGGAAGAATTCAAGTTAGCTTCTGAGCATGCCTGGATTGGTGGCCTTTCTGGTATCTTTTTATGCTCAAGAGACATTGAAACACCAGCGTCCACAAGACAACATCATTAGCACTTCATTTCATTTTTGGCAGAATGAATAGACCAATAGCTGTCACATTTTTGCCAATATCAAATGAGATAATACAATGAAGGCATTTTGAGGACACAAAAATGGATTTGCTGAAAGTCTGACAGATTAAATTGGCCTAGATTCTCATAGGCAGAAGAACTAACATCAGCTCTTTCCAGTTAGGACAAAAAGGGGAAGGGGATTTGAAGTTTATTTAAATGGGCCCAATTAGTATTTTCTAAGCTAATTAAGGGCACAATGACTTAATTACTTAAAATTCCTGGATATCTGTGTTGCCTTCTATAATGAGATTGCCAAGTTAATGACTATTTTCATCCTTTTCAGATATTTATTGCTGGTGATGAGTTTGATATACGGGCACAGTTGATCGGTAAGTTTGCCGTTATCTGGTTAAAGAGTACTGCATTCCCAACTTTGGTATAAAAAAAAAACAGAGTCCATAAAACATGGTGAGTATCAAACAGCAGTCACGTGGAGGCTCCCTTGCATTTACCTCACAATGCCTGTGATATTGCTCAGGCAGGGTCTTAAAGTGTCTAAATTCATTTTCAACATCCTCTCTCACGCATCTGTGCGAAGACCAGCCTCCACTGTTTCATGGTAAGAAATTACCTTTTTTGCCTCTTAGAAGGTTATTTTTTTAAAAAAAAAAAAAAAGTAAGATTTTAAAAAAGATTTATTTTAAAATTATGTGCATGGGCGTGTGAAGGGTGGAATTATGTGCTTGTGGAAGTCAGAGAAAGCATCAGATCCCCTGGCATATGTGTGCTGGAAACCAAACTCTACAGGAGCAGCAAATGCTATTAACTATCTCCTCAGCCCCTTAGAAGCATGTTTTAAAGTCTTTTTCTTCAACTTGTTCTGCCTTAGGATCTTATAGCAATGGGCCCCCACCAATTGATCACCCTCTCTATGACACTACATGTTTTTGTATATGTATGTTTCTGTGGTGTACAACCCATGCGTATTTGTGTTTCATGTGTCCATGTATGTGCATGTGTGTGTGCACAAGTGCAAGTATGCATTGTGTACATACGTGTGTGCATGCATGTGTGCGTGCATGCATGTGTGTATGCATGCGTGCGTGTGTGTGTGTCTGAGGCAGGGTCTCTCGCTGAACCTATAGCTCATCTAGGCTAGTCTGACTATCCAGCTTGTCCCAGGGAGTTCCCGTCCCTGGTCCTCACATGTTGGGATTACAGGTAGGATAACCATACCTACCCTGCCTTTTTCTAGGGATCTGAACTCTGGTCCATATGTTTGCATGGAAAGCGCTTTAACACCGAGCCACTCTCCAACCTCCTATCATACTATATGTAATGCAAAACACTTAACTGAATGCATTATAATCGCTACACATGTAAAGGATGTTTAGGAGAAAACAGATGCAAAATAAACACAGTCCTACATTTCTACACTGAAAAAGAGTCAAGGAAGATAGGAGGGGGAGAGGATGGAGAGAGAAAGGAGGGAGGAGGACATTTACGGGCTTTTTTTTTTTCTCATAGAGTTTGTCTTTCCCTTTACATAATTACACCCAGCATTGGGGCCAGGAAACGCTGATTTCACTGCATAGTCATGTGAAGAATACTTGTGCAATCTGCCACTCAACTGATAGAGGATTTACTGGAGACCAGACCGGCCTTATTGGGAAGATAAAGGTATTCAAGGCAGGACCTTCAGTCTCACAATGCTTAGCATCCAAGAGGAGAAACAATATCCAGACATGCAAAGAAAACATTATTAGTGTCTAAAAGTACTTAGCAGGCAAAGTGAAATTTTTGGCTTATATCCAGTCCACTTTGGTTATTTACTTAAGTCCTGTGTTTGGGTACTGGGTCAAGAGAAACCACGGCTGAGATTCCAGGTGAGATTTTCCTTTAGTCCGTTAGATGAGGCCAACACCATTTGTCACTCTGGGTGTTGCTAAGATTCCCTGCTATCGTCATATGCCATAGGCAGCCTGCTGGAGCCCTGGGCCAGCAAGCAACACCTTCCTACAGC
The DNA here is from genome assembly GCF_014885135.2 of Alexandromys fortis. Taxonomy (NCBI): domain Eukaryota; kingdom Metazoa; phylum Chordata; class Mammalia; order Rodentia; family Cricetidae; genus Alexandromys; species Alexandromys fortis. The sequence continues at coordinate 2,218,059 of NW_026068006.1, read as the reverse complement.
CTCCCAGCTTCTAACTTCAATGTCTTTGTCTGTTTACCTCAGGTCCATTAGCACTGCCTTTCTTTGGCTGTTTGGTGCATAAGCTACTTCACTGAGATTTAGGAAAGTTGAAGGTAGGTAGCCTGGACCGGTAACTGTATGGCTTCTGCACTCTGTTGAAACATAGTGTGTTCAACTAACTTAGGATAAAGTCAGATTTTCCAGGGAAAAGACACATGAATGCTGCCACAGACGAAAACCTGAAATCCGTGTTTTCTCAAGATCAGCACCCTAGTCTGCTAGGCTGACTTCACGGTCCAATCAGCTCCTAGCCTCAGTGTGGAAGAAGAGCAATTGTTTGTGAAGAAACCTCATCTGGAAGTTCCCACACAAGATCCGCCATCACTGTCCTTAGGAAGGTGCTCCCAGAGCAGTGTGCACAGCATCCCTTCGAGTGGCCCATCACACCCCTCACTGGCATTCAAAAGTCCACTTGGAAGATTTTGCCTGGAGTCATTCATACTGGATTCCGCTTGTTGAACAAAGCACTTGTGGCAAATGTGGTAGAAAGACGGGCTAAAGAATGGAACTGAAGTCAGGAAATGTTCATAAACTTGCTCCTTGTCCAATACCTGAAAAAGTATAAGGTAGTGTAACTAATATATAGCTAGGCAATCAATAACTAATAATCCTCAGATTAAGTGTTGTAGCAGAGAATTTCTTTCACATGCTCACTGCCTTGAACTGGAGAACTCAGAGCAGGAGACGGGGATGAAGCAAGCGGGGAAACTCCAAGGGGCAGGACAACAGCATGGGCTTCTGGAGCCTTAGAAAACCCATGAAGATGCTAAAACTGGTCTTGAGACCGTGAGACCACAAGAGAGAGATTTCTTGCCATCAGCCCTGACTCTATTCCTTCGCTTACATACTTGAGCCAGTAGAACATCAGAAATGTTGGTAAGTGGCTTTCCTGGCTGGGTCAAGAAAATAATGCAATGTCTGCATTTTGGCCACAGGAACATTTGGCTGTTGAAGACTTCAGTTACTGCGTAAATTGTTGGACTGCTCTAAGCTCATGAAACTATGAAGATACTAAAACTGGTTCTTATGGAGAGACCACGTGATTGACAATGAAGGGTGTCTATGCTGCCTAGACGTTTCAACCTCAGATTATTTTAGCTCCACTCTCCTCAACTGAAATTGTGTGGGAGACCCAAATCGAAGGGACCTAACCACACCTTCAATTTCTGTCCCAACAGATGGAATGTGAGCCGGGCATAAATTACTGCTTTTGATTTAAACAACTCAGATTGAATGGGCTTTCTCCTTGCATGGAAATTGGCAAAAGAACAGTTATGAAGGAGACGAACGGGATGATAAAGGACAGTTGCTGGGAGCAAGGACCACTCTAAACAGGATGCCCCAGAAATCACAGCCTGGGGGAAAGATAAGAGGAAGTCACGGAAATGCATCCCAGGAAGAAACCAAGACCCAAAGGGAGAGAAAAAATTTGTGCACAGGTATGGTCTCAAAATAGCTCCAATAGTGTCAGTGAATGGAAGAATGAAGCTGGACACAAAGGCAGGAGGTGAATACATAAGGCCTTTGGGAATTGATAAGGACTTTGGGCTTCATTGTAAGTGCAGGGAAAGCCCTTGGATTGTTTAAAGCCCCTGGAACCCTTAAATCCACACCCATCACTCCAGATGCTTCGGCTCCCTCATCCTTTCTGCACTGTTCTTGACTTGTGGGAGCCCAAAGAAGAGGCTTCCAAAATGAGATCAAATGGGTAGCATCCAGAGAAAGTATACACACAACCACACTCACCATTTTCTGCCCACATTGCTGTGGCCCTCACCTCCAGGCCTCAGGGAGGAGGAATTCTATCCTCACAGGGTCTCCTGACCAGCAGGGCATCTTTCTCTAAAGCCTTTTAACATTACACTCTGGGCTTTTTTTTTTCTCTGTAATTTTCATTCCCAAGGAGTTTTGCCTTGTAACTCTCCATGTTCATAGCCCTTGGTGTCTGGAACGGTGTAAGCCGCAAAAGACTTACTAAATATTTGATTAGGAAAAAAATGTACACATTTAGCAAACTGTAATCTAACCTTACCCTTAACTGTAAATCTTGATAAACCCCTCCCAGTGACACTTTTAGCTTTTAAGTCTTCATTTAATTAGACCCTGTCGCAGTTGGCTTTTGTTTGTTTGTTGTTTTTTTAACAACAGTTACAAGTCTAAAGATACTCCGAAGACTTCTAGCTCTGTGTACAAAGAGGTGGTAGGAAAGGGGGGGGGGTGGCAGGTGAGGGCAGACGGGGGGAGGGGGATGGGGGTGGGCCGGGTGGTCGACTGGTTCTTATCATAACTGTTTAAATTTCATTTACATTTTTCTCTGGGTTGCTCAGGTCCAAGACAGTGTTATTTGATGTTAAACACCTGCCTCTCCACACAGCACCGCAGCCAGCTCTGCCAAGAGCAGTATTGATATTGCTGCTGCACAGAATTTAGAGAATTGTGCAGTGAGGCCCAAACGTGGCCACCATCGGCTCCCTGTGGTTCACAGGATTCTGCTCCCACAGCGTTCTAGCGTGCCGCACTCTGGGACTTTGGGGCTCCTGTGCTGGAGCAAGCTTCTCAGTGTTCATGTGTCATTTGTCTGTGCTCTCTAGCCAACGTGGGTCCCTGTTCACTGTCTGACAAAACCCCAGGGAGACGAGTGAAGCCTGGGCTCAACGGCACTAAGCTTTGGTCACTGGCCACAGTCAGAGTTGTCTTCAGCTGGAGGGCTCCCTCCTGGGACATCTAAAACAACCCACAAATTTCATAACAAACACAGGGGAGACCTTAGAGCAGTGCTTCTCAACTCAGGGTCTGTACTAACCACCTGGAGTCGTGAAAAATACAGATCCCAGTGCCGTATGTCAGGAGTGGAGCGTAAGGCTGCATGCCAAGATCGTGGGAACAGACCAGACTGGTGGAGGTCAGACTCAGATTCTCCATCCTGTAGTCTGAGCACAGGAATTCCAGAGTAGTTGTCGGGGCTGCTGAGATGGCTCCACTTGAGGACCTCATTTTGGACCCCTAGCATGCCTGTAAAATGCCAGAAGGCGTATGAGAGCATTGGAGAGGTGGAGAAAGAGAGGGGGAGGAGGGTGGAGGGACATGGAGAGAGCTAGATCCTTGACAAGTCAGTCAACCTGTGAGTCCAGGTTCAATGAGAAGCCGTCAAAAATAAGGTGGAGGAACAATTGAGGAAGACACCAGACATCGACCTCTGGCCTCCACGTGTACCTGACACACACACACACACACACACACACACACACACACACACACGAGAGAGAGAGAGAGAGAGAGAGAGAGAGAGAGAGAGAGAGAGAGAGAGACAGACAGACAGACAGACACAGACAGAAACAGAGAGAATGACCTCTGGCCTCCATGTACACCTGCACACATGCACACATGCACACACACATGGGAGGGAGGCATGACTTCATGTCCAGCAGTATCAACTTTACCTGGAAACTTGGTAGTAAGTTCAGACCATTGGCCCCTATGCTGAAACTCCTGGATCAGGATCACCTATTCTAGAGGTCCCAAGGGGGCTGTTTTCTAAAGGATGCCTCAGAGAATTCTGACTCAAGGTTACTGACATCCAACAACAAAGATGTAATCAAAATACCAAGATAGGGATCGAAGAGCTTCAGCTATTGTCTCCAGACTTTCTTCTCATAGTCAAGGGCTTTGCAATCAGGCTGTTTCAGATGTAGCGATTTCAGCTCTAGATCTACAGTAGAGTCCCTCACCAGAGGACAATGGTTACATAAAAATCCCCAGCAATTACTTCCTTCTAAAAGATGAGTTCAGAGTCAATAGGGTGGCTCATTTGCTAACGGATCCTGCCTCCCAGCCTAACAATCTGAGCTCAATCACTGAAACCCACTTGGTGGCAGGAGACAACCAATTTCTCCAAGTTGTCCCCTGACCTCCACATTAGCACTGCAGTGTGTGCGTGTGTGTGTGTGTGTGTGTGTGTGACACATACAATAAATGAATGAACATGTAATAAAAAAGGACAAATTTCTTCAGCCTTCATTCAAAAGCCTTGAACAGTGTAATATGTGCTTAAGACAAGTCATTAGAACCTGGAGTGCCCAGGTCACAGGATGCTGGAGCTCGGAAAGTCTAGGCCCATCTCTGAGCATCCGGGTCATCCCACTTCCGTGGGGCTGTCAGACTGAAACACCGCAGGCACAGAACCCACTTCCCTCTGCTCAAATAGAGCCAGGCAAGTGTGCAGCCTGCTAAAGTGACTGGCATTTTAGGTCAATAAGGCTAGTAATAATTATGCTGTCTTCTCCCCATTGGCTGGAAAAACATCTCAGACCTCGGACTTTTAGCCTAATTCCCAGAACCGCCTAGACCACGTTAATTGTCTATCACCTCTGAAAGTGCAGAAGGGCAGGTTACCCCACAGGTCACCAGAGAAGGTGGAACCTGGAGCCTGTCCAGGCCACGTCACACCACCTGGGACTCCTGTGAACCGGCGCGGAACACTCATTTCTACGCCGGTTTCAACTTTCACAACGGGGACCACTTCGCAGTTTCGGCTTTAGGAGTAATCTCGGAGAGAAATCCATAAAGCCCTACTAATGCCGTCTTGACTGTAGCTGTTGAGTGGGCGACGGGCTGCAGTTTGAATAACGCTGACGAGGATCGTGCTAGGCGGCTGGGACGCTCTTCCTCCGAGGCCTCGAAGCACCCTGCCCATATGACCTCACTAAGCCTCACGACAACTTCTGAGACAGATACGGGAAATATTCCCATCTCTATTTCTCAGGAGGAGAGAGAAAGCACCGTGGACTATCGGGTGTCACTCTGAACTCACAGTGAGCTCGAGACTCACCAAGAGCAGCCGGAAAGGTTCCAGGGGTTTAGAGAATGGAGCTAGATGAAGGAAGGAGAGAACCTCAATAGTGACATAAGCAACATTGACTTTGGAGAGCACAGGATTGCTAAGAAATAGAAAAGCGCCGACTTTTAAATGCCATGCCTGGGGTTGAACGAATGAATTTGGGGTGTTCCCATTTTGTCTCAGAACACAAATCTTGCAGCCCCGTTTGTACTTCTGGCTGTCGGGGAACCGGGTGCCTCGTTGCTCGTCTCCACCCCAGTTCTTCTGCTCCAGAAGCCCCACTCCCGGGGCGGCGTGGGGGGGGGGTAAACTTCTGCTTAAAATGCTCACTCCGTTTTTCCTTGTGGTCCCTTGACTCCAACTTCTCCCCAGTGCTGCCTTTGAAATCCACATTTTATTTACTCAGCAATTGCAGAAACTTCCCCAGGAGGTCATTGGGGATATTATCAAAAATACCTCAGAGATCCTGAGCCGGTAGGCTAACAGTTAAAATTACTTAAATCCCTTAATTGCCCTCTGCCTCCCCCTTTTCCTCTTCCCCCTCCCGTCCATCTCCTGAACCACTTCTTCCTCCTCCTCCACTTCCTCCTCCTCCTCCTTCCTCTTTCCTATTTGAAACCGTCAAAGGCTCCTTGACATGCTTGGCCGTGGACACGGAACGTATTTTCTCATTAGGTTAATTAATGACTCTGCTTGGGTGGCATAATTTGCTGTAAGTTTCCTTTTAGAATTCTGTCATAACTGAAAAGGATCTTATTTTTGTTATGTTTTGTGGTGTCTTTAAATTTTTATGACTTCTACTTTGTTTAGTCTGTGTGTAATCCTTCTTTTGAAACCTAATGTCCTAGAAAATTTACAGTTTTCTCTCAAAACCATCACTTTTTTTACATTTTACAGCGATTCCTGTCTCTTTGGTTCCCACTAGAACTTCATCTAAGTCTTTAAGGTGTGAGCCACAGCTCGGGGAATTTATGATTACATCGGCAGCGTAAACTCCCCAGGTGTGATGTATTAAACTTGACAAGATGCTGTTCATTAATCTCTGAAATCTAGCCAGGTGTGATGTAGTGAAGGGAGGCTTCCAACCAGCGCGGCTAAGAAGGGCCAAGCTGCCCCACTGGAGAGGATTCCTTCCCACTGCTGCCAAGGCCGCCTGGGTGGGGATGGGGAGAGCCAAGGAGCTTCGCCTCGCCAACGGTGGTGTTCCCTGTCTCTGCTGGCGCCCCTACAGCTCTGCAGCTCTTCTCATCTTTCCACACATCTGGTGATTCAACAGATGTTTATTGAGAGCCTACTCTGTGCCAGGAACCAGGTGGGCTGGGGAAGGTAGTGGTGGCAAAGGGGGCACCATTTCGCATGCTGTGGGGGCTCGTTACTTGTCTGGCTGTGAAGAGGGCTGTCAATGCACCCCTCCTCGGTACCACTCCTTTTATGCCTGTGTGCCCACATGAAGCGTTGATGCTAGCTGACCCCCATCACCTGTGAAGAGCCGGGGAGCATCAGTCAGTCCTCTATTATCTGTGAAACTTTTCTGAAATTACTCCAAAAATTTTTTAAAAATTCTTAAAATAATTGCTTATAAAGTAGGATCCATGAAAGTATTTTTGTTTGTTTATTTACATTTTATGTGTATGCATGTTTGCTTGCATGTATGTATGTTCACTATGTCCAAGAGAGGCCAGAAGAGGGCATCATATCCCCCAGAAGTAGAGTCATAGACTTCAGCTGCCATGTGGGGTGCTGGGGACCGAGAGCAGCAAGTGTTTGATGCAACTGGGCCATTCCCTGGCTTCCAAAGAATGAATCTGCTTTGTTTTGTTTTTTCTTTTTCTTTTTTGAGACAGTGTTTCTCTATGTAGCCCTGGCTGTCCTGGAGCTTGTTCTGTGGACCAAGCTGGCCTTGAACTCACAAAGATGGACAACCTCAGTGCTGGGATTAATGGCATGCGCCACTACACCCGGCCAAAGAATGAATTTTTAAAGTTACTAAAGTTAACAAAAAGCAAATGATATGAATATGAGAATTAGATTGCCCCCGGTGACAATCAAATGATATGGATAAGAGAATTAGATTGCTCCCGGTGACAATCAAATGATATGGATAAGAGAATTAGATTGCCCCCGTGACACGCTACATTCCGCCTTTCTTGCAACTGTGGAAACGTGGATCTGGAGACCTAAACTCCCCAACTGATATTCCGCAAAGGACAATATTCTCACAGGATTTTTTTTTTTTTTGCCTTTTCTCGTCTTCCACACCACTTGCGGTTTGTCATATCAATATTAAGATTTCCTAAGCATGAAATAAAAAGACATGAATAGAAGAACCATCATCCTCAAGATGAAGAAGAAATACCTGTCAAATCAGTTCTTAGTTCTCCTGCTCTTAAGATCTTTGCCTCCCTTCTGCCACCTCTCTCTCTCTCCCCCTTTTTCTCTCTCCACTCGCTCTCTCTCTTACACACACACTACCAGTGGGCTGCCCTAAATCATGGCTAAACACACCCCATTTGTTCCCCCCCGTCTGCACGTTCATTCTGCATTTTTCTGTTTAGAGCACATAAGCACTTACAGGGGCAGACTGTGGCTACTCCTGGTCAGAGCTCCATTCAAGAAGACCTGACTTACAGTCTAACCTGACTAGTGAGGTCTGTTAGACTGATTATGTTGTGAGGTGGTTACATCACACACACACACACCTTTTCAGAGAGAATTTTCTGTTTCAAAATAGAAATGGTGGCGCTGAAAGCAATATTTTCTTAGCCAGCCGGATGCTTGAAAAGATAAGGGCTCTGAAAACCACGTGCACACCTCTGAACCAACTGTGGGCGGCCAAAAGGACTCCATCAAAGAGTAGAATTAGCTTTTCACACCCAAACAGTGCTTTGTTTAAGATGAAAATTTATGCCCATCTAGAGAAATGGGTCACGGGGTTAGACCCCTAGAACTGAGAGGATTCTTAGAGATCTTTGAATGCCATTTTATCTTATTACAGATGGAAAAGGGAAGTGAGGCCTGGAGTTTGTGCCTTATTCAAGACCTTAATGCCTAAGCTCAAAAGCAGATACCAGATGCTAGGCGGTCTGTCTCCTCCTTCACCTCCAATGACCCACCTTCCGCAGCCTAGGACCTGGAGATGCTAATGTTTGGGCTGAAGAAATGGCTCAGCAGCTGAGAGCGCTTGCTGTTCTTGCAGAGGGCCCACATCAGATGGCTCACAATTTCCTGTTACTCCAACTCTCGGGAATCTGACACCCTCTTCTTACCTCCATGCACATGCATGCATGTGTTTGTACACCCAAAGAGATACACAGATGCGTGCATAAATAAAAATAAATCTTTAAAGTGTTTCCTCATGTCTCATACCTTCTTTACACTGGATAGTATGGGCAAGCACTGGGAAGTCCCGTGAGTACACACTGGTAATTGTGGAGCCAATGTCAACCTTTTCTACACTGGGAGATAAGAAGAATGTAGGCAAATTTTACATCTGCCCGGGACAGAAAGATGGTTTTCACATGCCAGAAAATGTACAGTTTTATCCTTTCTGGTTCCATTACTTTCTCCTGGGGTACTCTGTTCTCTCCAAGAATCTGCTTTTGAAGATTCTTTTCTTTCTTTGGGAGTCTCCCTCTCTTTTGAAAATATATACCAGTCAGCAGGGAGGACTCATTGAAGAACAGAGCCCAGGCTTCTAGCAAGGCTCTGTGAATGGAAAATGAACCCACACCACCCGAGCATGGGCCAAGAGTAACAGACCCAGCCAGCCCCAGCACCCTCTCGACATCGCCAGCACTAATGCTTCTCATTTCTCGCTTTCCTTGCAGAGGAAAATGGGGTGTCCGGCAAATCAGACCAGGGGAAAAAAATAACACCTTCACACTCAGGGCAACATTGCCAGCCTGTGCCACAGACATCCCATTCGTTGTTGTTTGGCAGCAAACACAGCTCTTGAAACAAGATGCAGAAGACAGGTTGGCGAGAAGATGTTGGTCAGAGATGGTTTGTGATTATTTCTTTTAATTCGTAGTTGTACAGGCTGAAAAATATCACTGTGACTCAGTTTTCTGCAGTAATCCTAGCAAATCCATACACAATATTTCCTCAAATGACTTCAAGAAATGGATCCCCTGGTTTCCCACAAATTATTTTAATAACTTGCACCCCCAATTCAATTGGTATGTATCATTAATTGGTAGAAACCCGACAAACTCAAGATTCAGTATTTCAGTGTTTGTCCAGGGAGAAATTGCAGAGTGCGATGTTCCAGGCTGAAAAGATCATTCTTGATTGTGTTCCTAATTCCTACTTGGCATTTCCTCTCTTCCTAATCAGAAGGAGAGCACTGGGGGACAGGAAAAGAAAAATCCCACCTTCCTGATGATGTTGGCTTCCATCCTTCTTGCCAACCAAAAGCAGCAACTGAGGGGCGGAAAAGGATGTCCTCCTGATGAACCAGACCTTTGGATTCAGTCAAATGACTTGGGCTTGCATTTGTGCTCTTCCGTGAGCTCAGTGTGTGTCATCTCTGGGCTATCAAGATCCTTATGGCCTCCAACACACACACTTTTTAATAAATATGAACAGCCTCTTCCAGGCTTAACAGTCTGACTTTGTTACCACTGGCATTAGATTTTTATCAAGTAGGCAGGAGGACCTTCAAAAATGGCTACTGTCACATGTACAGAGAAAACACAAGCTTATATTTGAAGAGATAGATACTGTGGTGGTTTGGATAAGAGTGGCCCACAGATTTATAAATTTGAATGCTTAGTCAACAGGGAGTGGCACTATTTGAGAAGAACTAGGAGGTGTGGCCTTGTTGGAGGAAGTGTGCCACTTGGGGTGGACTTTGAGGTTTCAAAAAGCCCAAACCAGGCACAGTCTTTCTCTTCCCCTCCCCCCATCTTTATCTCTATATCAGTTCCAAAGCCTTTCCTCCATGCATTCTCTGGACAAAGTCCATACAGAGTTATGTACGTGCAACAATTTATTTAAAGTGTCAAGTGAAGGCTATTCGGTTTGGTGAGTACTAACATAAAGTCAAAATAAGAGAGAAAAGAATATTTGTGTGTGTGTGTGTGTGTGTCTCGTACAAGTTTGTGCGCAGGTGCACTTGCTTGTGAGTGCATGTTAGTGGCCAGAGGTTAATTAATACCAAATGTCTCCCACTATTGCCCCCCCACCTTTTTTTAGAAGCGGGATCCTTCAATGAATCCGAAGCTGGCCAGAGAGTCTCTGAGATCTTCCTGTCTCCTCTTGATACTGAGGTACACATGCCATCTTGCCCACATTTTACATGGGTGACAGGGACCCAAACCTAGGTCTTCATTCTCATGCAGAGATTCCCCTTCAATCCAAAGCCATGTCTCCAGATCCTATTCATAATTTATATGTGAGTTAATAAATGTATTATCTTCTGGTGGAAGGTACAACCAACAATTAAAAAGTCACAGGAATATTATTACCCATCAGATTGAGTGGACTTCTTGTTAATTATGTTTTTCCAATAACTCTTTACCTACCCAGGCTTCAAACCAGAATGCTTCCAGGGCAGGAGAGGCAGGCTCTCTCCTGAAGGACTGTCAGGAGCAGGGCCTTAGCCATGTGTTACACATCTTATGTCTCATAAACGTAAGCGCTGCAAAGAGACTTAGAGAAATGCCCCGGGGCCTTGTTTTCACCCATAAAAGGATCTTTAACATTTCCTGGCTAGGATGGACACCCTTCATCCCATCCCTTGTCCACATAAGGGTACCTTGGCTTCTCTCCATGCCCTCCTGTCTTGTGGAAGCCAGGGCAGTGGGGGACAGGAGGAGACTCCAGGTGTCCAACTCTGTGGGGATTAGAACATCTTAGATTTCAAGCCACCACCACTCACCTTCGCTCTCTGTGACAGGCACGTCTGCTCTTTCTGCTGCCTTCATGGACACGCTTACAAAAGAAAGCACCTGTCTAGGAAAGCCAGACATTTACAGCAAGGCTGGGGAGACAACAGATCTCATTCGGGAAGTTTCGGGGCCTGAACTTTTCCAACAGCTGTATCTGCGCTATACTCAGACTTCTGTGAGATTTGGTGTTGAGAGAAATATAGTGCTTGTCTCTGCCTTGGAAACACATCTGAAAACCTGCCACAGTCTATAGCAAGGGAACCAGAGGTAAACATTTTATAGGACTTGGAATTCTAGGCCTTCTCCCCTAAGGAAGGTTGAAACACGCTAGTAAAATGAAAAGTTTGCCTGAAACCAGATTCTTCTCTGAACACAAAAGAAGATTATCATTTCAAGCATTTTCCCTCCTTGGATTTAGTCATGAATATTAAGTATTGGTACCTAAGCGCCAGAGTGACAAACCCAAGTATAGACCACCCAACAACTTAATTCCAAAGGATTATTTCATGTAACTCAAGCTCTGTTTATCCGCGGGTGAGTGACGCTGCCCACAACTGCCTGTAACAAACACTGGCAGGCTCCATGGCAACTTGACCCTTTCCTTTCTCACCAGTTTATTTTCAGAGAGATGGGAAAATATTTCCCACTTGTAGTTGACGACATGATTTCCGAAGTAGCTTGCCTAACCTTCAATTAGCCAAGACCGACCCAAATGCCACTCACTCACATGGAACCCTGAGCCAAAAAGATCATTATTCAATATTACAAAAATCTAGCAAAACATCTTTTGAATTTGGTGATGCACAGGTCCACAGAAGCAGTTCACTTTCTCTTACCATTTTAGGATTTGCCCTCCTCTAAGAGGCATTCCTTTTATGTCCTTTTAACCCTTCTTTTGCCATCAGCATCCAACATCCCAGCCCTCTTACATGAGTGTCCCCATCCTCCTCCCTGGCCATGTCAAGGGGAAGACAAAGATACAGCTTTTCCTCTCGAAAGCTAAGAGTGTACCTCTCTTTCCTCCTGAAAACACGAAAACACAGATGTTGAATCAGTTCTGTGATGGAGACAGGATGCCAGAGTGAAAAACACACCCTTAGAGTATTGCTTTCCTGGGGGAAATAAACTCCTTTTCTAGGAGGAATGTGAAGCCAGGTGACCGGAGAAACCCCGGGGCAGGAGAACGCTCAGCAGCTTGATCCGTAGCTAATGTTAACGAATGTAACTGTTCTATTCTAAGACAACTTTCCGGGACACTCACGGTAACGTTGCTAAGGTCTTGCGGCCTGGGGAAAGAAGTCAATCAACTGGACCCCAGGTAGCCTATCAGACGGAGAGGCCCTGAGAAAAACAGCTCCTGTACCAAGAAGACATCTTCTGGAAAGTCCATGGCATTGGCTTTGGAAATGAATTACAGGCAGTGTCGAGATTAATAAAAGGGGCCACTTGGTTTGTCCTTGTTCAAATGCCTCCCATACAGGACGAGAACAGCTTGAGTTCAAGCCGTGGGAGGTGTGGATGGAATCCCCAGACAGCTTGTGGCAATCATCATGTTCATCCGCTTGGGTTGACAGTTTTCAAAATGGATTCCTCAGTGTTAAGAAATCAGCCACATTTCCACCAGCTTCCCTGTGAAGGAGTCTCCGCTGGGCACTTAATTAATCCCCCAAAGGCTCAGCGGGAGGGCCCTGTTCAAAAGGGAATTCTTTAGTAGGCTGGGGGAAAGATCTGGTGTGAATAAGAAGGTGGGTCATGAGTGGCCAGACCTCACAGATGGCCACTGTGTTTCTGAACAAACTTCATAATGAGTCAGGCCAAAGGCCGTTCAGAAAACCTTTGTATAAAGCTCTGTTCGTGGTGGAGATCTCCTGTGCCTGCTTGGTCCCCGTCACACCAGCAGATGCCAGTTCCTTGGTGGCCCAAATTTGCCTGAATTTAGAGGAAAGAATTTGCCTCCCTACCCTCTCAGCTGGGACCCAGGAGTATCTCCCGTGGACAAAGATCATAAATGGTGCGTGCTTACCGCACACTGAGAATGAATATTTTCCCATGATAGGAATCCACTAAACACACTGGTGTGTGTCAAAGGATGCTGTAGACTCCGCTGTACACACTGGGAAGTGCACATGGTGCTGAACAAATGCTACTGACTCATTCTAGAAGTCCAGAGCTAATCAAAAGGAGTTACCATTTACTTCCGGTAGAATTACAAGTCTAGAATCCATTACTTGTGTCTTCTGTTCCATCTCCTATCTGCTGGCAGACACTGCGGATAAATCATCTACATGACCATGTGTAAATCTTGACATTAACATGCATAAATTACTTTGAAAGGAGTTTGGAAAGACAATCTTACCACTCAATATTCAAGAATTATGCCCTGTGCTTTTTCCAAACTTCCCATTACTTGTTCAGCTTTTTAAAACAAATGCTCTTATTTACAGAGCTCAATTTGATTTCACAAAGAATTTATTTCACAACTTCAGGCCAAAGTGCTTTTCATAATTTAATTATTAGTATTGCTACATTCAAGATGGGTTTTTCCATCCGTCTTACAGAATAATAATTTCCTAAATGTGTTTTTAAACAATAGGACCTTTAAAACTCATTCCACAGAAAAAAAAGAAGTGTATAGTATCCAAGGAATGGGAAATGGATTTTAAACGGTGGCTAATTGTTGTTTTATCATTTTTGTCAGTCATTCCTAATGCTTTTCGTGACGATTTCTGTGGCTACATGACCTTCTTCCTGAAATAAGTTAATGAGAAAGCAGCAAGCGAGCTTGAGATGTGCCCTGTAAGCTGGTAACAAGCCTCCTTCAGCGGGAAGGAACTGATGTGGGCACGAAGGAAAAGGGACATTGTGGCTCCAGTGACTGTATCAGTGAAGATAAAGGAAGGAGTGGATAGACCCTTCCGTATTTTCTATCTGATTCAGACGACAGCTGCAGAAAGCGACAGTTTGAAACCTGTGTTAATAGTTACACAATGTCGCTATTAACTACGTAAAGAATCCACAGAGAAGGATGGGGCAAAATACTTGTGTGCTATTAAAATTAAATTGGGATTATTTTGAAATAAATCGTTGTACTCTAGTGGCTTCCCCAGAAAATTCCTTTAAAAGAATATATAATTAAAGAAATTGTAAGGGCATTCAGATGATATACTAGAAAATGGGCATCTTATTTAGCACCAGAGGAAGAAGACAAAAGAGGAATAAAAAAACCTTGAAACATACACAAAACATTAGAACACAGACACCAATTAGTAGTGACTGCATTAGTTATACATGAATTCAACATTCCAGTTGAAATGTAGAAATTGGAATAATAAAAGTTTTGTAAAAACAACAATATGCTGTCTTTTAAAACACACTTAGGGGCTTGACAACAGGTGTCGAATCTCTGACACCCATATAAAGAGAGAGGAGAGAACTAACTCCCAAAAGTTGTACTCTAGCCTCCACTCCCAAACTCTGTCATGCATGTGCCCTCAGCCACACACACATGCACACACACATACACACATGCACATACGTACACATGCATGCACACACCAAACAAAAATTCCAAAAACTTAAATTAAGACCCAACTTCATCGAAATTAAAACTAATGAATTAAAGTACCTCTCAATTAGCACATGTGTGTCCTAACTAGAGGACACCAAAATACATCAAGCAACAATTGATAAGGTTAAGGAGAAAGCTAATTCAACAAGAATCACTTCCATTAAGACAATAAAACCAAAGACTTAACATTACAAACCATCTGCATCTCAGATCCAAGACACTCCATCCAACAAGAGAAGGATTCATATTCCTGACCGAATGTGAAAAAGAAATCTCCAGATTAGAACATATTTGAACATAAAGTAAGCCTTGGTACATTAAAGGAATTGACCTTATACCAAGCATGATCTCAAGTCACAACAGATTAAAATTTGGAATTAATAATAGAACAAAATTTTAAGATTTCGGTAACATAGAAGTTGGGAAATATGATATTTAAAAGAAAAAGTCACACGAAAAGTTTAAAAACTTTGAGATAGATATAACCAAAACACAAAATTATACTGCACAAAACCCAAACTCTCCCCATCAGACGCCTTCCCCAGCTATGTTTCTGTCTGTCGGTCAGTGCTGCCCTCAGCTCCGGTCAGAGAAGTTTCTTTCTGCCCTGACTAGAAGTTACCACACAGATCCTGACTGGCCAGAGTGCGGAGGTAAGTGACTACTGAATATGTCGCCTTAAGAGGGCATCATAGCAAAGCCTCCCATGGCCCAAGGACCATCGTAGAAGATGGGCAAAAGGAATGTCAGAACTGAAGGACACAGAAGAGAGTTGCAGAGTGTTGTCTCCCAAGCGTGGCATGGCCGCTGCCCTCGTAAAATTGCGGGAGCTATGACCTGCACAGGCCTACACAAGATTAGGTTCATCAGCATTCTGTCATTGTGGGTACGGCAGATCACAAGGCCCACCTGACCTGAGGATTTTTAAGCAGCTAGTGTTGGGGTGAGGAAGGCTCGACAGTCCCGCCCCTCCTTGAGGAGCTACTAGCAGTTAATGGTTGCTGGGAAACTGGGGAGAGAATTTTTTCGGTGATGGAACCACTGAGAAGATGCTCATGCTCCTCCAAATAACCCTTCACCCATACAACACAAATGAAACTCTTTGGGCAGATCTAGATAAACAAACAAACAAACCAATCAATAATGGGAGGTTAGCTGAGAAGGGAATGGGCTACGTGGAAATAAAAGAAAGAATAGAGGGCAATAGAAGGAGGATATGACCAAAGCATTGGCGTAGATGTCTGAAAATGTAATTACGAGCCCTATTATTATTATATGTAGTTAATATATGCTAAAAAATAATTTTAAAAAGAGGAGAAAGCCAGTCGAATACAGGACTTCCTTCTTCCCCATTCTTCCCCATTAACCCCCAACACCATCTGTCTTCAGCTTTTGATACACCATGACTATCTGCCTCAGGCTGCTGCTGCCTCGCCTTCCCCACCACGGTGGACTGTACCCTCAAACTGGGAGCCAAGACGGACCTCCCTTAAACGGCTTCCACAAGGTATTCTGCTGGAATAATGAGAAACGTGGCTAATAGAGGTAGGCAGCACAACTGCTAACATATGAGGAAGGAATACGGTGTGTTTTCATGTCAACAGACTATCTACCTAGCTCCATGGTGAGGAAATTTGATATGTGTACAGTATGGATGAATCTTGTGCTAAGTCAAAGAGGCAATATGCAAAAGGACATGTACTGCATGCTCCCTCTCTGAGGCAGTTACGGTAGTTAAATTCACAGAGACAAGAGAGCAGCAGCTCCCAGGGGTTGGTGGAAAGAATGTAACAAGGCTTTGCTGTCTAATAAATGCAGGGTTTCTGTTGGGATCATGAAACAGTTCTAGACTTGGATAGTTACATGCCCGTGCAATAATGTGGATGCATTTAAGGTGGCCAAAATATTAAGTTTTACAGTATGCATATTTTACCATAATTATAGAGAAAGAAATAATACACTAAAAATTTTAAATGTTGGGGGAGAGTTAAGAGGGCTATGTATTCTATTGGTCTCTTTACAGAAATGCAAATCCAGCAATTTGACCAATCAAAGGTCATGGATAGGATGGTGTAACTATGAAGCCTCTACTTAAGTTTGAACCCCAGGAATCAAAAGCATTATCCTTGTCCCATCTCGTGCTTAACCTTCCTGTTTAACTGCTTCATTCTCAAGCCAGCTCTCCATGCCTGGGGCCCGAGATAACCACTAGAAACTTCTACCTTTATTGGGTTTACAGCTAGAACCTCTCTAGGGTAAGAGAGCCTCATTCAGTCAAAGGTCATGGGAAAGACTTGAGAACCGTAAAGTGCATATTGTAGCTGTGATAATGCAACGCGTCTGGCCAGGTGAGCAGGCTAAGAGAGAGGTTCAAGAGGTTCAAGAGCTACAGCGTCTGACTGAGAATGAAGGAGGCTTCCCTTGGAGAACTCTGGCGTGCTAACGCCAGATTGTCCTGTCTCCACACCTCCGCCCTCACCGCTCAATGCAAGCAGTAGTATTTGCAATGAGTAGTTGAGATTCTCTACCTAAAAACTCTATGGCTGCAAAGGATTGATGATGGGACCACAGGAAGACAGAGTCCACAGGTTCAGCTCTCAGTGTACCACCTTCCAGCCCCTATCTCGAAGTCTGGCCTGCGGAAGCAAACAATGTCTAAAGAAGCCATACTTTCTCCCATCTGTTTTACCAGAAGTCAAGTTGCTGGGACTGTTATCAGATCATCTCTTGACTTTCTTGGACATGGGGTGAATTGAATGCACATTAAGTACTAAAATGTACTTGTCTAGTTTATAGAAATCTGAAGAACTTTTTCCACAGAAATATGTCATGTTGTGTAAGTGTGCACACTGGATTTTCAGGTCACCTATGGCAGAATGCCTCTGACTATGTGACTTCAGCAATAGGTGAGCTGGGTGCTGAAGGCAGAGTTCAAGGTGGATTCCTTCTGAGGCTTGTCTCTTGCTTTGTATGTGGCCACTGTCCTCCTAACTTCATATGGCCTTCTTTCTGAGAATCTGTAAACCAATATCTACTCTTTATAGGGACATAATTTAGAAGGATTAAAGTTTACCTTACTGGTTTCATTTTAACTTAATTACCTTCTTTTAGATTCCATTCTGAGGGGCACTGATTTCAATATACCATTTCAAGAGAGACACAATTCAGCCTCTTCACAGTGAGCACCTGTGTAATGTGTCCAAAAAGGCAAAATATGTTAGAAATAAATGGTTTTTCCATCACCTTTCTCTCCACAGTCCACAATATGGGCTACAAATAGCATCCTTTCTTTAAATTTGAAGATGTAACATTATGGAATGGGCTCAGGATCTTCTGTCAGAAGAACTCAAGAGAAGAACCAAACTCCTTATCAGAAAGGAATTTGTACTCTCTCTGAGTAACAAGGCCAGGTTCTTGACTACATTCCTGTCACAGTCCAGCAACGAAAGACATTCAAATCTGATCTTCAGTGTCCACAAAAAATATTAGCCAGCAGGGCTGGTGGCCCTCACCTGTCACCAGGGGATCTGATGAGACTCCTGTGTTATATCTGAAGATTGTGTCACATCCTTGTCTCTGTGACTCAAGTGGGAACACGGCGGCCAATGTACTTCCTCCTATAGATGGCGAGGGGAATTATGAGAAGTTCCAATGGTTCGAGAGTGTGCTGATAGCATGATTTATAACCAGTAGGACCAGTGTGGCTATGTCCAGTGTTAGATTATGAATAGACTAAGAAAGAGGCTCTAGCTTTGCACTACAAACCAGCGCCATTGGAGAATCTCAGTGACGTGATGCTGGAGCAAGCATCTCACTGAAGAGATGGGTGGGATGGGAAGACACACAAGTGAGTAAAGAGGCAATAAAATGGATGCACAGTGGCCTGCCAGTCGCAGAGATCAGCTCCTTGCCGCTCTGCACCTCTTTTGTATGTTGATCCAGCAGCTCCATCTTCTCTTGCCCCTCTCCTGGACTAACTCCCAGCCCATATTTCATGGCTGGGAGGTCGTGCTGAGATTTCTTAGGGAGACAAAGTGACTTCGCTTCCTGGTGCAGGTCACCAGGCCACAGGGGCTATTATTGTGGCTGTTGTTTGTTACTGGAACTTTCCCCAGTCCCCATTCTTTCCCATCTATGGCAATCTGGGTCCTATTTCCCTTTTCCCAGATGCACTTGCAGTTGTTGTCTTTTCCCAATCAATCTCCAGATGTTGTTACTTAATCATTTTATTTCCAACACATTTTATCCTTTCCCGAACTTCTGCGAAGCCCCCTTCCTTCCCTGCCACCCTCCTGCTCTCGCCACCCCAACCAGGCTGATTCCTGAGAGCTGCTACAGCTCCTCTAAATCAGCTGGTTCTTCCTTGCTCCAGCCAAGCGTACCCAGCTCTGAAGAGAGAAGGAATGGCTGACTACAGGAGGACCCTTTCCGAATGGACTCTCAGCTGATAGCCAGATGCTGTTGAGGTCTGGCCGACTATTGTTTAAAATCCCTGTAGGGAGGAAGAATGCTTGCTGGGGTTCTGGGACTAACCCACAGTTTGTTTTAGAATGTTTTAAAAAATAATCTTTTGTGCAAACATCAAGCCAATAAGCCAAAAGTGCTTTTTGTGTTGTTGTTGAACAATATGAAGTTGCAATGCAGTCTTTCCTTGCTATAATTCTTTGTACATTTGATATTATTTGGAAACTCACATAAATTAATTTTTAGACAATTGAAGCACCTATTTAAGTTCTAAATCGTTGCAATTAATTAATCATTTTTGCATAAGCTCTCTTTAGAATGCCTTGCATATCAGTGTATACTGATTGTAACAGAATGCTTTCCTAATCATCTGGACAGAATATTCTAAATATTAACACCTATTCCCTAATATCTATGAAGTGTTAAGACTAGGTTTTTAAATCTTGGCATCATAGACCTTGTAGGTCAGATAACTTTGTTGTAATATGGCCTGTGCAATGTAGGACGTTTCAGCATCCCTAACTTCTCTCCCATAGGTGCTGAGAGCACCATCCACTGTGTGTGTGTGTGTGGGGGGGTGATAACCAGCAACTTAATAACAAAGTGTGCACTATCATCATGCACTCTAAACATCACCACAGGGGCCATAATCAATTCAATAAGAAAACCATAATCAATGCAATAAGAAAATAAAGCAAAATTAACAAAAAAATGATAAAGATTGGAAAAGAGGAAAAATTCCTTATTTGTAAATAATGTATATAGAGAAAACGCACAATGATATGCCAATTATTTGAATAAATATAAATACATTCAGAGGGTCACTAGAAATGAAAGTAACATACAAAAAGCAATAGGATTTACTATCCCCAAAATAACTGGAAAATAGAACTTTAAAGATACTGCAAACTACCTAATTATAAAAATCAGGAGCTGAAGAGATGGTTCACTGGTTAAGAGCATTTGTTGCTCTTGCAAACGACCTGGGTTTGCTGGCAGCACACACACACATGGCGGCTCACAACCACCTGTCACTCCAGTTCCAGGCATCCAGCACCCTCTTTGTCCTCCATAGGCACAAGGTTTGCATGTGGTGCTCATACATGCGTGTAGGCAATACTCATACACATAAAATCAAATAAATAAACCTTTTTAAAAAATTAAGTAACTATAAATTAACATAACAGGAAATACATATAATTGAAGACTACAAAATAGTCTAAAGCAGTTATAAAATCAAAAGGCAGTGAGTGAAAACACTGAGAGACTGTTCACGTTTCACCTTTCCAAAATTTATCTACAGATTCAATATGCCATTCTCACCAACACATAAGACTTCCCAACAAAAAATAAACAGAGAAATACGTGAGTTAAATGATATCTTGGATCAAACTGACTTAATAGAACATTCCATCCAAATGCTCTAGAAGAGATATTCTTCTCATAGACCATGGAACTTCCTCCAAAATAGATCATACATCAGGACACAAGGCAATTCTCAACAAATATGGAGAAACTGAAGCATTCCTTGCATCTTATCTGATACAAGTGTAATATAAAGCAACAGGAAGAGAAATTTTAGAACATACACAACCCATGGAGACTAAGCAACACACTACTGAATGATGAATGGACCTTTGATGAAATTAAGAAAAAAATGAAAAAGTTATATAATCAAATCATGCAACATAGCATACTGTGGTGAAGGTCTTCAGTAGGCTTACCTGCTTCCCAGGTCTGCTCAGTGGTGTGTTCCCAGGGAGTGTCTGCTGGTGTTTGAGGCTGGGATACTGGGATGAGTGGTGGGAGGGAAGGTTGGAGGAGAAGGTCTTTGAGATATGTTGGGGATAGGATCAAAGTAAAGGGAGACTACAGCAGGTTTCCTGCTACAGAGCTGGGGGTAAGACTGGGGTAGAGTACTGGATCTGGAGGAGCAGAAGGAGAGGGGGTGAAAGCTGAAAGATTAGAGAAGCAGAGTAGCCAGCTACTAGCCCTTATCTCTATGAAATCCTCAGACCAAATGGGGTATCCTGTCTCTACAAGTCCTCAGACTGAAAGCCTTGAGCCCCTGTCTCCTTAGCTCTGTCTCCTCCCATCTTATATTCCTCTCTCAGCCCAACCATATCCCTTCCTGTCTCCACTTCCCTGGTATTAAAGGTGTGAGCCACCACCACTTGGTTCTGTTTCTTTTTTAGACTGGATCAATTTTGTGTAGCCCAGGGTGGCCTTGAACTAACAGAGATCTATCTGCCTCTGTCTCCCAAGTGTTGGGATTAAAGGATTGTGCCACTACTGCCTGGTCTCTATGGCTAACTCGTGTGGCTAGCTCTGTACTCTGATCCTCAGGTAAATTTTATTTGTTACAGTACTAACAAAATATTACCACATTTCTCCTTTTTGTCTAAAATTAAAAAAAGGTTATAACTAATATAAAAACTATATACAATGAGCACAATAACTATATATAACATATACATGTAATAAATACATCAACAGTGTCTAGTCCATTTGCATTTGACAAATTCAGAGAAAATATTCCATTATCTAACCTACCTTGCTGCTTTGGCCTATGGCAGGGTAGAATAGAGCTAGGTGAGAAAAGTAGACTGAATGCAGGGAGAAAGAAGGCAGAGTCAGGCAGAAGCCATGTAGCTGCCCAAGAAGCAAGATGTAAGATAATAAACCACAAGCTTCATGGTAAAATATAAAATATTAGAAATGGGTTAATTTAAGATATAAGAGCTAGCTAGGAATATGCCTGATAGTTGGCCAAACAGTGCCATAATTAATATAATTTTGTGTGATTAATCAGGTCTGAGTGGCTTGGAAACAAAAGCACAGGCTCCATTTACATATAACTATCTAGTCTTCAACTCCATCAGAGACCCAAGAAAGAAATAATATTATCTGAGTAAACAGGAAGCGCAAGCAAACAACTTTCAAAATTGTGAGAAATGACAGAAACAGCTGGCTGCCTTGACAGTCACCCAAGGTTCCTCTGCAACATTGAAGCATCCATCTTCAGTCTATGGCCTAGCATATCTGTTAGACTTTTCGGTGAAACAGGATATTCTGAAGGGCTGTCCTATCTTGTCTTGGGAAAGTTTGGCAGTCCTTTCTTTTGTGTTCTGCTTGTTTAATTAGGATAATCTACTCTCAGAAATTGAGGCAAGAGCACTTTCTTGCCCAGTGGCTAATTTTTGCCATAAAGAAAGTGAATTCATATGGAGTTTCTCAGTGCCCATCATCTTTTTTGTTAGTAGATTGGTAATAACAGGAGCAAACAAGTCTCATTGTCCAAAAAAAAAAAAAAAGAAGAAGAAGAACCTATGTTATTAAAACATCTTAAATGCCATATTCTGTAGATCTCTAAAGTATTTGAAGATGACCTACCTACCCAAAATATATCTCTGTTTGACCTTGAAAATATACCGAATGTGACTACAAGTTTGACTGTAATATATGACTGACTACTAACTTGTATTTCCTAAATAGTTTGTAATAATAACTTTCAAGGACTATAAATTTGCATTATATTGTTAAATGAGCTATATAGGTACAATACCTTGAATGTACAAATGTATATAGAATATCTTCTAACAAAAATAACCTTAATTTTGTATCAATATGCAAAAATTTATATCAATGTAAATATTTAAAACTAACAGTTGCTTTTTGGTTTAAAAGTAGATCAATAATCTACCTTTTATCCTATTTCTATATCTCTCCTTTTTCTTTTCAAAGTAGATTTAATAATCTACCCTTATATCCTATTATATCTATATCTTCCTTTTTCTTTTCAAAACAAGAACCCTAAATCTAAACTTTTTTGTTCAACTTTCTTACTGACCATTACCAATAACAATTTGTAACCAATCCCCTAAACCACAAATATTCATAACCCACTGAATGACCAAAAACCACCCACACCACCTCTTGGTAAAGTGGGCATTGTGTTCTTAAATTTACTTCCTGCTGTCTGGGGAAAATGACATCTTTAGGGGATCCTGAAAAGAAAATTTTGGGCTAATTGTCAAGTCCCAAAAGAGGCAACTGTATCATTTGTTGTCCAGCCTCTGTATAATGAGAAAGTGGAGGACTGGCTAGAGCAATCTGTAAGGCTGGATTGTCTGAGCTAGCCACCTCAAAGTTGTCCTGAGCTGTTTGTAGTCCAAAACTGATATATAGTGTTTTCAACTTAGTGGTATTATTATAGTCTTGGTGGAATTATCATTGTAGGACCTCATCATCTTTTTGGAGACTTCAAGGTCGGATTATTCCTTTCTTGGTAATTTTTCCCAGTAGTCCTCACATTTTCTTTGGATGCTTATTTGTCCAAAGATCTTTAAATTCCTCAAGGTAGTTATTTTCATTTTCTTGGAAAGACAAAAACAAAACCTTCCCTAACCCTAACTATAGGAATTTTCCTTTCTGGCAAGTTATATCTGATCAAATGAAAAGCATTTGTTAGTTTTATAAGTTAATTTAGAGTGAGTGGTCTCACTGTTTGATAAACTATCACCTCTTCTAATCAAGAGATCTCTCTTGCTCAAATCTAATCTTTGTCCATTTTGATTTATGGTTTCTCCTGAACTTTTTGTTTTATTCTCATAGCTGCTTATCATCCAGAGCAGTATGGTTTCTTACGATAGGCATTAGGTTCTTTAATTGCTCTGGGAAGGAGTTTCCTCCACAGTGACAGGAAATGACTGAACTGAATTTGACATGGGGGCCTGTGAGAGACCCCTCAAGGTGTTTCCTGACAGCAAAGGTCTACCTTGACTGTTCCTTGTTGATCTACATTCATTAGTCCAATGCCTACCCTTGTCATGCCTTCTGTATAGAAGGGGTATTCTTTTTGCATTATGCTTAGAAAAAAACATGTTTCTAAGAATGCCCTCCTTCAATCCCCTTTTAGGTGACCTTGTTTTCCACAATTGAAACACTTGATGTTTTTATTTTTCTTCAAACCTCTGGAAATTACCTCTCCTACCCAAGCATCAACTTGATTATGAGATTCAATATTGATTGTGTTTCAGATCCATTCATCCAATGGTGCTGATCTTTGCCTTTATTGACCTAATTACCCTTTTGAATTATGTGTTGGCATTTTTCAAAAGTCAGAGATTCAATTATTATTTGTCTAGCTTCTGAATTTAGTATCGTTCTATTTACTGCTGAAGTCAGTCTTTGTAAGAAATCAGTGAAGGTTTCCTTTGGACCCTGTATAATTTTAGTAAGTGACTCAATTTTTTTTCCCACTTCTCTAATTCTGTCCCAAGCATTCAAAGCTGTTGCATGGTGTAAATCCAGGGTGTAGTCATCATATAGAGATTGCTTTTGTACATTAGCATAATCTCCCTCTCCAAGAAGTTGGTCTTAATAGATAGATATATAGATAGAAGTATAGATATCCATACTTCTAGCCCTACTTCTTGGTTCAATGGCCTTAGTCTCATCTTTCTACCAGGTCCTCTATTGTAATTGAGGACCAGGCTCCAGGGCTGCTATAACCAAGTCTCTCCACTCTTGAGGGATAATTTTATTACAAGTTGAATATGAGTTTAACATCTGCTTCACCAAAGGTGAATGCATACCATATGATACTCTCACTTCCTTGAATCATTTTAACCTAATATTTCCACAGCAGTCCAATCAGTTCTTACATAGCCTGGGTGGTATCTATCATTTGGCAATTCCTGTAATGTGACTGGATAAATTAAAATTGGTTGTTTGAAAACCTTAGATCATTCCTCTCTAATCTTATAACACAGTGCTGAAATTGGTTGTCTGTTCAATTCCTCAGTCTGGATCTGAATATCTCTATGATCTGTTTCAATAAGTTTTTCTGAGGACTGTATCTTGTCACTCATATCAACCAACTTCTTTGGTGATTAAACCAAGAATTATAAAAGCAATAATAAGAGCTATCGAAATGCTAACTAAAATTGTCAATTCCAGTTAAATGGATTATCTCTTCATTTAGTTGTTCCATTTTTAAAACATGCATTGCATAATCACACAGAGACCTAATGCTCTCTATTGTAATAGTGTTTCCCATTTTTTAATGTGGGTAAAATCTCTATTTTTTTTTTAACTAATTCGTCCCTTTAAGAATTCCCAATTGTCTCATTAAATCTGCTGCTGATGGCAATTCAGATGACAACGAAGTGTGAAGCTAACTGTTGCTGCATGGAACAGTAGAAGCCCAAGCGGGTTTCAAGGCAGAGACCTAGTTTGACAGCAGCCCAAGAAGAGGTTCCAGAGAAAGCCAACAACCCACCAGGAAAGAAGAAAGGAAAACCTCACTGGCGGGGTGGTGACTCTGGCCATATGCAACTCCTGCCTGTGCTGGTGGCTGCAAAGCCACAGACAAGTGGCTTTTTCATTAATTCATGCCCTCAGGTTGGATGCCAGATGTAGCATGAATTCTAACTGGTCTTAATAATAAAAACCCAGATTCAGATATTAGGGGGTGAAAGCTGAATGATCAGAGAAGCAGAGTACCCAGGCACTAGTTCTTACCTCTACAAAATTCTCAAACTGAATGGGGTATTCTGTCTCTACAAGTACTCAGACTGAATGCCTTGAGCTCCTGTCTTTTTAGATCTGTTTCCTCCCACCTTATATTCCTCTCTCAGCCCAACCATATCCCTTCCTGTACCCACTTCCCTGGTGCTGGGATTAAAGGCATGTAAATCCTAAATACTGGGATTAAAGGTATGAGCCACTACCACTTGGCTCTGTTTCTCTTTTAGACTGGATCATTTTATTTATTTATTTTTTATTTTTTTTAATTAATTTATTTATTTATTAAAGATTTCTGTCTCTTCCCCACCGCCGCCTCCCCTTTCCCTCCCCCTCCCCCAATCAAGTCCCCCTCCCTTTTCAGCCCAAAAAGCAATCAGGGTTCTCTGCCCTGTGGGAAGTCCAAGGACCACCCACCTCCATCCAGGTCTAGTAAGGTGAGCATCCACGAAACTGCCTAGGCTCCCACGAAACCAATAGGTGCAGTAGGATCAAAAACCCATTGCCATTGTTCTTGAGGTCTCAGTAGTCCTCCTTGTCCGCTATGTTCAGCGAGACCAGTTTTGACCCAGGCTTTTTCAGACCCAGGCCAGCTGGCCTTGGTGAGTTCCTGATAGAACATCCCCATTGTCTCAGTGTATGGGTGCACCCCTCGCGGTCCTGAGTTCCTTGCTTGTGCTCTCTCTCCTTCTGCTCCTGATTTGGACTTTGAGATTTCAGTCCGGTGCTCCTATGTGGGTCTCTGTCTCCTTTCATCGCCTGATGAAGTTTAATATTCAGGAGGATGCCTATATGATTTTCTTTGGGTTCTCCTTCTTATTTAGCTTCTCTAAGAACCCGAATTATAGGTTCAATTAGACTGGATCATTTTTGTGTATCCCAGGGTGGCCTTGAACTAACAGAGATCAGTCTTCCCCTATCTCCCAAGTGCTGAGATTAAAGGATTGTGCCACCACTGCCTGACCTCTATGGCTGACTAGGGTGGCTGGCTCTGTTACTCTGATCCTCAGGTAAACTTTGTTACAGCACAAACAAAATACCAAAACCTATAGAATACAACGAAAGCGGTCTAAGTGTCTATGTTAATACATCAGAGAGAATTCAAATAAATAACTTAATGATAACCTTAAGGCCATGAAAGAAGACAAGCAAACCAAATTAGTAGATGGGAAGTAATAATTATGAGCAGGGAAGACATACAAATGTTCGTGTCTGGGCCTCCACTTGTGACTGTGTTGATAGACAAGGGGCATGCTGCCACTGGGGCCATACTGATCTGAGTGGCCTGTGTTGCCACCTGAGGCACGGTGACATCTGGACCCATGTTGCAGTTGAGAGCCATGTTTGGGTTCATGGCTCTACTGTAGCTAGGATCTATGCTGATATCTGTGGCCTGTGTTATCACCAAAGACCATGTGGATGTCTGTTGTCTGGACAGTCACCTGAGGCCATGTTGATGTCCAAGGGCCATACTGAGCGGACACCACACCTTACTGGCTCTAGGAGAGTTGGCTCAGATCCTCAATGGCTGCCACAGCAGGAAAACTGGCCCCAGTGGTGTGGGCAGAGGAGAACTGCTCCAGCCCCTCAAAGGCTGCCACAGTGGGAGAGCAGCACCCCACACTCCACCCCTTTCTAGAACCCCCACTCCCCGCTGCTTAACAGAAGAGTGCCCCTGGGGACGTGGTCCCAGGAGAACTGGTCCTACCTCTCACATGTGGTCGTGGGGAGGTGTCCCAATGGAAGTCTGGGCTTACTAACTCAGCTACCACCCAAGCCCACATCCAGTGTTTTGAGCTGGACCACCCCAACATCTAGCCCATACAGCCTGCTGGAGCATGTGAAGGGACTGGTTCTGGAAAGCCACAGCTGCAGGATCTCCATGACTTGGAGCAACAGAGGGGTATCAAGAGGAGCCTTGAGGAAGGTCCAGTATTGATGGTGTAGCAGACCAATGATGACACATTGCAATGGACATTCACAAGTAAAGCTACCTGGGCCAAAGGATATGCTGTGAGACGCACTGCAGCTCCCAGTGCAACTATGATAAACAATAATAAGTGATAGAGACCCAGGAAAGATGATTTTTTAAATTTCCTTCTTGGGGGGAGGCTACAAGGGTGGAGGGCAGACATGGAAGGACTGGGAAATGAGTGGTGGTGGGCATGATGCGAATTTCCCAAAGAATAAATAATTATTTAAAAAAAAGAGCAGGGCAAAAATTAGCCAAGTGTAAACAATCAAAAAATTATGAAGAATCAATAAAATAAAGTGTTGCTTCTCTGAAAAGACAAGATTGACAATTTCTTTGCCACACTAGCCAAAGAAAAAAGAAGAGCCAAATTAATAAAATTAGGAATAAAAGGAGACTATTACAGCAGATGCCAACAAAGCCCACATTTCACTAAACTGAAAAATCTAAAAGAAATGGATGGATTTCTAGATTCATATGATATACCAAAATGTAATCAAGATGAAATAAACAATTTAAGTAGGATGTAACAAGCAGTGAGGTTAAAGTAGTAATTTAAAATCTCCTGCCTAAATGAACTCCAAGCTCAGATGGGTCCCCTGGTAAATTTAATAGGACCTTCCAAAGAAAACCAACAGCGTTGTCTCCTTAGCTATTCCACAGCACAGAAGAGGCAGCGTTACCCACTCTTTATGAAACTAGGATTAGGAGACAGGCATCTCTGTCTCTCAGACTCAAGTTCTGAAACCAACAGACACGCCTAACGGCCACTTGATCCCAGTCAGACCGGAATGAAAGATACAGTCAGAGAAGCTAAAATTAAAGTGACTGTCTTTTAAACCTTTCGGCTCCTCTTTATAAAGGTAGGCCCTGAAAAACCTCATTTTGTGAGGTATTCAAGGGGGACCTAGAAAACGGCTCTTAGCGTTTTAACATAAATTAAAAACCATTTAAGCAGAACCGCTAGTCAGCTCCTGCCAACTGCACATTTATTTTTCTGGTCAAGGAGGCTTTGCTATTGCAAACGAAGGGGAAATGAAGGCCTTAGAACTTGGGAATATCGACTGAAGAAAAGAAAAAGGAGTGAAGGTGGATGTTGGGTTAAGTTGGTCTCCCGGCCACAGTTTCATTTTTCTAGGCAAGGAACTGGCCCCTCTCTCCCTTCCCAGGCGAGGCTCTTTCAGCGGTGTGGCAGACTTAGGTGGAAGGAATCTGGAAGGGGTGCAGGTGTGAAAATAAAGCGCTAGACCTAATGAGAGCTCCGAGGGTGGGAGGCACAGCTGCAGGAGCTAGGTGAGGAGGGAGCTGTTCCCACCTGGATGGAGCGATGAGGACTCCCCTTTGAGTAAACAACGCTGTAAGTGTGGGGGATGGGTAACTGGGAAATGGAGGCTCCAACATTACTTGCTAATTCTAAACATGTGCAGCCTGCACATTTGGCCCGTTGAGGTTGGCAGTGGGTGAAACAGAGCCTCACGGACCTGCTCTCCTCGGTGACAGCTATATTGACTTTTCCTCCGGCCCCCCGCTTTGGAGTCTCCATTTCCTAATTCCAGAACAACAGAGAGGGTAGTCATCTCTCGCGTCTCAATATACTCGACATCCGTGTTTTCACTGAGAGACGCTCATCCTCTGTGGGCCTGCAAACCATCAGCGTCACCCGGGCCCACAGACTAGGGACATTTATAGGCCGGCAATCCTAGCGGAGTCAAAGACCACAGGCCGCGCCTCTTTCTTTCCTTCTTGGCTCCCTCCCCTTCCTGAAGCACAAGCTGCATCTGCATAGAATGTGGCACAAGCGAGTCCACTCCACCCATCTTCTCCTATTAATAGAACATGGCAGGGCAGAGGAAGGCCTGTGGATGTCGAGTCAGTAGCTAACTCAACTCTAGATGGCCCACCTGGAGTCCAAGTCAACCAGGAGCCTCTCTCTCTCAGAAGAAGCAGCATCTGGAAAGATTGTCTCCAAGGGTGGACCGGAAGAATAACATGGCCAGGGAAGCTGCACGGGGACAGAGGAAGGTGTGTGCATGCTAACAACATCAGCCGGGTAATTTTTCACTGTGCATAAACTACAACTGGCTAGGATATAATGCAAGCATGGAGCTGTTTTATTAATTCAAGTATTTCCCATAGCAAAAAAAAAAAATTCAATTAAATATGATCACTAAGGGAAAAGTTTCCTTGCTTCCTATAGTGAACCTTGTTCTAGTAGGTTGTCAGAGAACTCAACTCACTGATTCCAACCCTATTTTAAGTAGCATATAGGCTGGGCATATAGCTCAGCAGGAGACTACTTAGCCAGCATGTGCGAAGACGGAAGCAACATTTTCCAGCAAGTTGAGCTTCCCTCTCATTGGGGAAGATGAAGAAAATACTGTTGATGGACTGTCCACCTCAAAGAAAGAGCAAAATGTTTACACATATCAGAGATATTTGAAGATGCTGCATTCGTTACTGAAAACAGATATGACACGGAAAATAATATGAAATGGCTTTATAAATAGTTATAAATTTAAACAATAAACATCTATTTATATCCATCTATCTACAGGCAGAATGGGAGAATGGGCATCAATGACTATCAAGTAATTTAGCTAGAAAATGAAGATGAGCTACTATCCTACAAATCACCAGCTCTGCAGCATAAATAGATGTGAGGATAGAACCAGACATGGGAAGAATGTGTGTAGGAACCCTAACAACAGATGGGAGGTGTTCCCAAAGAAGTGAACTTCCTCAATGAGTTGGATTCATAGGTTAAAAGTTTAGGCACCAATGGAGATAGTGAGGCCTGAGCTCCTCCTGTGGGACGTTCAGAACATCAAGTATAAAGAACAAAGCTGAGGGACGGTGGAATGAAGAGCTGGTCATAGGAAAATGAGAACCAGCTGGCATCTATATTCATCACCAACACTGGACGCAGAAGACAGCAGAGAAAACAGGAACACAGGAAAGAAGGGAAGGGAAGTAGGAAAGAAGACGTGAACCAGAACCTGTCGTCCCACAACACTAAGAGAGCAGAGTTCAGACTGCAGAAATGAGAGCCATGTGCCCCCAAATGACGATCACAAGAGACGTTTGCTAGTGGCAGTGACACGGGAAAGCTCACTATAGGTACATAGAAAGACAAAATAAGAGCGATATCTCTGTCGATGCTAATATAAACTGTATTTAAAGATTTAATAGTGACTCAAATACAAAGCAAAATCTATATTTAGAAGGGGGTCTACATAAGTACATAGACTGAGTTTCAACTCGAGGATATGGAGAATAATTGAATAAGTCTAAATAAGTTTATTAAAGTAAAACATAGAAAACAAACATGAGAGAATTTTAAAAAATTGCCCCTTCATTAAGACTTCTTATCAAAGCGAATGGAACATACATGCTTTGTCAAGTGTGCTCCAGACCAAAGAGAGACAACTTAACCAGTGCCACAGCTGAAGGAAATCCCAGAAATATTTTAAAATCATGAGCAGAACAGATATAAGATTATACCAAACAAATCTGAAAATTAGTTGAAGTCGAGGATTTAGAAGGAAAAGTTGAACAGTCAAAATCCTGAGGAAGCCATCATGCCCAGTCATCTGAGTAGATTAAATTAAAACTACAAAGCACAAAGAATTCCTGTAATGTTTACACTGGTGTAGAACTTAAGAAAAGGATGGAAAGTTTCAGTTTGTTCTACAAATATTACATGGAATCATAACCAGACAAAAATAGAAAGAAACATACACACACCAACAAACCCCAAATCAAACAGAGGCAAAACAATTCCTCTCGAGAAACTGTGGGACATGTAATCCAGTCACTGAGTCAGAAAATTCTAGACTAAAGCAGAACTGGTTTTCCCCGAGAGCTAAGGTAGGTGGAGTCTTTGTTTCGGTGCGAAACATCTCATTACAACAGTGCTCGGGGAAAGGCACGTGCTCAAACCATGTCATGGCAACTTTCTTCTGTGACTTGACAGAAGACACGAGCAGAAACCTAAATGATGCTTCCGAGGAATCACAAGAACTGTTCCTATGCAATCAGATGAAGAGTCCACTGCCCCTTGATCCCTTCAGTACAAAATATTCCACCAAACCAAGACAGTCAAACAAGAGACAGACAGGACGGGGCATGGTGTCCATCTGGAACTCCCCAGCACTCAGGAGATGGATCACACCTAAAACGCCAGCACTCGGGAGATGGTTCACACCTGGAACCCCCAGCACTCAGGAGATGGATCACACCTAAAATGCCAGCACTCGGGAGATGGTTCACACCTGGAACCCCCAGCACTCAGGAGATGGATCACACCTAAAACGCCAGCACTCGGGAGATGGTTCACACCTGGAACCCCCAGCACTCAGGAGATGGATCACACCTAAAACGCCAGCACTCGGGAGATGGTTCACACCTGGAACCCCCAGCACTCAGGAGATGGATCACACCTAAAATGCCAGCACTCGGGAGATGGTTCACACCTGGAACCCCCAGCACTCAAGAGATGGTGACACAAGCTCAAGGTCATCTCGGGCTACACAGCCAGATCCTGCCTCAAAAATAAAATGTAAATGAAACAGAAAGATACAGGATCCGGGAAAGAGAATGGCAAACACAGCAGAGAGGCTGACCCACAGGGAAGGCAAATCCAGCTGGCCATATAGGCTGCAGGTCTAGAGAGAAAAGAGCGGACATGGGAATAGATAGAGAGCAGAGGTGGGGGCTGAGCTATGACTCCACGTGGACTGACAGAACAGGATTAGAGTGCAGGAAGCAAATGGACTTCAGGACGTTTCATGGGAACTAGAAATAGGGACATAGAAAAGTCAGTCAAAAAAACTAATGAGCTAAATATTAACCCTAAAAAGAATTGAGTCAGTACATTACACAAAGCAGTTACAAATACTGTTGATAGACAGAATTAGGTGTAACTTGTTTGAGATAATGGGGAAGTCAAATTTGCCAGATGGGAAGTCAAAAGATTTGTCTATGAACTAAAAATGTGCAAAGAAGCATAAACACACCTTCTAGGAATACAAATAAAATCTGTGGATTTGTCTAATGGTTTGGGTTATAAGTGCTTTGAAACTAGTCCATGTTTTTAAAATATTTTCATTGGCTGACAAGATGGCAAAGTGGGTTAAAGCACGTGCCCCCCCCCCCAACAAGAACACCTGAGTTCAACCCTGAGACACATCTGGGAGAAGGGGCCAAAGAGATATCTCAGTGGCTTAAAGCACTTGCCACCAAGCCGGTAACCTGACCTGAATTCCTGAGACCCGCATGGAGGAAGGAGAAAGCTTCCACATCGTGGAAAGAGTTGTCCTTTGACATCTACACATGGGTATGACATGCAAGCACATGTGCACACACTGAAAATGAAGAAATTTAAATGTGATTAAAATCTTAAATCAAAGGCTTTCATGTATTTCACTGACAATTAAAAACTAAGGCTGGACATAGCACTATACACCTTTTTTTTAATGGATAAGAAAAATCAAACCATTACTAAGACTTTATTATCCTCCCAGTTAGAAGAAGGTACTAGAAAGATGGGTCACATCCAATAGGAACAGAATTTTTTCCCCATTTAGATAGGTTTGGTTTTCCTTTTAATTTATTTTATTTTTCTTTTTTTTTTTAAAAATAAAACAATCTTTTTTTCATTTTACATACAAATCCCAGCTCCCTCTCCCTCCCCTCCCCCCATTCCCTCTACCTAACCCTCCCACCCCACCCATTCCTCAGAGAGAGTAAGGCACATTGCTTTGGGGAAGGTCCAAGGCCTTCTCTACTATATCACAGCCAAGCAAGGTATCCATCCAAAGAGAATAGGTTCCCCAAAAGCCAGTACAAGCCATAGGGATAAGTCCTAGTGCCACTGCCAGTGGCCCCTCAGTCCACCCCAGCCATGCAACTGTCAACCACATTCAGAGGGACTAGTTTGATCCTATGCTTGTTCCTTCCCAGTTCGTCTGGAGTTGGTGAGCTCCCATTAGTTCAAGTAAACTGTTTCAGTGCGTGTCCCCATCATGGTCTTGACCTCTTTGCTCATATTCTCACTCCTCTCACTCTTCACCTGGACTTCGGAAGCTCGGCCCAGTGCTCCGCTGCTGCTCTCTTGCCTCTGTTTCCATCAGTTGCTGGATAAAGATTCTAGCCTAGACTACTGTATCAGTAGTACACACCTATAATCCCAGCACGCAGGAAACAGAGGCAAGGGACCCTCCTGTGAGTTTCAGTTTAGCCTGGTCTACATAGCAAGACAGCCAGAGCTACACAGTTAAACCCCGTCTCAAAAGAAAAAAATTAAACTTAGATTTTTAGAAGATACAGTGATGATTACAAGTAAAAATATGGGAAAACATATGCTCTTTTGAGCACTGGGATGAGAGAGTAAACCAACAGCAACTGTCCAGAGAACCAACAATGGGTACCAAGCTCTTAATGTTTTCTATCACTTAGTCCAGCAATTTCTTTCTGGAAAATTATTTTAATGAAACCATTATAGCATAACACATTACTCCCTGCTTGTGAGACTGTGAAGAGACTGGTACAAACACACCTAATGCGCTGGCTGTCATGCAAAAGGATAACTTGGACTTAGTATTTTTTAAAAATGGCAAATGTCCATTGTTGCTTCTTAGATTTCCTGTGTCTTGTTTTGGTCATTAGTTTGGAGTGTATCCTTTCTGCTGATATGTTTTTCAATTCTACTCTTAGATAGTACGCTGAGATATTCCAGTAGTAACTTCATATACATTGTCTGGAGCGTGTTTCAGGCCACAGTGATCAAGAGGCCACATCAAGTGATGCTGGTACCATCTGGGTTTATATTGGTAAACTCTAGGATACACATACAATGGCAAACCCAACTGATGGCCTGTTTCTCAGAATAGAGCCGCATCACTATGTGAGACTTGACTGCACTGATACACATTTAGAAATAAATTGATAGTGGGTATGGGTGAAGTGTTCACAGTATAAACTGTTGAATTAAGAGCGGCAGGGCTGCGTCCCCGGCACCTGGCCGCCCGCATGGCTAGTTTATACCCAGAAATAATTACATGGAAACTGTATTCTTTTAAATACTGTCTGGTCTTGCTAGTTCCAGTTTCTTATTGGCTAGCTCTTACATATTGTTCTAACCCATTTCTAATATTCTGTGTAGCCCATGAGCTGGCTTACCAGAGAGGATCTTAACCTGTGTCTGTCTGGAGCGGGAGAATCATGGCGACTCTTCCTCAGCTTCTTTTTCCCAGAATTCTCTTCTGTCTACTCCGCCTACCTAATTTTCTGTCCTATGAGGGCCGAGGCAGTTTCTTTATTATTAAGAAATCACTCCCCCATCAATAAACAAGGCTGTGGTTTTACAAGTGCCTATAATATTTTTCAAACTTTTTCATATTGTCTCTTTTGCAGTATGTGTTCTAGTTTCATTTCTAGTTCTGTAATTTTTTAAAATAAATAAATTTATTTATTTAATATCCCAGCTATACTTTCCCCTTCCTCTTTTTCCTCCCAGTCCCTCTTCCCCTCTCCCTGTTCCCATCCCCAATCCACCCCTCTTCCATTTCTGTTTAGGAAAGAGCAGGTCTCCCATGAGTATCAACAAAACATGGCATATGTAGTTGCGCTGACTAAGCACCTTCCCATGTATTACGGCTGGATAGAGGAACCCAGTATGAGGAGTAGAATCCCACAGTCCTGTAAAAGGGTCAGAGACAGTCCCTGATCCCACTGTTAGGAATCCCACACGAGGACCAAGCTACACAACTGTCACATATATGCAGAGGGCCTAGGTCAGTCTCATGCAGGCTCCCTGGTTGTCGGTTCAGTCTCTGTGAGCCCCTATGAACCCAAATTAGTTGATTCTGTGGGTTTTCTTGTGATGTCCTTGATCCTCCTGGCGCCTACAATCCTTCCTCCCTCTCCTCATTGGGATTCCCCGAACTATGTCCAATGTTTGGCTGAGGGTCTGCATCTGTTTCCATCAGTTGCTGGGTGAAGCCTCTCTGATGACACCTGGGCTGGGTGCAAGTCTGGTCACAGGGGATGGCCAGTTCAGGCTATGTGTTCCTTTTGCTAGGAGTCGTTGTTGCTGTGACTTTTAAAGGTCATCTTTCTCCTTTATAGAGGAAGCACGAGAAGGTCCGTCCCTAAACTCTGCTATCCGTTCCTTGACCACACACACCTCTCCCAACCCACCAGTCTCCTCTGTCTGTACCACAGAAGATTGGACGAGATAATCAGGAAAACCACCCAGAAGAAGAAAAAGGCGAGACTCCTTTACATGTTCCACAAGCCAGGGAAAAGAAAACTGAAGTCTCTTCCCGTTCTCGAGTTTCACCTTCTAAAGGCAAAGAGCCATGGATGCCCCGGAAGAGTCCTTCAGAGCCTCAGTCCACAGGCGCTCCGGCATGGAAGAAAACCAACCGCGACCACAGAAGATCGTCTTTGTTCTCAATCTCTGAAGCCCTTCACAGCCCTTCAGGAAACGCACGATAATGTGCGATGTTATTACTGCAGATGTTGGCCCTGGCAAGTTTACTTTCGAGTCTATCACGGGCTATTCACAAAGTAAAATCATTTTTAAAGCCTATGGGGACAGCCAAGTGCAAACCACAAATCAGAAAACCACCAAGGCGGGCTGGCCTGGCTGCCAGCGTTTAATGTGAGCTAATGGGCGGACCGCGAGACGTGAGAATTGGACTTTACGATGCTCCGTGTACCATTTGGCAATTTAGAGGGCTGGGTCCGGCTGCCCGTCCTTAAGCAAACACTCGAAGTGACGCATCACTGTCTCGTGTGTTTTAAGTCTGTCCCCAATGGGGAGAGAGACAGCCTGTCTGTCCTTGTTTTGAATGTGTCGCCTGCTTTGGATACTTATAGATTTGTTTAATGCTGATTCCTATAAAATGAAGATGGGCAGGTGGGGAAGGGGCCAGGAAAAGAGGATGAAGTTGTTTAGTGGCAGCCGACCAGCTGCCCTGGAGTTCTCTTCACATTGGGGATTTATTTCCCAGGCAGTGAGTAGGGCTAGCTGAAGCAACGCTTTTCACAAGTAAAAACTAAGCCTGGTGAGAGAGGTGGTCAGAGATGAGCTGGGTCCGGGTCCTACTCTGACACGCATGGAAGTGGACTCAGACAGAGGTCTTTCCCATCATTTGCTTGAAGAAGAAAAAAAGGGGGGGGAGTGGGGGAAGCGAGACATTGAATCTTTACAAGTAAAAAAAATGAACGGAGAGCCCTACGGACTAAAAAAGTGAAGACCATGGACAATGATGTGGAAATGCAAGCTGTGTTTCGCAGAGCTCTTGTTTCTGTTGCCAGGGCAAAGAGCTGAGGATCACCTCCCTCTGCCTCCGCATTCTGTGCAATGCCAAACTCATATAAAGTCAGGCCAGTGAAGAAATGCAAACCTCACAGAGTCAAGTTTCCTAAAGCCATAGTTGTCCCAGTGAAGTGCAACGCATCCCGGGGTCTAGGAAGAGATTGTTAGGACTTGTGTTTCTAATGACTCGGGAGCTCCACGCTAAGAAAGCAGGCCTCACCGAGAGTTAAGATGTGCAAACACCAGCTTTCTCCCTTGCTATCATTGTAGACAGTGAGTGCAGGTAGGCTCAGCACCACCTGTACTGAGGGGTGGTAGCTGTTATAAAAAAAAATAATAGAAATTACATTTTATAAGTCCTGATGGTAAAGAATTGAACATTTACTAGCTTGGAAAAAAAGTCAGAAAATAGTGAGTATCCAAAAAGGGAGAGGTTAGACAGAACTATGAATGATTAGGCACAAGGATAATAAAACAGGATGACGATGATGATGAGTGGTTGTGTGGATGGTGATGTGTGTGTGTGTGTGTGTGTGTGTGTGCACACAAACCGTATGTACTTCTGTATGTAGAGGTTATAAGTTGACATTAGGAATCTTCCTCAATCTCTCAGCGCCTTGGTTTTAGAGGCTCATCTATTTGACTAGGCTGGCTGGCCAAGGAGCTCCAGGGATACATCTATCTCAGTCTCCCGGTCCCCTAACAGCTCTGGGGTTGTAGATCTATGCTGACACACCTGTTTTATTATGTGGTTTCTGGAATCATGACTTAGGTCCTCTTGCTCATGTGGCTGTCGTTGTAACAACTGACCCATCTCTTCTCCCTCCACAAGATGATATCGACTGTACTAACAGGGAAGGACAAAACTCACTTTGGAAAGAACACCAAGGAACATACTGAGACGATATTTTTAAAACACTGTTTAGGGCCTGTCTTAGTTAGGGTTTCTATTGCTATGAAGAGACACCATGACCATAGCAACTCTTATAAAGGAAAACATTTAATTGCGGGTGGGGGTCTTACATTTTCAGAGATTATCATCCTGCCAGGGAGCCTGGGGGCATGCAGACAGACACATCTCCACATTTGACTTCCAATTCTTTGTGGGTAAATAGAATGGCAGAGGCTTCGTTTGCTCCTGCTACAGAACTGGTGAAGAGACTGGCATCGGGGACTGGATCTGGAGAAGCAGAAGTGTCGATCAGCCTTTAGCCAACTTGTTTCCGAAGCAGGAGCAGCCCTTGGGTTAACAAGGTCTGTGTGCTGGTGTTAGTGGCTGGGATAAAGCAAGTTGGGGAGGGAGCTTAGACAGGGAAGATCTATGGGATCCAAAGGAGACAGGAACTGGGGGGTTAGTGGGGGTGCAAGGAAGGCTGCTACGGGTGTTCTATTGCAGAGCTGGGTATGAGACTGGGGGATCGGATCTGGGAGAACGGAGGGAAAAGAGAAGATCTGCAGGCAGCCTACCTGGCCAGTGTCATGGTTCTTAAAACCATTGTGCAGTAGTTACCTGCGCATGGTCAGGCCAGCTTACCGTACACTGTGAGGGAAGGAGGAGGGCATGAGTCTCTACCTTCAGCTAAGGTGTTTTCGGCAGTTCTGGCTTTTGGAAAAGGGAGATTCTGTTTTCTTTAAGGGTTTTGACTCTGGTAGGTCCAACATGCTCTGCTGGATGACCTTACACCCATAAGTATACGGGAAGTGCAGAATGGACTCCTGAATTTAAAAAGGAAGAAAAGAAGACAAGAAGTTGGGCGGGGTAAGGACACATCTGAGAGAGCTTGGAGGGAGGATTGAGACATGGATGTTCGAAACCCATTGTATGCATGTATGCAATTCTCAAAGAACTCATTAGAATATTTTATTACAAACACCATGTAGACCAACTCAATCTCTTTCGTTGGCTCAGCCAAAAACAGGCGGCCATTTTGATCTTTGATCTTCCCCTGCATCTGACTGGCCTCACCCTTTCCCACAGGTGTTATTCCTACGATTTCTGTGTGTGCTCCTGTGTGTAGGTGCTTGTGTGTGTGAATCATGCCCGTGTGTATGAGATCAAAAGATAACCTGAGATGTCATTCCTCAGATGCCATCTATCTTGGTTTTTGAGGCAGGGTCTCTCCTTGGCCTGCTCATCAAGTAGGAACGGCTGTCTGACTCATGAGCTGTAGTCATTCACTGTTTCCGCTTTATAGCCCTGGAATTATGATCAAAATTTCCATGCCCATTTTCTAAAATATAGGGCCTGGGGATAGAATTCTGGTCCTTGGGCTTGCAAGACAATCACTTTAACAACTGAGCTACAACTCCAATGCTATTATTCCTATAATTGAGCAATTCAGTCTATCTCAATGGACACTGGTGGCAGCCAGTATTCATCTGTGGCTTCTGAGGTTGTCTCTTGGCCTCTTCACTGATATCTGCCATGTTCTCAACAGGTGTTTGTTCAAGTGACAATGAACTGTGCAGAGCCCAACTGCAGGAAGTGCAGAGAGAACAGAGATAGCAGGGACCGGAACTGGGCCTGGCAACAGAGCTTTGCTTCAGCTTCTGCCCACAAGGTTTAGGCTTCAAGGTCTCCTTTGCCACTCTGCACACCTAAGAAAGGTTTGGTGTTTTTCTGTTGGCTTATTGACTGTACATGAAGCTACTGATATTTTAATTACTGTCTGGGGCTCCAGGGCCCCGCAATCAGCTCCCTGCTGGCCACTCAACTGAAGGTTGATCTCCACCTCTCCCTCTGCTCCTCCAGATCCACCCCAGTCTTATCCTTAGCTCTGTAGCGGGAAACCTGCTGTGATCTCCCTTTACTCTTATCCTATCCCCAGCAGATCACAAAGACGGTCTCCTCCAATCTTCCTTCCCCCAACTCATCCCAGTATCCCAGCCTCCAGGACCAGCAGACACTCCCTGGGAACACATCACTGGGCAGACCTGGGAAGCAGGTAAGCCTACTGAAGACCTTCACCCCTCCCTCCTCCTGTCAAACCCGACCCCCAGTCTCACCCCCATCTCTGCAACAGAGCACCAGCTACAGCTTCCTTCCCCTTCCGCCCACATCTCCTGTGGATCCCACGGACCTTCGGCTCCTACCTCCTTCTCCACACTGCTGCTTCATCCTAGGCCCAAGCTCCAGCCAGCATGATAGACCATAACCTCTGACCAGCCAGGAAGGCCTTCCAACACAACACCTGAAAATGGAAATAGAATCAAAAAAGAAAACACAAAGTGGAGGAATTATGGAAATGAGATTGCATACATTGATGCTGGCAACAAAAAGGGTGGGAAAAGGTAAAATAGTAAAAGAATAGATATTTCCATTCACAGATAAGGAAAATATAACCTCATGGTTAGAATCATTGCATCAGACTTGGAGAAAAAGTTCCCTTGAGCTTTGTTAATAGAATCTTAATGTAATTATACCAAGGATGTTGGTTGTAGATAGAAGTTTCTGTACTACAACCATTCAGTTCCAAATAAACACACAGAGGTTTATATTAATTATAAACTGTTTGGTCTCTTGCTCAGGCTTATTACTAACTGGCACTTATGACTTAAATTTACCCATAATTCTTGTCTATGTTTAGCCATGGGGCTTGGTACTTTTCCTAGTAAGGTATTCTCATCTTGCTTCCTCTGCATCTGGTTGGTGACTGCATCTCTGCCTTTCCTCTTCCCAGAATTCTCCTAGTCTGTTTGCTCTGCCTATAGTTCCTGCTTGGCTACTGGCCAATTAGCATTTCATTAAACCTAAATGAGTAACAAATCTTTACAGTGCACAGGAGCATTATCCCACAGCAATGGGTGACATTGGAACACCACAGGCATCTGCCTGTACCCCAATTCCCAGTGAATCCCATCACTAAAGAAAGCAAGAAATGCCCTCAACCAGCATGCAGGGAATGTCTGAGTGCTACAAAGTTAGGCCAGCAAAGGTAAGATGTGCAGGGAAGGCTCCCTCCTGACCTCAACTAGACCTGTTGTAGGAGGTCCAGTTTGTTCCCAGCTGCTCAGCCCCAAAATAACCACACAGAAACTGTATTAATTAAATCACTGTTTTGGCCCATTAGCTCTGGCTTCTTATTGGCTAACTCTTACATTATAATTTAACCCATTTCTTTTAATCTGTGTATTGCCATGTGTCAAGTTTCCAGCATGTCTGTTCCTGGCAGTAGCTACATGGCATCTCCTGACTCCACCTTCTTTCTCCCAGCATTCAGTTTAGTTTTCCCTAACTACCTCTATTCTGCCCTGCCAGGCCCAAGACAGATTCTTTATTAACCAATTGTATTCACAGCATACAGAGGGGAATATGACATCACCTCCCCTTTTCTGTTTAAATAAAAAAGGAAGGTTTTAACTTTAACAAAACAGATATCAAGCAAGAATTACGGTTGTAATATTTATCTTTTATCATAACTAACAAAAACTATAACTATCTATTCTTCAACTCCATCAAAGACTCCAGAAGAATATAATATTACCTAAGTAAACAGGAAGTGCATTGTAAGCAACTTCCAAAACTCTAGAATTGACAGAGACATCTCACTGCCAGGACAGTCACCCAACGTTCTTCTGTATTGTTGGGCATCCATCTTCAGCCTACAGGCCCATTGTGTCCAGCAGACTTTTCCA
This sequence comes from Alexandromys fortis, assembly GCF_014885135.2. Lineage (NCBI taxonomy): Eukaryota > Metazoa > Chordata > Mammalia > Rodentia > Cricetidae > Alexandromys > Alexandromys fortis. The sequence continues at coordinate 2,176,779 of NW_026068006.1, read as the reverse complement.
CGAAGCAAGAAATTTTAAAGACAGTTCCACTTACATTGGCAGTATGTTAGTCACTTTTTTCTGTGTTCTGCAGAATGACTAGCAGACTCATTCATGAAGCAGGAACCCCGAAGGATCGCCTCACCTTTAGGCAAGGTTAGCAGTCATTTCTCTGTGGGTCCTGCATGTCCAGTTCATACAGCATAACATCAAACAGTCCAGTCAAGAGCATTTCTTGTCCAAATGGCTAGCAAACTCCATAAGGAGTGTCTTTGATGCCCATCTTCCTCTTGAAATAATTGGTGCTGTCAGGAGCAGATGTGTCTCACTGTCATTAAAAGTCCTAAGTTCTTAAACATTTTCAATGTCATAGTCTGAAGATCTCTGAATGATTTGAAGAATACCTATCTAACTGAAATATATCTCTATATATCTGGAAAACCTAACTAACATGACTACAAGCTTGACTATTATAGATGATTATCTATTAGCCTATATTTCTTAATTATACATTACATTTTTAAATGAGCTGCACAAACACAATGCCTTAATCAAGATAAGAAATACATATAGAAAGCAAGAAATGTGCTCAGCCAGCATGCAGGGCATGTGTGAGTGCTATGAAGTTAGGACAGCAAAGGTGGGATGTGCAAGAAAGGCTCCCTCCTGACCTCAACTGGACCCAAATGGGAGAAAAATTAATTTTACATATCATGAGCTCATTGCTCACGTAAGTTTACCTTTTCCTTTCCTATTAGGGCAAATGTCAGTAAACTGTAACATGAAATTTCTTCTCCATAGAACTTAAAGAACAGAGATGAAACCAAACCTCTTTAATGAATAAGAATGATGGACACATAAGGTTTCTGGCCATTTTCTAAAATATTAATCTAGAATCAACGATGGCAATTATACCAAAACCAAGAGGAGACTTTTTTGCAATCTCTGCTTAAAGAGGGAGAAAGTGAGAGAACAGATTTAATGAGCTTCCCTGTTAATCATGATTAAATCAGAGTTTGAGACCAGGTGGCCCAGTAGAACTTCAGAATGCGAAGTTCAAGTTTAACTAATGAAGGAACAAAGATGTTAATTTTAGCTGAATGGCCCTCCCATTTCTGCATCAGTTTCACACTCTACTAGAGCTTGTGAAACAAAGGCTCAGACCTCCCACTGGGAACCTTCACTGGAGTCCTGGGTCCCATTGTTGATTTTATCCTAAAGGGCTTGGGAACACATTTTATAAACATCAAAATAGAGAGCAGATAAGTGTGAGAAACACCCAGTGGCAGAGGTCAGAGGCAGCAATGCAGGCACACACTGTTGCAGCCCCACTGCATTTCTTTCCAGACGATATGGGTGGATGCATTTCTGGTTGGTGAGTTAGATGTGAAAACAACACTCATTCATCCTTGTCTGCGCATGTGAAAATAGCCGCAGTTTCTCAGGGCGTGTCCTTTGCTAGGTTACATAAGCCTTCTGCTCTTCCTCTCACACAACCAGCATCTTGTTCTCAGCTTGAGCACAGGATGCTTTCTGAGAACAAACCAGCATTGGCTTTGTCCACAGAAATTCCCCTTCCAGCGATACTTGCTGCAAGGGAAAAGCTGGAATTCCATGGCCCTTGCAGACTAAATCTGGCTTCTCACTCGATTCAGCACAGTTAACTCTGGCATCAGAAACAGATCTCCAGTGAACTATCAGCCAAATGGATACCATTTCAGGGCATCTCTGATGCTGTTATTTTCTCTCTAAATAAAAATGAAATAATGAATAATATGATATCATCATGATGAATTTTGAACATGGCTAAAATCTAAAAGACAGAACATTACCTCTTGACCTTCCAGTATATGTGAAATACATTTTGTACTGAGATAAACGAAAACATGTAGTGTCTTCACAAAGGGTGAATGAATACAGCAGTTGCCTGTCAGACAGGAAGGAAGAAAACCCCCATTCATTCACAGAATGCTGCCAAAGATAAGTACTAATATCCGACATCTTTCTCACTCCAAATCAAGGAAAAGAATGTGCCATTCAATCCTTCCTTTAAATCAAAACATGAAAAACCTTATGCTTTAGTGCAAGAACTGTCCAACGACCCAGATAAATAATTCAGCCTAAGATAACCTGTGTTTTCCAAGACGGACACAATAGAGAGGTGTACAAGGCGATAGTTTCCTGAGGATCTTACGATAGTTCTGAGGTTGACTTTCCCATGAGAAATGATAGCTATGATCAATCAAAGTTTTACCATGAACTATAAAGTTAATAGTTGATGGAGGAAGGTCATTGGTTAATTATAATAAACCAACTGCTTAGCCTCATAGCTTAGAACATAGATGGGAGAAGTAAACAGAATAGAATTCTGGGCGGAAGAGGAAGTGAGGTCAGACTCTGCTCTGCTTCCAGAGGGACCGGACAGCTCTGCTCTCTGGAGCAGAGACGCCATGCTCTGCTCTCCCAGGCAGCTCCAACCCACGATGGACTTAGGCTAGAATCTTCCCGGTAAGCGCACCTTGGGGTGCTTACACACATTACTAGAAATGGGCTAGTCCAGGTGCGAGAGTTAGCCTAGAAGAGGCTAGATAGAAATGGGTCAAGCAGTTAAATGAATACAGTTTGTGTGTTGTTATTTCGGGCATGAGCTAGCATGCGGCCGGGGTGTTGGGGACGCAGCCCCGCCGCCGCTTCTTATTTCAACAAATAGTGGACTTGCAGTTGATTCTGTTAGTAAGCAACTATCAACCAGCTGGAGATGACACACTTAGTACAAACCTGGACAGATTCAGTCCCTACTCAGTGCATCTTATTGATGGCCACCCACATGATAAACAGCATGGTGAGAACCCAGAAGTGGGCAAGGCAGGCTTGGCATTCTTGTAGAGGGAGCACAGGCTTACCAAGCCGTAAATGACTGTGGCCCCTCAGACCGAAAGAATACCACCACCACTGGCATCAGCATGACCAGATTCTTAGATTCATTTCTCTCAAAGCAAAGCAATGAAATTGGTTGCAAAAGAAAGCAACGATCCAAGAATTCTTATGACTGGAAATAACGTGTATAGACCATGTGTGAACTGTTTTTGCTTTGTTTGCGTTTTGTTGCTATTATTGTTCTCCATCTGTCTTCTCTCTTCACAGATCAAATTATTCATGGATTGGAGCAGATTTAATGTTATGAACCACAGAAGGCTAATTCTCCTTTTGAGTCTTTGGCACCAAGTCGATCCAGGCAGACAGACAGCATCATCATCATCAACCCTACTGTCATCATCATTGGGAGATCTGTGGTGTTTGCTTTCTCAACTCTATTATATCCATCAAATGTGTTTATAGCAGCAAAATGGCAGCAGAGGCTTGCACAGAGAACATATCTCACTACATAGATGCATATATTGAATAGCTAATGGAACAGGAATGTTAGAACTTGCAAACATGCTGACAAATATAGAGGGTGGACTCTTTGAAAATGTAATAAACTTCTAATAAAATCATTGAGAAAACTCACACATCTGTGAACAGATGGGATGCATTATGAAACACGGGTCATTGCTACAGCAACCTCTGACCCCTAGCTGTTGCTTCTGGGCCAAGGTTGAGTGTAAAGGGCCTCTGTGAGTTTATATTCTCTGTCAGCATTCAGGGAAATTGTTTTCAATCTCCTTAAGATGAGCTATTGGCATAGACAGTCTTTGACCCACACCCATAAAAATGATGCTCAAAACACCCCAAATCTTTGACCCAGGAAACAAGGTCTCAATGGTTGTATTTGTTTGCTTGTTGAAAACATAATATTTCCATGAATGTATTTTCTTTTGGCCAGAATGTTCTGTCTCTGACAAATATGAGAGGCGATAATGTCTGAGGTGGACTCCACTGCAATGTCGCTTTGGGGAGTCATTTCAGGAGTGGTCAAACAACTCCAGAAACCGCAAGACAGGATGAGAGAAAGGCTTGGAACTTTCAAGAAACTACTTCACCAGATTCTGCAATAATATGAAACCAATATATAGAGAGCCCATTTGAAGGAGGATGCAGATACGCCTGTGGCTATGGGTGTATACACTTTTTAGTAAATTCCAGAATAACAGTAGAACTCCCTCTTTGCATCTACTCAATCCTCAAGCTGAAAGACTAAAACTTCTTCTCAAATGGATTCTCTCTCTGGAAGTGGTCAACATTTAATATGGACAATTTAGAGGGACATGCAGGGGAGAGACAACACTCTGCAGCCTGTAGGAGCAGCTTTCAGAGAGCATGGGTGTGTGTTTAGAGACAGAGACCTATCACACAAGCCTAGTGCTGGCCATACCTGGACTCAACCCTCCCGTTTGTTTGGTTACACATCCTAGGACATGTTCTGTATTAGTTAGATAATGAAATGCCCACCTGTAAGGTAGAGATAAAAAGCAATTCCTGGCTAATGAAGTTGTTGCATGATCCGTATAAAAAACACATGCAACACTGGCCACCCATAGTAAGTACTCAAGACCTTGGGAGTCTCAGGAGTATGGGTGAACCTCGCTGGGTCTACAGACAGCAGAGCTAAACAGGGCCAGCAGAGACTCATTAGAGTCAAGGAACGGGAGCTCTCAAACAAACAAGAGAGCTAGGACACTTCCCTGGGCCAGCCTTAGCACCAGCCTAAATGACAGGAAAGATAATAGTATCCATTTTAACCGACCTTCCTGCCACCTAGCAGATTCTAATCTTAGAACTCAAAAGAAGTCGTTGAAAAAGCTTTTTGCTTCAACTCCACTCCCCCATTTACTAGAGCTATTTTAATTTTACATTATTTCTTTCCTTTTTCTTTCTTCTTCTCTCGTACAATACATCCCCGCCAGAGTCGCACCTCCTTCCAGTGCTCCCTCACCTCCCCTCTCCCCCAGATCCACTGTTCTCCATTTTCCTTCAGAAAAGAGCAGGGCTTCCAGTGCTATCAAACAAACACTGCATCACTATATGCAATAAGACAAAGCATAAATCCTCACATCAAGGCTGGATGATGAAACCCAACAGGAAGAAAAGGGTTCCAATAGCAGGCAAGAGTCAGAGACACCCCCACTCCCACTGTCAGGAGTCCAACAAAATTCCCAAGCTGTAAAACCACAGAATGAATACAGAGGGCCTAGTGCAGACGCATGCAGGCTCCATGGTTCCTGCTTCAGCCTCTGTGAGTCCCTGTGAGCCCCGTTTAGTTGACTCTGGGTTTTCCTGTTGTCTTCCACCCCTCTCGCTCCTACATTCCTTCCTCCCCCTCTTCTATGGAGTGCCCTGAGTTCCACCTAATGTTTGGATTTTAGGTCTGTGCATCTGCTCCCCTCGATTGCTGGAGGAAGCTTCTATGATGATGGGGCTAGGCATCCATCTATGAATATAGCACAAAGTATCCTTAGGATTAGGAATCTTTACATTGACTTTTTTTTGGCCTGCTTGGTTCTACCCTAGGTCTCTGAGCCATCAGCTTCCAGATCCTGGCCATCCAGGCAGTGTCAGGCATGGGCTCTCCCTCGTGGCTTGGGCCTCAGTTAGAGCAGTCATTGGTTGGCCACTCTCCCAGCTCTGAGGCACCACTCCCCCAGAACATCTTAAAGGCATGTCATAAGTGCAAAATGAGATGGCCTTTGTGGCTTCCTAAGAGCACCAGTGAAATTACATATGAGTACATGCTATAATACAGAAATACATACACAAAAAAATCCCCACATAAGGCTACAAGAGATTATATTAAAGAGCAGAAGGCATTTTTAAAATTCTTGTCTAATGACCATTCTCTTCAGGCTCAAAGGATAAATTATACTTTTAGTAATTTCCCTCTGTACTAATGGTGTACATGTATTTTTTGTACATAACCAGTTGGTTCTGCAATCATATGCTCCTATTAACCTGTTTACTGTGTAAATAAAGTCCAGAGGGGCTGGAGAGATGGCTCAGAGGTTAAGAGCATTGCCTGCTCTTCCAAAGGTCCTGAGTTCAATTCCCAGCAACCACATGGTGGCTCATAACCATCTGTAATGGAGTCTGGTGCCCTCTTCTGACCTGCAGGCATACACACAGACAGAATATTGTATACATAATAAATAAATATTT
>NW_026068006.1:2162080-2169830 GCF_014885135.2 Alexandromys fortis | reverse complement strand
TCCCTTGTTCTTCAATAAGTAGAATCAGCATAATAAAAATGGCAATCCTATCAAAAGCAATCTATAGATTCAATGTAATCCCCATCAAAATCCCAACACAATTCTTTACAGACCTTGAAATAACAACACCCAACTTCATATGGAAAAACAAAAACCCCAGGATAGCCAAAACAATCCTGTGACAATAAAGGAACTTCTGGAGGCATCACCATCCCTGACTTCAAGCTCTATTACAGAGCTATAGTAACAAAGACAGCTTTTTCCATTTTACTTTAAAATCACCCAGGTGTAAATATTACAATATCAATATTGCTGTTTTTATTCACTAATTCAGATACATTATTTCTCATTCTATTCATCTTTAATCACTTGTGGCAAATACTTGACTGAGAAAACTTAGAAATTATTTTAATTCAATTCCTCTGAGCAAAGAGCACCAAGGAAGTATTTCATTCATAGTAGCAAAACAGCAAAAAGCAAGTGTCTGGTGCTCAAAGGTTTCCTTCTGCTTCCTCTTACTGGGCTCCTAGACACAGATGGTGTTTCTTGAATTAAGGGTGGATCTCCCCTCTATCAGTCCTTTTGGAAATGTCCTGCCTGAAACAACCAGAGGTATGCTTTCTTCATCTTCTAGGTCCTTCTCGATCCAATCAAGTTGACAAGATTACGTGATATGTAGGAAACTTGATTTGAATCCTTTATAGTCTCTTTAAAGCAGAGACAGAATCTCCCCAACTTGAGTCAGAGCATAGCTATAGGAGCTGTCCCTACTGCATAAAACATGAGCTCAAAAGCTAACCGCCTCCAAGCAAAGCTCATGTTGTCACTGGCATCCCATGTGGGTGCTGGGCAACTGCAGGTTTGTCTTTAGTGATGGGTCTTCACCCTCAGCGTCCAGCTGATGGGGAACCCTTATAAGGGACACTCCATTGTCATGGAAACACATAAAGGTTCTTAAACCTTCACTCAGCAATGACATGTAGGATTTCACCTCATGTCCCAGGAACCAAAGAAGGCCCAATGTAAAGATCACAGTGTCAACAAATCAAGGAAGAAGGAGGAGGAAGAGGAGGAGGATTGGACGCACAAGTGACTGATCTGTGAAAAGAGCTCAGATTTACAGCCTCTGAAGAAAGCAGCCTGGGAGGCCAGACCACCACGGCCTCTGCAGAAATTAGCTCTGAACAGTTAGGATTCCATTAATGACTACCAGCCTTTACTTTTTGCCCTTGCTTCCAACTCCCTCAACCAGAGAAAGTAAAATAGGTTTTCCAACTCAACCACATAACATGCCCCATTTCTACTCAGCCTACATCCAGTTTCCCCATGTCACATCCTCCCGCCCCAAACCTCCAAGAACTTTTTCACTGAAAGTTTTCCCAAGCCCGTGCCTGCCTGAGAATTGCCGACAAGTCCTAGGACTAAGTTTCTTCTTCCAACGGAAGAGTCTCTGGTTTGTCCTCCTTTGGGCGGCCATTGCTGATGTACCAAATTAAGGCCCTCATGGAGCATGAAGGTGGTGATGACTATTACTGAAAATAATAGCCTTCTCTGAGGAAGGACCAAGAAATGACAGGGGCCAGCGAGACCAGCGGCCACCATCCACATCTGAGGTCACAATGAGATGGCTGCTTCTCTCCCATCCACAGGCACAAGTCCGTGGAATAGGAGGAATTAAAGTCCAGGGCTTCCCGAGAGTTTGAGGTCTGAACAGGGACTAAAGTATAAATTATATACCCAAGATACAGAGCAGCTCAAAAGCAAAAGAATAGTAATAAACATCCAGGAAGCTGAGGAGCCGGAAGCTGGAACACTCACTTAACAATGGCGGCACTAGTAATTCTCTCTCTCTCTCTCTCTCTCTCTCTCTCTCTCTCTCTCTCTCTCTTTCATATGCTTTATTACATTTTAACCTAAAATCACACTTCAAATTATTATGAAAAATATGTATTATAGAATTTCCCCCTTTCTGGTTTTTAGCTCAATTTCCCTTATTACACACTGGTCAGAGGCATTGTTGCGCCTTTTAGGACTTTAATTACATATTATTCCCCTCCTAGGATCAATTCTTGTCTTAGTCAGCTTTGCTATAATAAAAAAAAAATTGTAACCCCACTAGGAAATCAGTATGTGTAACTAAACACATATAAAGACTTAAAGACAGGTGGTCATATGACCATCTCAACTAATACAGAAAAGACCTCAACAAAGTGCAACATCCCTTTGGGATAAATGGGAAGAAACTAGGAACCAAAGGAATGCACCTCAATATAATAAAATCTATGTACAACAAGCCTATACCCAATATGAATACATTTCATATAAAATCTGGGAAGAGACGAAGGAAACTTCTCTCCCCTCTTGTCCAGTTCAGTGTATGATCTTAGCTAGATCATGTCTGGGAGGCACCTGGGGGCTTTAATTGATGTTGGAAAGCCCATCCTAAATAAATGTGAGCGGCACTGTCCAATGGGCTGGGTACCCAGACTAAATAAAAAGGCAACTCTGAGCTAAACACTGCTTTCTTCTCTTTCTGCTTGTTGACTGTGGATGCCGTGTAACCAGCTACCTGACGCCCCTGGCACTGCGTCTTCCTTCCGTGATGGACTGTACCCTCACACTGTGAGCCAAAATAAACCCTTGCTCTTTGTCAGGTATTTTTGTCATGGCAATGAGAAAAACAACAAAAAGTCACCTGCCTGCAGATCAATAACTAAATACCTGTCATTTTACCCTTTTGCTCTAGCCAAGTGTTGGGAGCAGTATGTCATACCTTTTAAACTGGCAGCTGCTTGCTTGTGCTGGTTCTGTGCCAACTACAGAAAAAGTGTATACTGGAGGTAACTACAGAAAAGGTGTATACTATAGGTAAATACATTGGATAAAGCATGGTCAACATGTGGTGAATTAGTAAAAGTTGCCTCCCTGGTTCACTACTGAGAGACAAGAGACAGTGCAAGGTTTAAAAGATAGGATAGATAATAATGATGATGATGTCAGATAGATAGATAGATAGATAGATAGATAGATAGATAGATAGATAGATAGATGGATGGATGGATGGATGGATGGATGGATGGATGGATGGATAGATAGATAGATAGATAGATAGATAGATAGATAGATAGATAGATAGATGATAGACAGATGATAGACTGATGATGGATAGATAGACAGACAGACAGATAGATAGACAGATGATAGATAGATAGATAGATAGATAGATAGATAGATAGATAGTAGACAGATGATTAGATAGACAGACAGATAGATGATAGATAGACAGATGATAGATAGATGATAGACAGAAGAGATAGATAGATAATAGATAGATAGATATGATAGATAGATGTTAGACAGATGATTAGATAGCTAGATAGCTAGATAGATGATGATAGATAGATAGATAGATAGATAGATAGATAGATAGATAGATAGACATGATAAATAGATGTAAGACAGATGATTAGATAGATAGAGAGATGATAGATAGACAGATGATAGACTGTTGATAGATAGATAGATAGATAGAGATATAATGATTGATAGATGAGAGAGAGAGAGAGAGAGAGAGAGAGAGAGAGAGAGAGAGAGAGAGAGATGAGATGTATATCTCCCCTCACTCCTAACAAGCACAGCATTTAGCCAAGGTTTTGGTTCAGCAAGTGCAGTATGGCTTTGACTGCAACCCCACCACTTGTCTAGGTGCACATAACGGTTCAGTGCACGAAAACACACTTAGTATAAATGACAGCTCTACATTTCACATTAAGCTTAGATGCAGAAATAAGAACTTATGTGAAACTTATCCAAATGAATATTCCTTTTCTCCTAGTAAATTACATTTTCAGCTTCTGCAGAGCAGCGTTGAGTGGCTTAATTAAACTCAGTGATGTGAGCCAGTCACTCACACCCGTTCTCTATTAAGAAGGGAGCCTTAGGTAAGGCAGCAGTTGGAGCACAATGAGACCTTTCTCTGGTCTGTAGGCAATATATCAGGCTTAGTGCCCCCCAGTGGAGTCATACACGTCCTTAACGCAGAACCAAACCCGTGGGCTGGAGTTTGGGTATGTTTTATTTCTGTCGTTTGCATTTTATTTCCCTTGCTGGGTCAATCCTCCATGCTCAGATCTTTACCCTTTCCTGACAATTGCCACTAACAGCATACTTAAAGAGATTTGTGCGGGTTTCCTCCTGACAGCTGTCATCAGCTGCCCCACGCTAGAGGCTTTAGAGTAAATAGCTCTCGTTAGAGCATTTGCTCATGCCATCACAAAGGAGACTTTTCTCGGCCTTGGGCTTCATGCAGCCTTAGTTTGACATACAGACTGTGCAGTGTTTCATGCCAGTCACAGACAGAACTTCAACAGAGTGATAAACAAATTAAAGCTGTTAACCTTTGTGAGACGCCAATGTCAAAAACATTTCAGCATCCTAAAATATAGTGTGGGGTTGAGTTTTTCAAATTTCTAGACTTTCTACTTTGGTGGTAATGTGCGTGTGTGTGTGTGTTCAATGTCCAAAAAAAGTGGTTGACAATTTGTTCTTTAAAATAACTAGTCATGGGGCCTGGAAAGATGACTCAGAAGTTAAGAGAACTTGTTGCTCTTCCACGGGACCTGAGTTTAGCTCCCAGCACCCATGCTAGGTAACTTGTAGTTACCTGTAACTCCAACTCTAAGGGATCCAACACATTCTAGAGTCCACAGACTCATGAATACATGGCACACATGTACACATATATGTGATTGCACACATAGGCATAAATAAAATAAATAATACAGACACACATACATAAATAAAAATTTTAAATCTGTCTAGTCACAGTAAAATTAGGTATAAATAATGTTCAACCAACTGATCAGAAGCCATGCAAACCTCCAAGAACAGAAATTAACAATTAACTAATTAATGGTTTGTTTGGTTTTCTTTGTGTAGATCTGGCTGTCCTGGATCTCACTCTGTAGACCAGGCTGGCCTTGATCTCACACAGATCCACCTGCCTCTGCCTTTTGAGTTCTGGGATTAAAGGCGTATACCACCACAACCCAGCCTAATTAACGTTTTTAAAACACTTGCAAAGTTCTAAAACTTATCAGTATACTTTGAAAGCCAACCTCTTAAATATTAGCTTTTAAATTTGTTTTCAAAAAGCCCATGACTTTGTCTACCTCAGGTGAATCTGTGCAGCTGAGTTTGGGTGGCTTCTGTATTTTCAGCACTCTGTGAGTCTCCTGAGGTCTTGTCCTTTCCACTTTATTTTGTGTGAAGACAGAAGAAATATGTATTCAGTTGCAGGTAATAGGAACTCAAATGAACCATTTATTGCACTTGATTTAGAGTAAAGTGTGGGTAGCATCAGGAAGGAAGAAAGTGGAACGTGATGGGAAGAAAAGAGACCTCAAGGGGACTGGGGAGGGCAACAGAGTGTGTGTGATATGAAAGCGGAAGGAGAATTGTTGCATTATGAGTGGCAGGGCTGCGTCCCCGGCACCCGGCCGCCCGCATGGCTAGCTTATGCCCAAAAATAATTACACAGAAACTGTATTCTTTTAAATACTGCCTGACCCATTAGTTCCAGCCTCTTATTGGCTAGCTCTTACATATTGTTCTAACCCATTTCTAATATTCTGTGTGGCCCACGAGGTGGCTTACCAGGGAGGATCTTAACCTGCGTCTGTCTGGAGTGGGAGAACCATGGCGACTCCCTGACTCAGCTTCTTTCTCCCAGCATTCTCTCTGTTTACTCCACCCACCTATGTTCTAACCAATAAAATGGGCCAAGGCAGTTTCTTTATTATAATTAACCAATGTCCTTCCTCCATCAGAGAATCCTGGGGTGGGATAGGACTGGGGGCATAATAAAGTATAGGAGGGAACAGAGGAGAGCAACGAAAACTAGTTGGTAAAAATTAAAAACTTAATAATAACAAAGCAAGAAATAGCTATACATAAAATAAATTATTTCTAGACAGATGAAGATAACCACTAGGGGAGGAAAAAACCGTGTGAAGTAACTGATAATTTAACAGGTAAGAAGGGAGCCAAAAAGGGGAGATAGAAAAGGAAGGCCAGATAATTTTGCTTTCCACTTAAAATGTTCTCCAGTTAAAATTAAATCATGATCATTTGTTAATTTGAAAAAAAAAATTAAAGTCGGGCTGCAGAGATGGGTGGAAAGAGCACTGGCTACTCTTCAAGAGGACCCAGGTTCGAATCCTAGCATCCACTTGGCAGTTCACAACCAGCTATTAACTCCAGTCAAGGAGATCTGACACCCTTTGCTGGCTTATGTGGGCACCAGGCACACATGTAGTACACAGACATACATGCAAACAGGCAAAACATTAGATAAATAGGTAATAAAATAATCATTTAAAACCAATACTTAACAGAAATCCTAGCACATAATAAAAGACTGAAAAGTGACAGGTGGTGGTGCACACCTTTAATCCCAGCACAGAGGCAGAGGCAGGAGGATCTTTGTGAGTTCAAGGCCAGCCTGGTCAACAAGAACTAGTTCCAGGACAGCTAGGATTGTTACACAGAGAAACCCTGTCTCGAAAAACCAAAAGAAGAAAAAAGAAAAGACTTAAAAGTATGGAAGGTCACAGGACTTTTAAATTTGGAGCTAATGGGGTCACTCACTAACTCTACCCTCTCTCGCTGTTTGGGCTGTCATCTCCGGCTACTTACAGGATGACTTGAGTGGCTGAATTTACCTTCTGTGACTGTCCCTTCTGCACAGAGATCTTAGAGCTTCCCCCAAAAGCTCCCCACCTTTTTCCTGAGCTAACTCTGGCCAAGGAGTGGTCTTATCTGTAATAGATCAGCCCCACCCCTAAAACTGGGCAAAGATGACCTACTCCTGGTAGCTCCTGGTGGGACGGTTTGATGTAGGTGATTTCATTGGTTAATAAAGAAACTGCTTGGCCTGATAGGTTAGAACATAGGTGGGTGGAGTAAACAGAACAGGATGCTGGGTAGAAGGAAGTGAGGTCAGACACCATGCCTCTCCTCTCCAGGGCAGATGCAATGAAGCAAGCCACCAGGTCAGACATGCTGACTCTTTGCCGGTAAGACCGGTGCTACACAGATTACTAAATTTGGGTTAGGCAAGATAAGTCACCACCCCGTGGTGCTACACACATTAATAGCAATGGGCCAAGCAGTGTTTATATGAATACAGTTTGTGTGTCGTTATTTTGGGGCATAAGCTAGCCAGGCAGCCGGGAGCTAGGTGGCAGGAACTCAGCCCCACCGCTCCTTTCAACAACGGTTCTATGGCACTGGTTTACAGTGTCACAGAATCGGGTGTCTGGGTTTAGAAAGAGGAAAGAGTGATGTACATCATCTTCTTGGACAGCTAAATTCATAAGTACTTTAAGAAATTTCAGTAAAATTGCCACCAAAATCTCCAGTGAGATCTCATTAAAAACCAAAAGGTTTTCCCTTCCCAAGAGATTCTCCAATTTCTTCACAAGGAAAGCTCTTTTTAATGTCCAGTCATAGAGTGCAAGCCTTTAATCTCAACACACAGGGGACAGAGGTGGGCAGATCTCTAGAGTTTTAGTCTGCCTGGTCTACATAGTGAGTTCCAGGACAGCAAGGTTATATAGTAGACTTTATCTGAAAAACAAAAAACAACCAACTGTTTCTTTTTGTTTGTGTGTGTGTGTTTTCTTTTTTTTTATTTATTTATTAAAGATTTCTGTCTCTTTCCCACCGCCGCCTCCCACTTCCCTCCCCC
>NW_026068006.1:2094071-2161799 GCF_014885135.2 Alexandromys fortis | reverse complement strand
ACTATGTTCATAGCAGCATTGTTTGTAATAGCCAGAACCTGGAAACAACCTAGATGCCCTTCAATGGAAGAATGGATGAAGAAAGTATGGAATATATACATATTAGAGTACTACTCAGCAGTAAAAAACAAGGACTTCTTGAATTTTGCATGCAAATGGATGGAAATAGAAAACACTATCCTGAGTGAGGTAAGCCAGACCCAAAAAGAGGAACATGGGATGTACTCACTACTCACTCATATTTGGTTTCTAGCCATAAATAAAGGACATTGAGCCTATATTTCGTGATCCTAGAGAAGCTAAATAAGAAGGTGAACCCAAAGTAAAACACATAGGCATCCTCCTGAATATTAACCTTCATCAGGTGATGAAAGGAGACAGAGACCCACACTGGAGCACTGGACTGAAATCTCAAGGTCCAAATCAGGAGCAGAAGGAGAGAGAGCACGAGCAAGTAACTCAGGACCACGAGGGGTGCACCCACAACCAACTGTTTCTAAAAGCAAACAAACTCCCATATGTTCTCAGGGAAGCCTTTATACAGTTCAGTCAATCTCAAAACAAATATCTCACTGCTTTTAGGGGTAGCTACTTAAGCTCCTAATTGCTGTGAACTCACTACAGAGAAAACTGAGTCGGTTGGTCTCAATATGAAGACTTAGGGAGAGGGTTAAAAACCAAAAGTCATCTCAGAAGACAAGGGAAACGCTGCCAGCTCTCTGCTGTCCGACATTTTTTTTCTAATGTTACTGTTACTGAGTCACATAATTTTGGATTTTCTGCAAGTGATCCATGCCATTTCTAAGTAATCTAGTACCTTGCTACTCAAAGTGCCGTTCCTGTCAGCTTTATCTTGGCATGTGTTAGAAATATGGACTCCTGGGACAAGGTCTGATGGGGAGATGGTTAAGTGGGTAAGAGAATTTGCTGTGCAAACATCAGGACCTGAGAGTGAATCCCTAACACTCATGTAAAATGCCAGGGATGGCCATATACGTGCCTTCAATACCAAACACTTTGAGGGTGGATAGAAACAGGAAGTTCAATGGGGCTGACTGAACAACCATGACTTGAAGAGGTCAGACTAAAAGCGATAAAGCTGAGCTTCCTAAGTCCTCCTCTGGTCTCTGTGCTTTTGCACAGGTGTGCATGGCCACACACACACACACACACACACACACACACACTGAAAAATAAATGTTCCCAAGAGTTGCAATAGCACACTAAAGTTGCAACCGTGGTACTATAAAGAGCATGAGGTCATCCCCTGGGTTCTAGTGCCTGAAACCCAGCAACTCCACACTCCACACATGTCCCTTTAGCTCGGAATTTGGAGAACTGAGCAAATCATATGGATTCAGAGAAAAAAATATCTATTCACCCTACTTCCTATTCCACGAATGCAGTATCAATACCCCCAGTGAGACCCATGCGTTTACACGTGTGAACGATATCAGAACACGCCTGATTTCTCCTTTCACCATGTTACAACACTCCTGACATCTGTATGTAGCTCTGGTAGTGCGTAGTAAGAAAAACAGAATCACTATTTTCTTGGAGTCGCTTCCATAAGTGCTGGTTTTATTTCTACCAAATGTGGACGCTGGGAGTATGGAGGCCAGCATGTGGCTGGTGCCAAATAAATATGCCATGTTAATTTTTTAAAGCGATAATAAGGCTCCCGTTGCACACTGCAGTCCTCTCCTACGGTTTGATCGTTTAGACAGGCACTCCATACTCAGAGGTTTATCTGCCCCACAAGTAACATACACCCCTTCTTGGCATTTTTCTCATTTCCTCGAAAAGCCTTCTCGGAACAAACTTCAGATCAGAAGCCAAAGGAAACTCAGCTCAATTTGCCCTGCTCCCCAGGGACTCCCAGTGACTGAGGGCTTTCATTCCCTCCACATTAATTCCGCTGTGCATTCGTCTCCATCCAAGTTCCCCCAGGTTCCAAGAAGGAAAGTGCTGGCCGAGTCCAGACTGAGATAGCAGCAGGCTGCTGCTTCATCTTGGTTCCTCTAGCATTGTGCTCCACTTCACTGCATAAGAAACTATGACCAGACGTATATCAAAGATTGGTAAAGTCTTTGAAGGTAGGCTCTGCAGTGTAGCATGCACAACCCCTCTGCCTCTCCCCCACCACCACTGCTTACCTGTGTCAGTGACCTTTCTCATTGTGGGGACACAATACCTACCCACATAAGGATAGAAGGACAGGCATGTTTGTTTGACTCACAGTCACTGGGGGGTGCAGAAGGGTAGGGGCCATTGCACCCAGTCAGGAAGCGGAGAGGTGAATGCCGCTTCTTCTTTTCCCCTTTTTCCAAGTCTGGAAGCTCAGGCCTTGCATGGTACCACCTACATTCAAGGTAGATCTTTCCTCCTCTGTTACAGCTCTTGGGAAAGACCCTAGTAAACACACCAAGAGGTCTCTCAGAGCCTTCTTACAAGGAGCCCAAAACTGCCACACATTGCCTAGCCTCAGCAACTTTCTGGAATCTTAGTATGAGCTTGCATCACCCCCTAACCCTTGTATTTCACATACCTACACCTCACCACCATTTGGACAATGCCACTAAGTTCTGCGGCTGGCTCGTATTGTCTAGCCTCATTGTTCCACAGCTATAGTGTCCTCTGTAAGTCTTGGTGAACAGCCTTGGGAAAACACTTCCCTAGACAGTTACGTATGAGTTGGGAAACCATTCGGTTGGCCTTCTTCATTCATGCTCTGTTTGAGGAAACTGGGAACCCATTCAGCTGGCATTCTTCAGTCACACTCTCTTCTGAGGGGAATCTTCATTTCACAAGTGAGAGCCTTGGAGGACTGGGTCTTGCTCGCATGTTCCCAGGGTATTCTTCTTGAGAGCATCGGTTTTCTTTTTAATGGTTCCAATGTTTTCAACAATATCTACTTTGGCTGCATGGTCTTTCTGCATATTATTCTTGCCCTGGCTCCTTTCATTACAAAACTGCCCATTTTCTGTATCTTCCTGCTTCTCTCAATATAGAGCTGACTAAGTGCAGTGAGAGGTAACCATGCTGCTGCCTGAATGTTACATTGTCTTGAAATCTTCTTTGTCAAAGAACTTGGTCATGACTTTATAATTTAGTCTCATTCGGATTTTCAGGACGTGAGCAGAAAGCGGCCTGGTTTTTGGCGGGATGTAACATGAATGAACTCAACAGAATCCTTGCTCCTTTCTGGAAGCACATGAGTCGAACATCTGCAGTTCTATCTGTATGCCAGTTGCCAAAACTCTCATGGGGCTGCCCTTTCAGCTTGCCCCAGGTTACCAAACTATTCCTGATATTCACCTGCCTCGGTTCTATTAGTCTATTAATTCTTCTTTTGCCTGCATCTTCAACTTCTCCAACACTCATTTGCCTTTAACCATATGTACTCAACTTTCTTCTACCATAAAGAAGGTTTTCATTGGGAATCTCTAAATGGGGAGTCTCCATCAAATCCTTACCCTCAGAGCTCAGGGAATCCCAGAGAAGAGGAGTCAGTAAGAGTCAGGGGGGATGGAGGACACAAGGAGAACAAGGCCCTCTGAATCAACATGAGCAAAGTTAATATGAATTCAGAGGTTGAAGCAGCATGCACAGAGCCCGCATGGGTCTACACCAGGTCCACTATGCATATCTTATGGCTTCCAGTTTAGTGTTTTTATGGGACTCCCGAGTGTGAAAATGAGTGGGTCTCTGATTTTTGTGCCGTCTCTTGGGTTCCTTTCCTTCTGTTTGTTTATCTTGTGTGATGACAGAAGTTATAAAATAATCCCACACTAGTTCAGAACTACATATAATAAAGGGTTATTTATTTAGGGGTAGAATCACAAATCACAGACCTAGATCATTGTCCTCTACATTAATGGGGAACAGGAACCAAATTCAGCAGCCAGAAGAGAGAGCCAGCTCATGCTTTGCGGCTGCATTTATAGTATAAGAGACCACGCCCAAGTGGGAGGGTATCTTAAAGATTATTGGCCAAAGGAGCTCCCACAGCACTTCTCCAAATCCAAAGTGATAGTTTTCATTTTATCTTATTATGTTTTATTTTGTTGTATTCTATTATTATCCCCTAGAAGTTTATTTTCTAATGAGAGACAGAAAGGGAGTAGATCTTGATGGGAGGGGAGGAGGGGAGGAACTGGGAGGAGTAGAGGGAGGAAAAATCATAATCAGCATATATTATGTGAGAAAATAATCTATTTTCAATAAAAAGAGAAATTTTTAAAGAATAAATTGTAATATTTTTGTAATGATGCAACTCTGCCTTTATGAACTGTGTTTTGCTTCTCAGCATAGTTGATGCCTCTGGGTCCTTCTTCATCTCCATGACCTCTGAGACAGATGTAAAGGAGAAAGAAGTTCTTGTCTCATGTTTGTTTATTGTGGTTAAATCAATGACTATGCCATTCTCTCTTTTCCATCAAGGCAAACAATTCAAACTTGTCTACATGCCTTGTTCTTCCCCTGTCAGCTTCCTCTCAACACCTCAAATCAGCACACTCAACCTGCACACACACCACCCACTGAAGCATTGTTGCAAAGCTCACCCGTGGCCCGTGTTCTCATAACTGCAAAAGCCAGCAGACTAACTCGTCAACCTTCATCTGATTCATTCCTACCCTTGAAAATGCTCCCAATGCCTTTCTTGAGATGTTCCTTTCTCTTTAATTTTAAGGCACAGCCTCTAATCCTGTCTGACCAATCCTTCTTAGAATCCTTTAGCTGTCCTTGTTTCCTAGTCTTATAAAAATTACTAGTTCACATGGTTCCTTTTATGCATAATTAGTCCTCTCATTTACATGCTATCTGAGTAACTCCATTATCTCCTATTGCTAAATGCCACTCATACAGACAAGAGTCTAGTAAATTCCATGATCCACTCATTTCTCTGGAGCCTTAAGAATACACAGCCATCACTTATTGAATGTAGCTACTAATACCTCAGATTTAACATTCTAAATTAAATATTAATTTATTTTATCACTAAAAATTGATAGATACCAGTTGAAGGTGATGGTACATGCCTGAAATCTTGGCATTCAGGAGGTTAAGGCAGGAGAAGGGCATGTTCAAGATCAGGCTGAAATACAGAGTAAGTCTGATTTCCAGTCTTGGTTATATAGTGAGAAATTTTCAGAAAGAGAGAGAGATGGAGGAGGAGGAGGAGGAGGAGGAGGAGGAGGAGGAGGAGGAGGAGGANGGAGGAGGAGGAGGAGGAGGAGGAGGAGGAGGAGGAAGGAAGGAAGGAAGGAAAGAGGAAGAGGAGAGAGGGAGGAAGGGAGGGATGGAGGGAGGGAGGGAGGGAGGGAGAGAGGGAGGGAGGAGGAAACTGGCAATTACCAATTTGGAGTTAGCAATTAGAGGTAGAGGATTCTCCACAGTGTTTCTGTTATCTTGTAAAAAGTGGCAATATGTAAATCCAGGCATGGTACTGTATACCTTTAATCCCAGCACTCTAGAGACAGAGGCAAGAGCCCCTCTGTGAGTTCAAGGCCAGCCCAGTCTTCATAGTTAACATCAGGACTTCCAAAACTACATAGAGAGAAACTATCTCAAAAATTAATAAATAAAAATACAAAAGATGGCAATGTAGCAATAGTCTTCAGAGAGAGATGTCAAAGTGAGCCATGTATCTGTGCTCCTCAAAGATCAGATGTGGCTCTTAAGGGCTGATTAGTCATGGGGGTGGAGCTTTCACGATCAGGATCCATGACTTACAATAGATGTCCCCTTCCAACCCTGCACGAATACAACCAGCCCCCACCACATAAATAGAGCGCAATGGCACAGGCCTGAATACAGTAACTTGGAAGAAGACCCTCGCCTGAACCCAAACACACTGACACCCTGATGTTAGATTGTTGTTCTCCGAAACTGTGGAGTATCAATTTCTGTTGTTAATAAACCACACAAGTTTACAGACATTGTTAAAGCTGCTGGCCAGTTTAAGAAGTGACAGAGCTTCCCCATGGGCTCAAAGGCAGATATGTTGTTTGGTCTTGATTATAAATATGATTTCATCCTTTTTTTTTTCAGTAGACCTTTTAAAAGGTTGAGTTTTTAAATACAGTTTCAGCTCTGATAGTCCACTGTATGCTTAGTATTCTCAGGGTCTGCCTCACATTGACCACGGGACTAGAAAAACAAAGAGAATTGGTACCAAGGTGAAGTTCATACTGCCTCCTATGCCAAGAATCCAACTATCTAGGTCTAATTATGGCTCACTGTTTCTTATTCATTGAGTCTTTGGAAGTACGGCCATCCTCCCTAGCAACTGCCAAAATCACTGCTGCTTGGAGACTCCTGGACCACTTGACATCCGTATACTGACACAGAGACAGTGAGAGGAACGGGGCCAAGATGCTACATGACAGTTTGGCACCGATTGGATAGATTATAAAAAATTGTTAAGTAGATTAAAGGCCGGAGGGCTGCAATGGGCAGGTGACCAAGAGCAGAGACAAGTAGCCCTACAAGACTCCTGCTGCTTCAGTCTCTGGGGAGGCACAGATGTCCCTTTCGAACTGCAGCAACCATCTACAGTGTGGGAGCCACGGACGTATGACTCACACCCGTGAGCTTCCTGTTGCCCACCGCGGAGACTCTCATTGATTCGCTACTTGTGTTGGACATACAGAGTATGCAGAAGATCAATAAAAGTAAGCAAAAATTATCTTTCCCTCGTATTCTGCATCTTAGGTAAAAATACAGTTTGCCATCATCAAGTCAAAATCCTTGATTTCTTCTGTCCTACTCCATCAAATTGAAAATTCTACCTCTACAACATCTCTGGACTAAGTTCCTGTGTCCCCATCATCAGTTTGTGTGGCCCTATTTCAAGTTGTGGTCACTTTGTACCTGGACCCTTCCTGTGGACGCAATGCATCTCTTTGCCTCAGGTCTTCTTTCTTAAAGTCATCATCTACCTTGATGATCACCCCAGAACTCTGTTGGGGTTCAAGGCCGCCCACAAGATAAACCCTGCGTTGAAAACTGCAATGTAAGGTCCAAGCCACTCTGCCCTGTACCTAGATCTCCAGCTTCATCTCCCCTCCCTGCACTACCACCCCAGATGTTCTCCAAAACTCTTCTGCCTTGCTTATGCAACTGTCTCTGTCTAGAATGTTCTTTCTTCTCCTGGTGAATATGGCACTTGGTTTTCTGGCTATTTATCATAGATGCAGCTACCTCTGTGGCAGTGGTTCTCACCTTCCTAACCCAGTGACTCGTTAATACAGTTCCTCATGTTGTGGTGACCCCCAACGATAAAGTTATCTTGTGGCTACTTCATAACTATATTTTTGCTACTGTTATGAATCATAATGTAAATATCTTGTATTCAGGCTATCTGACATGCCATCCCTGTGAGAGGGGCATTCGAGCCCCCAAAGGGGCCGTGACCCACAGGTCAAGCCCCCAAAGGGGCTGTGACCCACATGTTGAGAACCACTGTTCTCTCACTCACTTTGACACTCTTTGTCACCGCGCATTGAAGCCTTCATGGGGTTTTGTCCACAGTTCAGATGAGGCCCGCCCATCACAGTTCTGTGTCCGCATGCTCACTCTCTCCACACCAGATTATCTGACCATTGAGAAGCAATGTGCCCCACACCTTCTTGACGCCCCACACCCTTCATGAAGCTGGTCTAAGTAGTCAGTCAAGACGTCTTGCCAAATACAATAGATAAAGAAAATAACGTTTGCTTCCTTACCTAAAGCCTTGTCAGGTTCACTAGACTGAGATAAAAGATTATAAATTAGAACAAGCAATTATTTGTGAAATAATGAAAATATCGCATCTATATTCAAGGTAAAGCAGTTAAAAGAAAGTTTAAATGTTTATTTGGTCTGCTTTTGGCTAAGCGCAGATGGCCTTTGGCGAACAAAGTGTTTGTGTTCTTTGATGCTGCAGGTAACCCCGTGAAAAGTCTTAGTGATAATGTTGGAGTTTTGTAGTTACTGCTAAGAATCACATGGAGCTCAGGATACTGATACTTTTAGCTAGGAGTTAGGTAGTCTTCAGGGAAATATGTATGGCTGGGGCTGAAGAGATGGCTCAGCAGTAAGGAGTGCTTGCTGTTCTTCCAGAAAACACGAGTTCTGCTCCAAGGATAGAAGTTGGGCAGGGTCACAACTACCTGTAACACCCTCTCCTGACATTGGTGGATACACACACACACACACACACACACACACACACACACATCATAAGTTAAATGCTTTTTAATGTTTATGGCTGCTACATTCTCAGGCTGGCATCCCTAGCCACTGACAGAATCCTTATCTTAGGATCTAATAGCCAACATTATTAAGTGGTATTAAGTATAAATCTTTTGGGAAGGAATTAAATCCTGAGAACCCCAGCTTCATGGGTGGGATTAGTACCATTTTAGAAGAGGCTCAGGCAAACTCTCTCATGTCCATCTCCCATGTGACGCTGCTACATGAAGTAACTGCCATTAGGCAGAAAGCACACCTTCACAAGAATCTGTACCACCTTGCTGATACCTTCATTGGTCAGTCTCAGAACTGTAAGGGGTTAACAGTGGGTTGTTTGTGAACGCAGTCTAAGCATTTCTTTATGCCTGACTAGAGGAAGATGGAGAGTATGCCAACAATGCAAGAAGGTTGACTACAAACTCAAAAAGAAGTCCAACAATGCAAGAAGGTTGAGTCTAAACTCAAAATGAAATCCAAAGCAATTCTTTAAAAAGTGGATGAGGTTCATCACAAAAGATGTGCAAATGCAAACTTGGTCTCCAAGGGCAATTATAGTTACAATTGCAAACATAGAGCATGAATAATAAACTCAACAGGTTGAATGTATATATTTTGCATAAAAAAAGAAAAACTGTTCTCAATTTGAGGGTAAAGGAGGTGACAATGGAAGGAGCTGAAGGGAGAGGACTTGGGAGGACCTGGAGGGAGGAAAAGAAAGGGAGAAAGAAAGGTCATTTTATTTTAATTCAAAATGTACATAAAATACGTGGCGACATTTTTGCATCCCTAAATTTTAGATCAAGTTTGAAGGTCATTGATAATGAATTAGCGGCTAGACCTAAGTCTGTGCGGTGGCCTCCAGCTGTGGTCTTAGCCCTCGGTTCTTATCAGTAGATAATTATCATTGAAACCAGGAAAGAAGTTGAACCCTGCATTTCTGTAAAACCTGAGCTGAAATAAAGATCTGGAACATTTTAGAAATAGTTGATAAGATTTTTACAACAGAGAGTGCTATTAAGAAAGATTATCGGGTTTCATCTCTTACAGATTTTCTTTAAAAGTTCTTCTTGCTAAATGAAAAAACTGCCAAAAGAAATTTATCCATACTCGACCACCTGCAGACTCTCCCCCAGCCATCTAGAATCCATCTGGAGACAAACCACGCGAATACGTGTGAGTGTGGTTCGCAGTGTTTGAACTGTTTAACTTCGCTGCTGCTGACACTTCTTGAATCATCTATAAAAACCTAGGGGGCTGTAAGACTTGGAAAACCAGTGTAATCCAAACAGCAGAGGAGAGGGTGGAGGCAACTGAAAAATTATAAGTTGTTCAAAAAAACTATCTTGGATCAATGTGAGAGGAAAATCTGAGAACATTTTCTTTAAAAGAAATAAATAAAAGGAAACCGAGCATGGCAGCTTCAGAGCTCAATTTGTGCCTAACTCTTTGTGTGGGATTTTTCATTCCAACTTGTACCTCCCAGGACCAGCAAAATAGCAATCTCTAAATCATGTTCATCTTCTGAGAATAATACGTAATAAACAGCCCTCCTTAAGGAGATATGCAAGCCAGGGCAAAACACACTGTGTATCTCTCTTCCTTCAAATCCAAAATGTTTATACAGATACTATCTAATGAAAACAAACATGAGCTGGCCACCTTGCTAGGGAAAAGAGGATGTGGAAGAGGAGCGTGTGGCTTAGGAACGAGAACGGGTCCAGAGACGTTTATAACCGCTGCTCACTGCACACATTTTAAGTACGGTTCTTCTTCCTGCTGTAGCTTTGGCTGATCGGTACCATTTCTTCTGGACACTGTCACACATGGAGTAAGTTGTTCCCCACAGCTGAGATATTAGCCAAGAAAATGGCCATGCCCCTGCTTTAGCAACTTCATGATTTTCATGGCTAATACGGCATCTGAGAGATACTTCACTACATTTCTTTTCCAGATCGCTCTACATCTTTCGGTGCCCAACTAGACTGAGATCTGATAGCTTCCTCCAGACAAGTCTTAGAAAAATGCCCATCTCTAGATCATCAGTCTTGCTAGACTGTCTTACCACCTTCTTGTCTTTTTCTAAACATTCTCTGTAATTTCAGGGAAGATGGGAGATGTTACCACTGCTTTGCTACACCCTGTAGAAAAGACAGGGAACAACAGATCGGTGGAAGCTCCACTTTGGAGCCCTGTGTGTTCACAGTAGGCGCTCTGCGGTTCTCTGGAGACTGCCAGAAGCTGTGAGGTGCAAGAGAAAACAGCGAGATGACTGGCTATTCTCAGAACAGAAAGGAGGTGTTTCTGCGGGACCACCACAACACCTGCTGTGCTGTACTGAAATTCAGCCCTCACATCTCTCAGCTACCCACACATGGGATCCGGGTAGCAAAAACACAGGCAAACTGGGTGTGCGGAGCACAAGCGATCTGTTGGTTCCTACATAAGTAATTCTTGCAAATCTCTTAGGTTTTCTGTGTATAACTGAGCTGTGTCTAGTTGTGTTGGAAGTATCCAAACACTTTTGCTTCTCTCTCTCTCTCTCTCTCTCTCTCTCTCTCTCTCTCTCTCTCTCTCTCACACACACACACACACACACACCCACACACACACACTTTGGGAAGCTATTTGGCAAGGCATTTTGTTTTTCACATTTGTGAAGAGCAGCCTAACAGTGTTCTTACTGTAAGGCGGCCTGAAAGTGATCGTTCTCCTGTACTTTTCTAGGACAAATTTATTTTCCCTATATGCTTTTGTTGGCTAGCAGCTCTGGCATGACCTGACTGACAATGAGCCAGAAGATCTGAGTTTGGGAAAAATGCATGGTTCTCAAACCTTGGCACAGGAGCTGGTAAGAGCAGACCAACACCATGCATTCAAGCGGAAACCCGTGTGTCAGATCTGCTCAACTCACCAAAGGGCCTCACTGACATCAGAGAAAGAAGCCAGCAAAACAGGGGGGGAAACAAACATCCAAGGTCTTCAATGTTAAGACAATGAAATAGTTGCCCCAAGTATTTCTTAGCATAGTTAGCTGATAAACAGATGAGGTGCTTGTAGGCTCTGCTGTTCTCACGATCGCTGTTCCAAACACAATTCCAAAAAGGTCCCTTTTGATGCTTCCCTCTGCACTGCGAAGAGGGGGAGCTGTGTGTGGTCCGTCACAGAAATCTGATTTGGGTATCAGCATTTGGAATTGATCTTTGAATCTTATACTGCCAAGTTCACTCACAGGCAATGCATAAAAGAATTTAAAATATTACATCCTGGGTCAGGGATTCCTAGGCTTTTTTCCACTCAACCCTTTTCTCCCAAAAACTATTTAAGTATCTGGGCAGCTAAGTCTATAAAATAGGTATACAAACCAAACACTGAATGACTAAAGACTTACAGAAATTTCTTTAAAATTAATTCCTCTGAGGATGGGAAGATGTGCAGCAAAAGTAATTCTGGACATGGCAGGTCATCACAGCCACAATCTCACGGAAGCTGTCCTTATCTGCACAAGATGGGGCCCATCCACATCCCCCATGGATGGGAGCGTCTGAGGCCTCCCTTCACACATGCCCATTGGCAGTTAATGGTTGCTGGGAGGCTTGTTTTCTTCACTGGTGTAATCAACTGCCCAGTTCCAGCAAACCACCTCCCAACCATGCTCATGCAACTCCGCAGGTCAAACAACAGAAAAGGCAGGAAGGTCTCCCTTTGTTGGCGACATAGAGGTTTCAGCAGGAGAGGAGGGAGGGGAAGAAAGGGTATGAAAACAATGGCAATTCATCCTTTGTATGAAACTGCCAAGCAGTTAAAAATCCTTAGTATGGCATACTAATGGGATAGATATGCTTAATTATTTTTATATAAGTGATTAAATGTTAGCTGGATATCTGGTACTGCAGGATGTAGAACATCTTCAACATTTTTCAAAGTTAAGTAATATTTTGATTTTAGCATCATCAATGATGTTTTATGAAACTCAAATCGGCCATTCAAACAGCAATATTTTCAATCAAACATTCTACCTCAATACAACCCAAAGATATATGATGTGATACACAAGAATGACAGTAGGAAAATGTTTCTAAAAATTGTCTTTTCTATAATTAAATTATTAAGTGTCTATAAGAACAGAAGACTCTTGCATGTACAATATAAATAGTGCAATTAATAATCTGAAATAGTGTTTAAAGCCATGTTCTCCACTCTCTAATAGGGAGTGAATGTAGCAAGATATGGAAGAATGAGAGCAGTTGTTCTAAAGCCAAAGGAAATGAAATACCAAATGCAAAAACAAGAAATGAGAACATAAAACCGATTGGGATGAAGAAGGCAGCAGTTTTTGTTTTTGGAGAAAATGTCAATCCCCTTGGGGAACAATGGTTGATGCTGGCTGCCTCGTTTTTACTGGAGACAACTATTTTAAAATATTGGCATCAAATAGCACAGCGTTGCATTTGAAAGCATGGGAGATTTGAAACTTGAAAATGGATCAACACTAACTGGGAGGTAGGCTCATCGCATAAGACACCAGTTCTTTTGCTACGGCCCATTAGCACAAATTACCTATGGCTCCACTAAAATGCAATGTGTAGATGTTTCCATTACCAGGAACATATTTGGGAGGAAGAAATAAGTAGTCCTGAGTTTTTATTCGCTCACCATTTCTTTAGTTTGTGAACATCATAGGAAATGTGAAGCATATTTACATGAGTCATGAGTAATCTTCTAGAATGTCCAAAGTAGCTCCTGCCGACCTCGCACAGATACCATGCAAGGAAATACTGTAGCTACACTTCCCTGTTCACCAGAGACCCTGTGCACTGCGCTTGGCTCAGGAAGGAGGGATTACGATGCTGATCCATCTTGAGCTAGGTTGATCAAGGAGCGATGCTTCCCTGAGAATGATTCGTTTGAGTTCTGCAGTCGTGCCGTCCTCTATTCATCTGCCGTAGAGTTCGCACGCCCTCCCGCAGAACAATTCCCCTGCTGCACGTTCCATTCTGAAGTTAGGCCCTCATCAGAAGAGAGGCAGTCCTGCCTACTCCTGAAGGGTGGCATGCTCCTTTTTGTCACCACGGTTGACACATTACAATATGTTATCTCCTCACTTGTCCTCCACCATGAACCCGAAAGAGCCCCCCTGGCATCTGAAGCCAGAGTCTCTCTTTTGTAAATTGTGTTCTCGGTGTCAGACCCACAGTGGCAATCAGTAACTTTTGTTGAATGAGATCAATGAACAATGAATGTAGGAAGAATGGTATGAATGAGTGGAGTATGGAAGAAAAGACTAACAATTGTTCCTATCCGACCGCAAATATTTTATTCCATCACTTCTCACCTTCCATGAGTTATCAAAAGAGTGTTACGAATAGAGACAGCAAACACCACAGGGCCTTCCTGTATCATTCAAGAATGGTTCTGTCATGACCAGAAGCCACCAGGGTACCTGTATAAAGAAAGACCATTAAGAAAGCTAATTACTTGGCCTCTACAAAGATATGAGTAGTCACTCAGATGATCTCTCCTGATAATATTGGGATTTTTTATTGTCTCCGAAAACAATACTTAAGACATTTAGAAAAGACATTCAAGGCTACAGAAATATCAATAAGCTGAATGATTGACACAGATGTTATATTGAAAAGGCAATTATCAATGATATACTATCGAGTTAGAGAAACATCATAAGCCCTGTCGCATACCACATTTCTTACATCTTCTCTGTTCAAAATAAAGCACTGAAAATACAGCTCCCTCTGTGTGAGTATTGTGGTTGCTTGGGTGCTGTTAAGGCAGAATAACTTTGGTAAAACTGATCAATGTCCTACAGAGTGAAACAAAGCATATAGCTAGGTACAAAAGCTGTGGTTGCAGTGTGGTTTGGCCTCCCTGAAGGGCACCTTGCAACTGAATCACCGCTATAAGATATAAAGGGGTAGGGGCATCTTCAGATGTTAGATAATTCACTAGTCCAATTAATGAACTAAGAGGTAGGCAGGTCATCACCAGGGTGGACCATCTCTAAAGGTCGGTTTGACAGTGACCCACTACACATTGAGATCTCTCCTCATCTCCTCACACCACCTGGACTGCCATCAAGAAAGCCATTCCCAGAGGTGACCCTTCCAAACTTCAGCAGAACTACGACCAAAACCAAAGCCCTTTTTTGGCAACTTACCTAATCTGTGCCACTGTTGTTAGCAACCAAAAATGGATTGAGACAGAAACCACAATAAATAATTCAGGTGCAAAGTCAAGAACAATTGTGCAATAAATATGAACTAAAAAGAGAACATCTGGGCTCTGAGGAGGGAGACTCGACTTGACCGTGAGGGAGATGGTTTAGCAACTTAATATGCTAAACCAGTGGTTCTTAATCAGAGATGATTCTGTCCCATGGGGCACATTTGGCAACACTGGAGACATTTTTAATTGCCACAGTTGACAGCTAGGGGTCAGAAGACAGGGCTGCTGCTAAGCCGTCTACACACAACAGAGACTCCCCAGAACAAAGAATTATCTGGCTCAGATTTTCAATACTGTCAATGCTGAGAAACAAACACCTCCAAAAATTATGTCATATTGGAATTTAATAAAAGACATGATTTTTAAAACAGCACTTAAAGCTTCCCCTCAACCACACATGGATCAAGAGTTTATGAGAATATTGTGTTCTATTTGGAGCAAAAGCCTTCCCAGCATTCATGACTATGTCTTTATGATCTGCCTGGTCTCAAGATTCCATTTCTGCAAGAAGCATTTTGCTATTCACTTGTCTCTCCCTATGAATATCTGGACAAGTCATGGCCTGTCCTGAAGCTGAATTCCATGTCTTGGGATAATGTCAAGATAAATTAAATTCCTGTATTTTTAAAAAATGTTTCCAAGATGCATTGTTTGATAAACAGATAAGTAAAAAAATTGAATAACATTAGGTGGAATGTTCTGAATAATTAAGTCAGTTCCCAATTATGCACCAAAAGAAAATCTCTGGAAGTCAAAATACATAGATGAATATCAAATACACCTAAAAAACACAGATGCCACAAAACTCTTAATGAATGGGCCAAGACTCTTACATTACCAACATAAAATTATCCCAAAGGTCCAACATGTTTTAAAAATATGCATTTCATAGTTAGAAAAGTGGTAAGACGTGAAGAGTGGAGGATTCCAAAAGAAACAAACAAGCTCCAGGTCACTTTAGAGTCGCCGACGTTCAGAAAGTGAATATGGCTCTGTGTGGAGCTAGAAGTGACCGTCTAGAGAGACTGACAAGCGGGCTTCTGTGGTAAGGAGAGCTTGTTTCCCGAGGCTGCACAGAGCGAAATGACATGCTGGGACCATTTTGTGTGGTCCTGTTGTCCTGTTCATATTTCCACTCAAGAGGCAAGGTTCTGATCCGCATACACTTTACTGCCAAATATGACAAACTGTGACTTTAAGCATATATCGTTTATTATTTAAATTTCAAAACAAGTATTACATTCAGAATAAAAACCACATACTGGTAAAGTATTTTTTTTAAGTACAGCCTGTGTGTGCAGACATAGTTTCAGTCTAAGTATCCTCTAAATGCTCTTTGATGAAAAGATTTAGTTGAAAATATTTTAACTTGTTAACCAACCTGGGCCTTCACAAACGCATGGAATTCCACCTTGGTAGTGTGTGGGCGGATAGCTCAAAGGGTACAATGTGTATTATTGTCCTGGAACAGAACCTGGAGGTGAAGAACATTTAGGGAAATCTAGGGAAAAAACTTTTCAGTCTCTCAGTCAACTTATTTCAATCTCTTAACCAATGAAATCATTTCTCAGAGATATCAATATAAAATTAAGGATCTTATCAGAACTTCCTTCCCTGAGCCCTGGAGAGAAGCGAGATATGACGGGGTCAGCCTCTGGGTCACTGGGAATTGCTCGTGTTCAGCATGTGGCCAATACTACTGTTCTGGGAAATTGTTTTTGTCACTGTGCCATCAAACACTGCGGTCATCCTTCCTGTCTACATGTCCCATCTCCTCATGCAGCACTCCCCGTGAGACAAATGTCAGACTCCATCATTCTGTCCTTTCTGTCTTTAAAGGTCTTTCCCCCACCTTTCCCCCATACACTACATGCTCCCTACCTCTCCAGACAGATCTTTTCACTCGTGAATTCTTTCTTCCAAAGATGGGCATCCCACAGTCTGCTGGAGTCTACTGCTTGCAAGATGGAGGACTAAAAAGGCAGTGTTACAATTTAATCTAAGTCCAAAAGCTTGAGATGCAGCATGCAGGCTTACAGGGAAAGTACAAATGTGCTTCCAAAGGCACAAGGCCAGGCATGCCAGTGTCGAGGAGGAAGGGGAGAAGATGGACCATTATCCCACCTCAAAATCTCTCATTTACACTTCCCTTTGCTTTTTATCTATGTAACCCCTCAGTGGACTAGATGATACCCATCTCTATTTAGGAGGGCAGAATCCATTCCTAGTCTACTATTTCAAATGCTACTCTCTTCCGGAAAGACTCTCAGAGACACACCTACAAATAACGTAGCTATAGTTTGAATTTAAGATGTTTCCTCCACAGATTCATATATAGAATATTTGATCGCCAGCTACTGGTGCCATTTTGAGAAGTGGCTGAAACTTTGGGGACATGGAGTCTCGCTGGAGGCTGTGGGTCACTGGGCATATGACTTGGAAGATCATAGGAGGCTTCCACTTCTCCTTTGTTCTGTGTTTCCTGTACACAAGGTGAAGAAGCTTTTCCACTACACACTCCTTTATGATTTGATTTCTCTCCCACACAGGTTCACAGGTGGAATGATTCAGCCACATAACATGGCTGACACTTCCAGGTTCCAGGGCCACATGTGTGCAGACAAGCCCTCAGGCAGAAGTGCCTAATGGCCCTGGGAATCTTAAAGGACCATGCATGCATGCGCAGCATGGTTGCATCATCTATGTATGACGCAGCTGCGTGAGCCCTTGCACACATGCATGAGCTCTGTCATCTGCATATGATGTAACCACACCATCCCCCTGTGAGCATGCGTTAGGCAGCCCTTAAAAGCTGGAGGCGCCATCTTCAGCCCTCTCTCTCTCTCTCTCTCTCCCTCTCTCTCTCTCTCTCTCCACATCGACCTTCACCAGGGCTGTACACCCCCTCACCAATAAACTCCTAAGTTCCTTGTTTCCTTCTCACTCATGCCAGGTAATTTCATTGGTGCCATGAGACTCGGGAGGCTCTCCTGCCATGAGCCCCTCTCTCGGGGTTGGAATCCAGAAACAGGTATTTTTTTCCACAATAACCACATGTTCCATCTGCCTGAGCACAATGTCTACACACACCACCAGCTTCAATTGGTGAGTTTCCCAATTCTGGTCAGCTTAACTGTTTCTCCAAACCCAAGAAATTGACCATTGAGATCCTGGAAATCTTCTGGTGTTCTTAGAAATGCGGGGACAGCTCCCAACCACGGCCTTCATGGCTACAGTTGAGCCCTTTGCTGACACTCATCTCTGGATTGCTTCCCTTAGCTAAAGTCATATTTGGACAACCCGGGGTCAGTCCTCCCATGACTGGGGACCCAGGGTTCCTCAGATTTTTCCTTCTTTTTTCCTTTTCCTTTTCTTTTCTTTTGGGCCACTTGTCAGTGGTCTCCGCAGTGACCTCTCTGGCTTCCTAGTCACCCCGATTGGAGCCAGTCAGGCTTTAACACCCTGCCTGTAGGTAGAGGATGTTCGCCGCCATCACACCGCGCCTATAGAGGGGAGACATCCCCCATAAGTCTTGTGGTATTGCCGTTTTTTGTGGGTTTTCATGGTTTTAGCTATGGATAGGAAGCCATCCATGATCATCAACCCAGCCCCCCCCCCCCCCCCCGCAGGATGCCTTTTAGAGGCCCTGAAACTCCAAGACTCAATGCCCTACTTATAGATTCCCATACTTGTCCATCTTTATTTTAAAAAATGGCCTCATTACAATTTAGATAACAATCTAAAGTGGTGGCCTAATGGCACTTTTGATCCCAATATTCTATAGGAGCTTTCTAACTACCGTCAGCACACAGGCAAATGGAAGGAGTTTCCTTATATCCAAGCCTTTTACTATCTAAGCTCTAAGCCTAAGCCCTCTGTCCTTGCAAGTTGTTCACCGGTTTTTTTACTTGGCTTATGGCAGGTCTCCATAAGGCTGCCCTCAAGCCAGTAAACTACAATAAGCTCTCAGAGGTCATTCAAGATACAAAGGAAAATCCTTCTATATTTTTGGAGCATCTCACTAAAGCCCTGTTACAATATACTAACTTAGATCCAGAAACCCAGATGTGTCAGACCATGGAAGGTAGACAGTTACCCATGACTCATTTTTTTTTCTCAGTACTACCCCAACATTAAGGTTAAGCTTAGACATTTGGAGAAAGGTCCCTTGACCCCACAGGTGGAAGTTGTAGAGTTGACTTTTCAGGTGTACCATACAAGGAATGACAAACCCAAAATCATCATTGTCACGTGCTAACCATGGCCCTCCTACCAGCATAGGCAGCAGACCAACCGATCCATGCTGTCTATGTTGCTTCCTTGTCCCCCAGGGCTCAAGAACCACCAGGCCCATGTTTCAAATGTGGCAGAACTGGTCACTGGGCCCAAGCATGCCCTAATCCTTACCTTGGTCCTGTGAGACCTTGTCCAAAGTGCCATAGGGAAGGACATTGGGCAGTAGATTGTCCTCATGCACATTGTGGCATGGAGACATCAAACCCAGAAAATTCCCAAGATGACCTTCTAGGTCTGGCCATGGACGAGTGAGGCTTCCCCAGGCTCCTTTGACCTGACCACAACCATCATCTGTAATAGGGAACCATGAGTAAATATCACGGTATCAGGACAGTCCATCTCCTTTCTCTTGGACACCAGAGCCACATACTCAGTACTGAGGGAGTTTTGGGAGTTTTCCTCTGCTTCTAGTTTCCCTCTTGTTGGGGTAGGGGGACAGCCTTATCTACCTCAGCAGACCCCACCACTTAACTGTGTTTTTAGGGGTATTTATCTCACTCATTCATTTTTTAGTCATGCCGACCTGTCTGGTACCTCTTATGGTAAGATTTTTTAGCAAAGGTAGAAGCTTCTATTTCATTTGTTCCTTTCATTTGCCTCACCCCAGGCTCACCAACAGCTCCCCTCCTCCTCCTTCTAGCCTCCCAACCTCCCAGCTCCAATGTGTCTTTTCCTCTACCAGCCTCTCAGGTGGACCCCCAAGTCTGGGACACCCAAAACCACTCCATTGCTAAACACCATTCCCCCATTATTATCCAATTACAAGATCCTACTAAGTACATTATCCAAGATCAGTACCCCCTCTCTCTCCAGAGCCTTAGGGGACTTAAGCCTATTATCTCTGACCTTCTAAGAAAAAAAGCTACTTTGTCCCACCTTTTCTCTCTTTAACATCTGTTGACTGAAGTTTCTGTCCCACAATGTCCCACAGCTGTTTAGCCCCCCAAAAATGACAGAGAGATCTACATTGCTTATAAAATGATTGGCTCATTAGCTCAGGCTTCTTATTAACTAATTCTTATAACTTACATTAGCCCATTATTCTTGTCTATGTTAGCCACATGGCTCGGTACCTTTTTCGGTGAGGCAGTCACATCTTGCTTCTTCTGTGGCTGGGTCACGACTGTAGACACTGCTTCCCTCTTCCCAGCATTCTGGTTGACCCGCCTCTACTTCCTGCCTGGTCACCCCACCTATACTTCCTGCCTGGCTACTGGCCAATCAGCATTTATTTAAAATATAAGTGAAAGGGTACAGACCATTGTCCCACAGCAAACATCCCTATACTTGTTGTTAAAAGACCTGACAGAACATATCACCTGTTCAAGGCCTCCAGCTCATTAACTCCGCAGTGGTCCCTCTTCATTCTGTAATGCCTAACCCTTACACACTTCTTTCCACTATCCCTCCAGGAACCTCCCACTTCTTAGTTCTAGATCTTACGTTTATTTTTTTTTCTCTATTCCTCTCAGCTCTCAATCTCAAAATATCTTTGTTTTCACCAGGCTGACCAAGCAGCTAGAATAGCAGCATTCTAGAGCCCAAACCTACCTCAGTCACCTCAGGGGGTTCATACAGTACAGCCCACATTCTCACAGACACCCCCTGACACCAGGCAAATCCTGTCCTACCTACATCAGCTCTTTCATCCTAATAGCAAAGTTCTGTTTCATTTTGTCAAGGCTCACCTCCAACCCACCCATGAGGACTTAGAGTTCTTAAAAGCTATCACTGCCTCTTGTAAAATCTGTCAAAAGCCAGATCCCCAGACCAAATATTATAGCTTCCCTTTTCCCAACCAGGCCAGTGGCTTCCTTCCAGGAACTGAATGGCAGCTTGATTTTACTCATATGACCACAGTCAGATGAGTTAAATATCTCCTGGTTTTGGTAGACACCATGTCTGGGGATTGAAGCATTTCCCATCACTAACAAGAGAGCCCAGACAGTTTCTGATGTTCTTCTCCAAGAAATTATCCCCCAGTTTGAAATCCCAACCTCTCTTCAGTCAGATAATGGCCCAGAGTTTACCTAAGGCTCTTAACATTCCTTGACATTTTCATATCCGATACCACCCCTCAGTCTTCAAGGAAGGTAGAACGAACTAACCATTCCTTAAAAAAATGTTCTTGTTAAGATGTCACAGGAGCTTCATCTTGACTGGGTAAAACTTTTGCCTCTGGCCCTTCTTAGATTTAGGGTTCTCCCCAAAAACCCCCTTTTCATCTCACCCTTTGAACTCATGTATGGACAAACAGTTTTGAGCCCTGGCCTCTCACCTAAAACCTCTCCCCTTCCTGATCATCTGCTTACTCCACTGTTATCCCATCTTCACTCCCTATTATGGGATTTTACCAACTACTCATTACTCCAACCATGCGCCAGTTCATGCCCACCACCAATTAAAATAGGAGATCAGCTACTATTCTCCCCCAGACCAACACTCCTCACCTCTTTCCCCTAAATGGCAGGGCCCTTTTAAAGTAATTCTTGTAACTCCCACAGATGCCAAGCTGGAGGGACTCTCTCATTGGCTCCACCTGTCCCACCTTAAGCCTTTTAACCTTCCAGCTCAAAATACTCCCTCATATGCAGTAACTCAAAAAGGTCCCTGCTCCCTTAAGTTCCAGAGGCCATGAAGATCAGTCACTTTTTCTCCAGTTACAGAAAATTAAAAGTTTCATCACTGTACTCAGCCCTCCTGTGCCCAAAACTCCATATACTCTTCCTCTTCCTCTTTCTCCTATCTGCTTTACCAACTTCTCTATATCTCCAATATCATACTTAAATTTCCAGTTAACTGCTCAGCTGTTATTACAGAGACCATCATTAAACATAAAGCCAGAGGTACAAGGATTGCCAAAAGCCAAGATGGTAAGGAACAATAACGAGTTTAGGGGTATTCACAGGCCCAGACTCAAAACACTCACAAACCAGACTTTAACACAACAGGTTTATCACTGTCTGCAGCAGTGTCTCCTGGATGTTCAGGTAATACCATGATGCTAAAGGAAAACAAGTGCCTTAAGATTTGCTTCAGGTAAAACATTCCCCTTTCTAATAATTCCCCTTTCTAATAATTCCCCTTTCTAATAATTCCCCTTTCTAATAATTCCCCCTTCTTTTCCTTCCTCCTCCCCACTGTCTTCTATTCCAACACTATACCATCGTAATCATAACCTTTGAATATGTCTAAAACTTATTTCTTTACAAACATTTTCTCATAAGCTCCAGGGAGTCAATTGGACCTATCTAAACGGACCAGACTCACCCAGAATAAGTATCATTTAATTCTTCCCTTATCATTCCTGATCTCAAGAACCTCTGGGAAATTACTCCTCCCCCTCCCAAAAAAAATCCCCTCTATCTACCATCTTGGGACTCTCCTCTATTAATCACTAGGATCTAAAATATTTTCCAGACATAATTTTCTGCCTTTCCAGCATCTTGCGAGGTCCAAGCTGCCAGCCAGCAAATTCCACAGAGACTGGGGAAAAAAAAACACAAAGTAATCAGCCACCCCAGGACATACATGGTCAAGCATCTCAACTCTCCAAGGCCCACAAAATCAGCAGAAAGCAGTCTTGAGAGACCTGACAACATTCACAAAATCAGCAGGAAGCAGTCATGAGAGACCTTACGATGCCCCATTCCCAACCATTAAAGACCCCAAACTCCCAAATTTTATAATAAACAAAAGAGTGGAATGTCAAGATTCAGCCACACAACATGGCTGATACTTCCGGCTCAGCTTCATGATCCCTTGCATGCATGCGTGAGCTATGTCACCTGCATATGATGTAACCACTCCATCCCCCTGTACGCATGCGCTAGGCAGCCCTTAAAAACTGGAGGCGCCATCTTCAGCCCTCCCCCTTTGTACACCGTCCTTCACTAGGCCTGTA
This sequence comes from Alexandromys fortis, assembly GCF_014885135.2. Lineage (NCBI taxonomy): Eukaryota > Metazoa > Chordata > Mammalia > Rodentia > Cricetidae > Alexandromys > Alexandromys fortis. The sequence goes on along the minus strand of NW_026068006.1, from coordinate 2,139,121 downwards.
CATGTACACCCCAATAAACTCCTAAGAGGGTTTGTTGCGTGTTTTGTGTCTCCTTCTCACTTGTGCCAAGTCATTTCAACAGGGCCAAGCAAGCAGGGTATCCCCTGCCTGAGAGGGCCCTAGCCTACCTGGCCCTGGCACACATGATCCTGGCCAACCTTCTCTCCCATTCCCTCTGCTTTGCTAAAGCCATTAGATTATATTCCAAAAGGTAGCCACCAATGTCTATTCCCTTATTTGGATACTTCCTCCTCCTGAAGCCGATGCTCAAGATCCAACTCTGAACTATTAAAGTCCAACAATCAAATGACCCCTTTGGTTCACCTAATTAACATGCCCCATCAAAATACACCACCACATACTAGCCTATTCGAACACAGACCTCCCTCCCCTTTTTCTCTTCTTAAAAATTATGCCTGCACAGGCACTGACTGTTGTTTTTCTGCCAGAGTCAGAAGGCAGTCACTTCAACTTTTCTTTCCCACTCTGAAAACAGGTTTTTGGGTGGAGTTTGTGCCTATTCCGGGATCCAGGTCCCTGTGCAGGGAGTCTTCTTAAGTGGAGCCGAGAGTCAGACAAGCCAGTAGCCCTCCAACCCTTCTGGCACTTGATTCCCTCTTCCAACAGCAACTGATTGGTAAATCTCCCATCCTAGGTGTCCTAAATAGTCCCTGATTGTTGTGTGACAGCTGACAGACTGCTTGGTGCCCCTGCTCTGTCTTATGAGGCTGGAGAACCTGTACCCACTAGGACCTTCACTGGTTAAGGTGGACTTCCATGGACCGACTGTGAGCCAGGCATATTCCATACAGTCTGGCTTAGGTGGCTTCCACTTTTCACTCTTGGTGGTCGCTCTGCCAGAAGCCAGTGCCCTTTCCCCCTCCAAAAAAACCCGTCCACAGATTCCAGATTCATCTTCTGATTCACTGGGGTCCCTCTTTTGGTGACAGAGCCTGGGTGATGACCCACTGGCTCCCAAAGACTTCTCTATTTGGGTAGAAGCTCCACCTCACCCCCTCCTCTCTCTCTAAATCCCGCCCTCTTACACACACACACACACACACACACACACACACACACACACACACACACACACACAGCTGCTCAAGACCTACAAGGTATTTAAGACCTGGCCAATAGACCTGCAGTGTGATTTCTCCTTCCTCCAGAGATCTCCCAGGAGTTGTGTTGCTCAGATTAAACCTGGTTTTACAAATGTATCAGCAGAGAGACTTAAAATCAGGGTACGGAAAGCTTTCATCTGGGGAATTGGCCAGGGCAGAACTGAGTTTTCCCCACCAGCCCTGGCCATGTGGGAATAGCACTATCTCACACTCACTCTTTGCTAGACTCCATCAGTTTTGGCCTGGTAAGCTGCCCGTTCCAAGTCACCACCTCTAGGGGTCCAGGACCCCTCTTGATTTGGGGGGCTACCGTTTCAAAGGCACTGCTTGCTATACCAGAACCCCAACCCATTACCAGAGCAAAGACGGTCTTTGTTCTGTGGGACCCCTTCTTCCGAAGAGGGTCTGCTCAAGGGCATTTCCGCCACACACTCTTTTCCCTCCTCCCCCCCTCCCCAGACTATCACAAGGGACACCTGTGCCTTAGTCTTCAGTCCCCAGCACAGGCTTGGAACTGGCCAACACCAAGTCTAAATTTGATCCCCAATTGCTGCAGAGTTACTTAAATTCACTCAGAATTCTTGAACTCTGCAAGTCCGTTCCTTCCCCTCCCCCACTCTCTGCCTCCGCCTGCTCTCCCACTATGTCTTGCTCTTCTGTTTGTTACAACATGTAACATGCCAGCTGTCATCTCCACATGGCTCTTGCCCCTTACTCCCTCCCTCCCTCCCTTCCTCCCTCCACAGGCACTGCAGCTGGCTTTCCCCTCCATACAGGGGTGGCATGTGTTCATTTGCTGTGGGATGGGGACAGCGCTGAGTCAGTCACCCTCTGCCTCCCTCCGGGGTTATAACTTAGCATTCTGGAGCCGGTGTCCTGTGGGGTGCTATGGGCATCCTCACTGCAAGGTCCTCCCTCTACCTGGAAACATCCACCCCACCCCATCTAGAAAGAAAATGGTTTTCTTGGACTATTTAAGTCCTTATCACCTTGTAAGGTTTGAAATAAATTACTTACTTCTTGAGCCATTAACCCAATTGTGGACCGTAGCCACTTAATATCTCCCAGCAAATTTTGAAAACCATTAAGAGTTCATAATTGATCTCTCTTGATTTGTACTTTCTGTGGTTGAACTTTCTGTATACCTATCTTATATCCTGGGTAATTAATAGAATCACCTATTTGTGTTTTTTCAGGAGCAATTTGTAATCCCTAACAAGGCAAATTTTTCTTAATCTCTTCAAACATTTTTTTTCCAAAGATACCTGCATCTGAATCATCCAGTAAGATACTATCTATATAATAGTATTATAGAGTAAGGAAATTGTTTATGAATTATTTGTACAGCAATGGCTGTTGTACAAATTATTGGCACAAGTTAAGGCTGTTTAATATCCCTTGTGGAAAAATTTTCCACTGATACCTTTTAACAGGAATTATAAGTAAGCACTGTGAAGGCAAATTTTTCTCTATCCTGTTCTGGTAAAGGTATAGTAAAGATGCAGTCTTTTAAATCTATCACTATAATAGATCATCCTTTAGTTAATAAAAAAGGCAAGGGAATTCCAGGTTGTAAAGTGTAGACAGAAGTTTCTGGTCTACCAGCAGCTCCTAAGTAAACACACTGAGGTTTATATTAATTATAAATGTTCATCCAATAGCTCAGGCTTTTTACTAACTAGCTCTTTCATTTTAAATTTATCATATTCCTTATTTATGTTCTTCCATATAGCAGTACTTTTATTAGCAGGACACACTTATCTCCTGCTCTCTCTGCATCTGTCTGTCAACTTCAGACTCTGCCATTCTTCCATGAATTTTCCTAGTCTAGCTCTCGTGCCTAACCTTATTCTGTTCAGCTATTGGTCAGTCAGCTTCTTTATTAAACCAATCATAATGCCATATATTCACATGGTGTAATATAATGGAATATTCCACAGAAGTAAATAGTCCATTGGCTGGATGACCTTATTAATAGCTCTTAGATCTGTTACCATTCTCCATTTTCCAGATTTCTTCTTAATGACAAATATATGAGAATTCCAAAGACAGACTGATTTTTCTCAATGTTTTGAACATTTAGCTGCTTCTATACCAGCTGTTCTAGTGCCTGTAATTTTTCTAATGTCAAAGGCCATTGTTCCATCTAGATAGGTTTTTTTGTTAATTATTTTAAAGGTAGGGTTGTTGGTACCTTTGAAAGAGTGGCAGCTATTGTGCCCTGCTTACATATATCATAATAGTTCTTGATTATACCTCTTAATATATTTTATTTTAATATTTAATTTGTTTTTTCATTGTTTTAACAAATAACAATCCCATAAATTAATTAAATTAACTCTCACCCTTTAATTTCCCTACCTGTCCTTCTGGCTCTATATAATTGACCATCTTGTATTTTGTTTTACCTGAGATAAAGTTCCAATTCCTAGAAATTACTTTCCTCCTGAAGAGGCCAATCTGATGCCAAAATTTTGGCAAAATTATTATTACATCCATGCCTGAGTCAACCAAACCTTGAATTACAATGCCATTAACTTATATTTTTAGCTTTGGGCTTTGATCATTTATAGAAGTTTTCAAAAAACCGCTTGTTTTATGCTCTTCCCTGAAAATTTTGTTTTGTCTATTGAAGCTGTTCTGTCATCCAGAGCAGTGTGGTTTTTAACGAAAAGCATTAAGTCTTTTAATTGCTCTGTGGATGAGTTTCTCCAATGCTGACAGAGAACAATTGAATCAAATTTGATGTTGGAGCCTCTAAGAGGCCCCCTGAGGGATTTCCCAATGGCAAAGGGTTACCTTGTCTGTCCCTTGTTGATATGTATCCATTAATCCAATGCCAGTCTTTTCCACACTGTCTACATACTCCAGAAGATTGAGGCCTTCTGTTTGGATTATTTTTAGAAAAAAAAAAACATTTTTTTCTAGGAAAGTCTTGCCTACAATCCCTTTTCATCTCACTTTGTTTACCACAATTAAAACAACTGATTTTTTGATTGTTCTTAAAATTTTTAGAAATCACTTCTCCTATTAAAGTAGCATCATAAGTATGAGATCCAGGAACAGCTGTATTTCTAATGCAGTCATCTGTGGGTGCTGATCTTGCCTTTAAAGAACTTTTCTCATTTTGATACAGCATTTTTAAAAGTCAAAGATTCAATTTATATGTGAAGTTACCTGGCACAAGTGAGAAGGAACCACAGAACCTGCAACAAACCTGTTTATGAGTTTATTGTGTGTGGAGGGGGTGGAGGTTGTATAGGCCTGGTGAAGATCAGGGTGTAGAGAAAAAGAGAGAGGGCTGAAGATGGCGCCTCCATTTTTTAAAGGCTGCCTAGTGCATTGCACAGGGGGGTGGTGTGTTTACATCATACGCAGGTGATGGAGCTCACACATGTGCATAAGGGCTCATGCAGCTGCGTCATATGTAGATAATGCAAGCTTGCTGCACGTGGGTCACGTGGGGTCCTTTAAGATTCCCAGGGCCATTAGGCACTTCTGCCTGAGGGCTTGTCCGCACATGTGTGGCCCTGGAACCCTGAAGTGTCAGCCATGTTATGTGGCTGAATCACTACAATACTTGTCTAACTTCTGGGTCTAATATTATTCTGAAGTAAATCTTTGTAAAAAAAAAACTCAGTGAAGGTGTCTTTTGGGCCTTGTGTAATTTTTGTAAGTGATTCAGTCCTCTTCCCTGACTCTTCAACCCTATCCCAAGCACTCAAAACTGATATAAGACATAGGGCTGAGGTGTGATGATCAAATCCAAACTGTCTTTGCAAATCAGACAGAATCTGGTCTTGAGAAATACCAATACCTATTTTGTTGTTCTATGGCCCTAGCTTCCTCTTCCCACCATGTATTTTATTGTAAGTGAGGACCAGCTTCCAATATTGCTGTAGCCAAATCTTTCCAGACTTGGGGGATAATTATATTTCAAGATTCCCATGAATTTAACATTGACTTCACATAAAGCAAATGTATACCATTTAAAATGAGTGCTTCCTTAAATCTCCTCAAATATAACATTTCTACAGTTAACTTCTGCATAGCCTTGGGGGTATGCATCTGGTGTTCATTCTTGTATGGTAACTGATAAACTCGGGTTGGTTTTCGAGTAATTTTGGGCCACTCCTCTTCAGTTTTGTCATGCAATGGTGAGGTAGGATCTGCTCTAATTTCCTCTGTCTCTGTGTGAATACTTTTTCTTAGTTTCATTAGTAGATCTCTCTAAGAATTGTATCATATCAAGTTTTCATATTTAGCACAGATATCAAATCACTTTTTAAGGATAAAACATGAATTGCCAAACTGAAAATGAGTATTTAATGGCATGTCAATCTCAGCTGAGTATCTTTTCATTTAATTTTTCCACATTTCAAATGTGTTTGTGTGCATGTGCATGTGAGTGTATTTTTTAAATAAAACTGAATTTCCCACTTAAGAATTCCTTGGTGTCTCACCATATCTTCTGATTTTCAGTTTTCCACAGCAGCAGCATTGGAACTGCCAAGGGTGGGTAGTCAGCTGCAGAGGCATTGCTCAGCAATGGTGGGACAGCACCTGGGCTAACTCCAGTCATCTGAGGCACTTGTGCTGCCAAGAAGTGAGGAGCCTCACAGGGCAGAACCGTTAGGCAAGCCGCTGCAATGGGGTGTTCAAACAACCAGGCTAGCTGCTGTATTGCACAGGTCATGCCTAAGGCACCTATAGCTGTCCTCAAGCAGCCTGGGGCTGAGAGCACATAACCCCACAATGGCACTGAGAAGGGGCAGCTTCAAAAGAAACCGTGTGATTTCACCAAGCATTGGATACCAAATGAAGCATTGACCTAGAGTAGCCCATTATTAATAAAAACTCAGGAGTCAGATATTGGGGTTAAAAACTAGATAGATACAAAAGACAGAGGGGGGGTGATCAACTATACCTAACTCTCCATCTTTCCAAGATGAAAAAAAGACCCTCTTTAAGACCCTCTGTATATCTTCCTGTGCCCCCCATATGGGTCCTCCAAAATCTCTACAGCTAATTCCCTGATTCTGTCCTCTGATTCAAGGTAAACTTTAATATCAGTCTTGGTGTGTCAATATGAACAAATATTCCACAACACAAACTCTCACTCGGGTCAAGGTCATCCAACAAACTCTGACCTCATCTTCACTGACACATTCTTCAATGCTTCTCACTGCTTTCTTTGTGACTCTCTTCAGAGACCTCCATCAGTCACAGGCCCTCTTGCTACCAATGCCCCACTCCCACTTCTGACTGCTGGTCCCCTTGACCATCCAAGTCCCGCTGTGGGAACCAAAGCAAAGCTCTCTCAAACTTTTCACAGCAAGCCCAGAACCTGTTTCGGACCATTCCCTCTACCATTTATGTTCCTACAATACCTCAATTCCAAAACCCACCCACAAACCCCACGAAAGACTATTCTGATATAACAAAAGCCTCTCAAATTGTATTCTCACCAATACAACCAGACCCTACTTTCAGATAACAACTGCTCCCCAGTTAACTTTATATAGCAATCTAAATTTTCCTAGCTCCTCTCAAAATCTCTCAACAGACTCGAGGTAAGTACTCCTGCCAACCAACAGTTTAAGTTCTCCCTCCTACTGCCTAATCCTAAGGGTGGGATCTTTCCCCTTTCACTGGGATGACTTCCAGTTTTCCTAGTCTTGAAACTCCTCAGCTACCAGGACCATGAATCTAACAGTTTCAAATGTTCATCCAAAGGAAAAAATAATTTCCTAAACTCCTTAACTTCACCTCTGTCCTTAGTCTATTTGTTCCAACAGATTTCAAATCAACTTCAGGTTACTCCAGCAAACTCCAGAAGCTGCCCCAACTGTTTCCTTGGAACCTATATCCTTGACCAGCAGCACAGACCACACTTTCCTAGCCTCAGATGGTTCCACAGACCCTGAACATCAACTGACATAGCCTGTTCTTCCCAAATTTGTCCAGCAACCCAGCCTCCTTGGGTCCCATAACAACAACATCCAATGTCAGCAGGGAGTCACCAGAAAGAATGATGCCCACCTACCCAATACTCGGCCACCTATTAATAAAACAAAAAGGTGGGAATGAGGGGACTCTAACCAGTCCTGGCCTGGCAAACATGGCTGTGGCAGGCCTTGTCCTTCTCCCCATTCCCTCTGCCTTGCTAAGAAACTATAAGATTATGTTCCCAAAGCTAGTCCTCAAGGTCCAGTCCTACCTTTAGTCACTTCTTCTTCCTGAGGCTGACATTCAAGGTCTAGCTATGAAAGTATTAAAGTCCAGCAATCAAAAGCTCACTTTGGTTCACCTAATTAAGCCCAATTAAAATATACCACCTCATCCAAGCCCATTCTAACACAGACCTCCCCTTCTCCTCTTAAAAATTGCACCTGCAAGGTTATTTGCTGCTGCTTTTCTGCCTGAATCAGAAATCAGACACTTCAACTTTTCTTCCCCACTTAACAAAGGATCTCTCTGTGAAAACAGGTATTTGGGTGTGGTTTGTGCCCAATCCAGGATTTGAAGGGAGACCCCTACCATACCTTGGTTTCCTTCATTGTCCAAGTGCCCAGTGCCAAGCAAGCATGGTCTGTCCTCCCAAGTGCATGGGACCAAGTGTGGTAGTTTGAATGTAATTGACCATCATAAGCTTACAGGAAGTGGTACTACTAGGAGGTGTGGCCTTTTTGACATATGTGTGGCCATGTTGGAGGAAGTGTATTACTGTGGGGGCAGGCTTTGAAGTTTCCTATGCTCAAGATACTGCTCAATGTCTCAGTTCACTTCCTGTTGCCTAAAAGATCAAGATATAGCTTCTTCTCCAGCACCAGGTTTGCCTTCATGCTGTCATGTTTCATCATGATGATAAATGGACTAAAATCCTGAAAATGTAAGCCACCCCAATTAAATATTTTTCCTTTATAAGAGTTGTTGAAGTCATGGTGTCTCTTTACAGCAATAGAAATTCTAACCAAGATTCAAAGAAAGCATGGTCTGTCCTCCCAAGTGCACAGGGCCAAGTAAGCATGGTCCCTGCTTTCAGGACCATTGAGAAAAATAATTCTTTCTTCTAATTGTTCTCATGGGCATTTGTTCACAGCTATTCAGAAGTAACTGCTAAACATATTTTAACAGTTGCTTGAGTATCCACCAGCCTAGTCAAACTTAAACATAAAATTAACTGCAGCACTCGTCCACTGAGTGTTGTATCTCAAGTAATAGTATTTTTCATTTCTAGAATTTCTCTGCAACTTTTTCAAATCTACTTTTTTTTTTACTGATGGCACCTTCTTTTTATCTTTATTCCTTATTTTGTGTTTTTAATGTGCTAATATCACTTCACTTAATGTGTTGATGACTCTCAACATCAAGTAATGACCTTTTTCCCACTTTTATTAGAAATAGATTTTTTTATATAATATATCTTGATAATGGTTACCTGATGGAGGAGGGTCATTTGTCTATTGTTACTCTCATTGGTTATTAAAGAAACTGCCTTGGCTTTTTGATAGGGCAGGATTTAGATAGGCAGAGTAGACAGAAGAGAATGCTGCGAAAAAGAAAGCATAGTTGGCCAGATGCGATGAAGCTCCGACCCGAGACAAACGCAGGTTAGAATCTTTCCCAGTAAGCCACTACCTCGTGGTGCTACACAGATTATTAGAAATGGTTTAAGCAAGATATGAGAGTTAGCCAAGAAGAGGCTAGATATAATGGGCCAGGCAGTGTTTAAAAGAATACAGTTTGTGTGTTGTTATTTCGGGTGTAAAGCTAACCATGCGGGAGCAGGTCAGGACAAAAAGCAGGCCTGCTCGCCTCTTCACTACAGTTACTCCCCCCCCCTCTACTCTTCCCAGTCACCATGGCCCTGCTCCCATCTAGATTCAGCCTTATTTAGAGTTCGTATTTCTCTTACTTTAAAGTGCCAATGGGTAGTTTCATTTGCTTACCATTAAATTATTGAAAAAAACAGACTCCAACTAGGACTGGATTGAGATGCCACAGGACATTGTCCTTCACTTCAGTATGTATCCAGACAAGATATTGACATCAGATGAAAGCAAATAATTAGTTAATTGAGAATAATACATCTGGAGGTCTTAGAAATAAAGTAAAAACTCAAAGTCTGTGATTATAGGTCCAATTGTAAGTCACTCCCAACCATATCTCTTATCAAAGTCCTAGCCCTCAGGGTTTCAGATTATGACCCTACTTGGAGACACATTTGTTGCTGATTAGATTAGTAAGTTAGAACCAATGTCACTCGAAGGCAGAGTAACATCTTCATGTACATCTAAAATAACCCAATACACTCTGGGTTTCTTTTGCTTTACTTGGGGTTTCGTGTTTGGTTTCCTGTTTTGTAGTGCATGTGTGCTAGCCAAGTGCCAAGAATTTTTTTTTAAATTTCACTTTATGTGAATGGGTGTTTTGCCTGGGTGCAGCGGTCGGATCAATAAATCACCAATAATTGATATTTAAACAAATTTAATAACAAAACAGACTCACAAAACCAAGGTTCCAGCGGGGTAGCCAGCGGAAACAGGAGAGCAAGCGGAAGGGCCCGCGCAGCCTCTGCCCGCGCACTATATCAGTAAACATACGCCTGAGGGCAGCCCGCCCCCAAGGGGAGGGCTTATCCCTACACCTGGGTACATGTCTGAGCAGCACTTGTATGTCTAGTACCCAAAGATGTCTGATCTCAAAAACAAAACTGCCTATATTTGCTCTGGGTATTTCCTGCATGACTGTTACTATGCTGAAGTTTGTTTTCTTCTATAATGAGTGTGGGTGCTTTATCGTGAACGTATGTTTAGTTTTGTCAAATGGTTATTCTGAGTCAGGTAAAATAACTGTGTTTTCCTTTCATCTATTAATGTGGTGTACTACAACAAGTGATTTTTTTAATATGTTGAGTCATCTCTGAATTCTAGAAAACATTTCATTTGGTTATGGCATATGATCCTTCTAACATGGTTTTGAATTTAGTATTTTGTCAGTTTCAATACCAGTATCCATAAGGAACACTAACTTTTGTTTTCTTTAGCTATTTGTTATCAGGGTAATGTTGGCTTCCAAGAGTGATTTAGAATCTGAAGTGATGATTAAGAGTACTTGCTGCTCTTCCAGAGGACCCACATTTGGGTTCTAGTTCCCAGAACCTACATCAGGCAACTCACAACCACCTGTAACCCCATCTCCTGAGGATGCAGCAACCTCTCTATCCATTGTGGGCACCTGAACATGTACTATACACAGACACATAAACTCAAATAAATAAAACTAAAACTAAAAATATTTAAAGAAACTAAGCAATGTTCCTTCTACAGTGATTTTTAAGTTGGAGGGTACCAGTTCAATTTGAATACTTAGGAGATTTCATTAGTGAAACTATTGGGTCCAGAATTTTTCTCTGTGTGGATTTTTTATTATTGATTCAATCTCCTTGTTGTTTCTAAGTCTACTCAGATATTCTGTTTTTATGATATAGTCTCTGTAGCTTTTATTTCTAAGAATCTGTCCATTTCATCTAGATTATGTTATCTGTTGGTAAAAAGTCATTCCGAAAACTGTCCAATAATCCTTTGTGTTTCTATAAAACCCATAATAATTTTTCTGCTTTTATTTCTAAGAATAATTTGAGTCTCTCCTTTTCCTTAGTAAATCTGACTAAAGATTAATCAATTTTATTGAACATTGAGGAAAACTGGTTTTAGAGTTGCTTAATATTTCCTAAAACAAACTGTAATTTACTATTCATGTATCCCCTCCAACTTTCAATCCTTCAATAGAATTGAGTTTCAAGATATTCTCATCACATAAAACTTCCAGCAAGATTGCTATGTGGGTGGGAGATGGATGCCTGGTGCTTCTAACTCATCAATAATCCCCAAATATTTCTTTATGGATAGACAATTTTGAAGAATACAAAGTTTATAAACAATAACATTTCTGTCCAATGAGGTGTATTCTTTCTTTTAAAGAGAGGGGAGTAGACTAACATAGCCACCTGTCCCTATATGGAAGAAATCGCAGCTTACAGTGCCTTGTATGGAGTACCACTCCACTACTATATCATAGAAACATACTTTGTAGGGAACACCACTCCATGAGCTCACCAGAGACACATGGCTGAGCTAACATCACTACTGTATTATAGAAATATTATTCTTAGAGTTTCCACGATTTTGTGACTCAGCGTGTAGAGGAAGAGGAGAAAGAATTAAATTCCTGAATAAAAGAAAAAGTTAGATGCATGTAAACTTTGGACTCACTGGACCGAAAGTTCACACTACATCATGGAATAGAATGATAAAATGTCCATGACACCTCTACTCATCCGACAAATACTAATTGTCTACCATCATTCCTCTAGTGCTGCCCTAGACACAGCATATACAAAATGAAGATTGCCAAGAGTAGAAGCACTGCAAGCCTAACAACCTGAGTTCTCTCCCCAGAACCACAACGGAAGAGGTCCTCCGATGGCCACACACATGGAGGCATACAGCCCACTGAACTGACATAGACACAATAATAATAACAATGTATTATTATAGTAAATAAGTGAGGAGAACGTGTTAAAAAGCCTCTTTCTCAGGAAGGTTGCATGGAGATAGGTCAAAAAGTAGCCACAACAAGTAAGTCATACGATCTGTACAGAGGCGTAAAGACTATGAAGAAACCATAACGGGAAGAAGGGAATAAGGAGTGACAGAGTTGGAAACAAGATGCTGGTTCTCTTGAATTCCAGCCTCACTGCAGCAAGCAACCCATCATTTCATATAAAACATTGGATCAGTGGACATACTACCTTGAATACACGTGCTCTCATATACAATATGGAAATTAGTCTTTTTCCACCTGAAGATTCTTTTGATATTTTTCCTCACTAAATGAAAATATACCAAAATCCTGTGCCCATCACTTACTGTATCAAGACCTTTAATGTTTTTTTTAAAAAAGGAGGAAAGAGAAAACCTGAATAAATATCCCTAGCCTTCCCTTAAAGCTGGTGCAATTATTGAACTGATTCTATAAAGAACTTGTTAAAATGCCAAGAGTGCCACAGAAAACACGTCAAATAAAGATTTAAGTTTTCTTTATGAAAAAAAGTGTTTAACGAGGGTTTATGGGGTCTTATAAAAACACCTTAACACCTTATAGACTGATGGGAGAAAGAGCTCTATTTAAGTATCATACCAGACCACCCAATGCTGATGTCTAGAAGCCTCAAACAGACCCATCCTTGGGAGCCTATGTGGAGACCCTTAATTTTATGATCATTTTAATTGTATTTGGGTTATTACCTCATCCTCCAGAAAACACCTACACCATTTAATAAAAATGAGTGGAGAACACTGTTCTAGTTAAAGTATGTATTAACCAAAAACATAAACTAAGTATGTTTCACCATAAATTAACTGGGTGTTTAGTGTTTTACCTTCAAGTTATATTTATTTTCTTATAACACGGTATGCTTCAGTATTTACCAAACCAACGTTCATTGATTTAGAGTTTAGGCAGCCTGTGCTATATCTCTAACTCGTATACCCGACACACCTGCCCTATGTTACAAGGTAATAAGTACAGCTGGTTAATTCTGCATATACTCTGAATAATAACTACAAAAAATTACAAATACAAATAAAAATAATCCATGTGTTTTTGCAATCTTTGGCAGTGTAGCTGCACTAGAATTACTTACACTAATTAATGGTTCTGATACATAATGTTGGCATCTCCTACCATAAACAAAGAATATTGAGAAAAAGAAAATTTTCCTTCTTTTTGTATTGGTCTAGAATCTAGACAACAGATTTCGAATTCTTAGCTTTAGAGCTCTGATTTTCTTTCTTTCTTTCTTTCTTTCTTTCTTTCTTTCTTTCTTTCTTTCTTTCTTTCTTTCTTTCTTTGTTAAAGAGAGAGTCCTGCAAGAATACCAAGCTATACAGAGGCCTAGGTTATACCCATGCAGGCTCCTTGATAGTTGGTCCAGTCACTGTGAGTCCTATCAGTCCAGGTTTATTGATTCTGTGGGTTTTCTTGCAATGTGCTTGACCCTCCTGGCTCCTACAATCCTTCCTTCCCATCTTCTACAGGATTCGTCGAGCTCTGCCTAATGGCTGACTGTGGGTCAGCATCTGTTTCCATCAGTGCTAAGTGGAGCCTCTCTAACAGTAATTATTCCAGGCTCCTGTCTATGAGCATAGCAGAATACTGTTAGAAATCATTTTATTTGCTTCATTTATTTTTATTTTCGATGGTCATGTTTGGTTCTATCCTAGGTCTCTGAGACATACAGCCTCTGTTTTCTGGTCCCCCAGACTATGTCTTGGAGTGGGCTCCCTCTTGTGGCATGGGTGTCATGATGGGCCAGTCATTGGTTGACCACTCTCACAATTTCTTTTTTTTTTTAGATTTTTTATTGCTTTATAAATAATACCATTCAAAATTTCCACCTCCTCCCCTCCTCCCATTTCCCTCCCGCTCCCCCACTTACCCTCCTCCTCCCCTTCCAGTCCTAAGAGAGGGCAGGGTACCCTGCCCTGTGGGAAATCCAAGGCCCTCCCCCCCTCCATCCAGGCCTAGGAAGGTGTGCATTCAAACTGATTGGGATCCCAAAAAGCCAGTATATGCAGTAGAGACAAATCCCAGTGCCATTATCATTGGTTTCTCTGTCTACCCCCATTGGCATCCACATTCAGAGAGTCCAGTTTGATCACATGCTCCTTCAGTCCCAGTCCAGCTGCCCTTGGTGAGATCCCATTAGATCAGTCACACCATCTCAGTGGGTGGTTCTTGCTCATCTTCTCCCTCCTTCTGCTCTTCAACTGGACCTTGGGAGCTCAGTTCGGTGTTCCAATGTGGGTCTCTGTCTCTATCTCCATCCATCGCTGAATGAAGATTCTATGGTGATATTCAAGATATTCATCAGTGTGGCTATGGGACAAGGCCAGTTTAGGCTCCCTCTCCTCTACTGCCCAAGGACCTAGATGGGGACATCCCCTTGGACACCTGGGAACCCCTCTAGAGCCAAGTATCTTGCCAATCTTAAATGGCTGCCTTAATTAAGATACCTCCTTCCCTGCTCTCATATCCACCCTTCCTCCATCTCAACCATCCCACTCCCCCAAGCTCTCCAGTCTTTCCCTTCTCCCTTCCCTCTCCCCATCTCCCCTTCCCCCAACCCCTTATCCCCATGCTCCAAACTTTTGCCCAGCAATCTTGTCTGCTTCCAATTTCCAGGAGGATCTTTATATGTTTTTCTTTGGGTTCACCTTATTATTTAGCTTTTCTAGGATCACAAACTATAGGCTCAATGTCTGTTTATGGCTAGAATACACTAATGAGTGAGTCCATACCATATTCATATTTTTGGGTCTGGGTTATCTCACTCAGGATAGTGTTTTCTATTTCCATCCATTTGCATGCAAAATTCAAGACGTTCATTTTTTTTTACCTCTGAGTAGTACTCTAATGTGTATATGTGCCACACTTTTTTTATCCATTCTTCCACAGAAGGGCATCTAGGTTGTTTCCAGGTTCTGGCTATTACAAATAGTGCTGCTGTGAACATAGCTGAACAAATGCTTTTGTAGTATGATTAGGCATCTCTTGGGTATATTCCCAAGAGTAGTATTGCTGGATCCTGAGGTATGTTGACTCTCAGTTTCCTGAGAAACTGTGACAATGATTTCGAAAGTGGTTGCACAAGTTTGCATTCCTACCAACAATGGATGAGTATTCCCCTTACTCCATATCCTCTCCAGCATAGGTTATCATTGGTGTTTTTGATTTTAGCCACTCTGACAGGTGTAAGATGGTATCTCAAAGTGGTTTTGATTTGCATTTCCCTGATCACTAAAGAAGTTGAGCATGACCTTAAGTATCTTTTGGCCATTTGAACTTCTTCTGGTGAGAATTCTCTGATCAGTTCAGTACCCCATTTTTTAAATTGGGTTATTTAGAATTTTAATGTTTAGTTTCTCGAGTTCTTTATATCTTTTTGGAGATCAGGCCTTTGTCTGATGCAGGGTTGGTGAAGATCTTCTCCCATTCAGTAGGTTGCCTTTTTGTCTTCATGACAGTGTCCTTCTCATTACAGAAGCTTCTCAGTTTCAGAAGGTTCCACTTATTCATTGTTGCTCTTATTGTCTGTGCTGCTGGAGTTATACATAGGAAGTGGTCTCCTTTGCCCATGTGTTGCAGACTATTTCCCACTTTCTCTTCTATCAGGTTCATTGTGGTCAGATTTATATTGAGGTCTTTAATCCATTTGGACTTGAGTTTTGTGCATGGTGATAGATATGGATCTATTTTCATTCTTCTACATGTTGATATCCAGTTATGCTAGAAATATTTGTTAAAAATGCTTTCTTTCTCCCATTGTATAATTTTAGCTCCTTTTCGGAAATCAGGTGTTCATAGGTTTGTGGGTTAATATCCAGGTCTTCGATTTGATTCCATTGGTCAACGTCTCTGTTTTTATGCCAGTACCAAGCTATTTTCATTACTGTAGCTCTGTAATAGAGTTTGAAGTCAGGGATGGTAATGCCTCCGGAAGCACCTTTATTGTATAGGATTGTTTTGGCTATCCTGGGTTTTTTGTTTTTCCATATAAAGTTGATTATTGTTCTCTCAAGGTCTGTGAAGAATTTTGTTGGGATTTTGATGGGGATTACATTGAATCTATAAATTACCTTTGGTAGAATTGCCATTTTTACTATGTTGATCCTACCAATCCAAGAACATGGGAGATCCCTCCATAATGAAAGTTTGACTTCTTCCTTTCCAATTCAAATCCCCTTGATCTCCTTATGTTGTTTTATTACTATTGCTAGAACTTCAAGCACTATATTGAAGAGGGATGGAGACAGTGAACAGCCTTCTCTTGTTCCTGATTTTAGTGGAATGGCTTTGAGTTTCTCTCCATTTAATTTGATGTTAGCTGTCGGCTTGCTGTATATTGCTTTTATTATATTTAGGTATTAACATTGTATCGCTAATCTTTCCAAGAACTTTTATCATAAAGAGGTATTGAATTTTGTCAAATGCTTTTTCAGCATGTAATAAAATGATCATATTTTTTCTGTTTTTTTTTATATGATGGATTACATTGATAGATTTCCGCATGTTGAACCAGCCCTGCATCTCTGGGATGAAGCCTACTTGATCATAATGGATAATTTTTTGGATGTGTTCTTGGATTCAGTTTGCCAGTATTTTATTGAGAATTTTTGCACCGATATTCACTAGTGAGATTGGTCTGTAATTCTCTTTCTTGGTTGGGTCTTTGTCTGGTTGTCCCACTTATACTACCTGCCTGGCTACTGACCAATCAACATTTTGTTAAAATACAATTGATAGGCTATAAACCATTGTCCCACAGCAGCACTGTATTAAAAAACAGAAAAAGAAAATAAAAGAAAGACATATAAGAGAGCATATGGAGAAAATTAATTTTTTTAGACAACTAGATGGTCATAGGAGAGCTGGAAAGAATACCTTTGTGCCCATCAGTAAATTGCTAATACTGACAGGACAGGGATAGCCAAGTTACTAATAACCCAAACTGCTGCCAATACTATGGGAAACAGCATGATTTTTCAGCGATAGTATAAACACAAAGAGCTTCAATTCACCAATGGAAAGATGTGAACTAAATGACAGAAATTTAAAAATAAGAATGAGTTCCCTGCTATCTCTGATAATTGCCTTAATGGCAAATATATCCATTGTTCCATTTATTGAGAGTCAAAGGATGGAAATCTGTCCATCAAGCAAATAGAAGCCAATATGAGCTGTGATAGCTATTCTCACAACTAATTAAGTAGACACAAATACAGAAGACTACTGCACATTTAAAAGTGAGCACTGTCATTTAAAAGATATAACAACTGAAATATATATTTCACATGTACATAAGTATCTATGTCTCAAATGACAGGGCTCCCAAGCCTAAATGACATGAAAAGTCAGGTAGGTCCTGATCCAACAGTAGTGGAAAATTTAACACCCAGTTCTCACCTTTAGGTATGTCTTCTAAACTAGAAATCAGCACAGAAACTTCAGAGTCAACTCATATCATAGATCATCCTATTTAATATACATATGCAGAATATTCCATCCAACAGATAACAAATATATATTGGTCTCAGTGTCCCATGAAACATCTTTAACACTCAACAACATTATAAGACATAAAGCAAGTCTTAATAAGTTAAAAATTAAAATAAAATTTAATTTGCTTGTACCTTGGCAGAAATAAACAGCAAAAGAAAACACAGAAGCCACATGAATACTCAGACACCAAAAATACACTTTTAAATGAATAGGAGGAAACTTTAAAATTCCTAGGATCAAATAAAAATGGTGGCCCAATGTACCAGAACTTTAGATACAGCTAATAAAGATATAAGAAGAAAAATATAGTTATAAATTCTTACATAAACTTAGAAACAGTCAGGCAAGTTGGCACACGCCTTTACTCCCAGCACTCGGCAGGCAGAGGCAGACAGATCTCTATGAGTCAGAAGGGAGTCTGGTCTGCACAGCAAGTTCCGGCCCAGATGAGGTCATATAGTGAGACCCTGCTTCAAAAAAGACAATGAAACCACAGAGAAGGGGCAGGCGAGCTAGTTAAGTGGGTAAAATGCCTTCCCCAAGCCTAACAATCTGAATTTGAACCCTGACGCCCATATATACACTGTGGCATTCACACACACACACACACACACACAAAGAGGAGGAGAGGGAGGGAGGGGGAGAAAGGGAGAGAGTTTCTGTGGGATAACTCTTTTGTATGCTGTGAATATGTTTTATTACCGTTGGTTAATAAAGAAGCTGATTTGACTTACAGCAGGGAAGAATAGAGCAAGGTAAAAAATCCAACCAGAGATACAGGGGGAAAGAAGGTGGAATAAGAGAGATGCCGGGAGTCGCAGGGGAAGCAAGATGTGAGGTAACAAGCCACAAGCTTCGTGGTAAAATATAAACTAATAGAAATTGATTAATTTATTTGTAAAAGCCACCTAATAATAATCTTGAGTTAATAGACCAAAATGTTTGTAATTAATATTAAGCCTCTGAATAAGTATTTTAAAAGTGGCTGCAGGATCAGGCAGGGGGGGAAAAAGTCTCTGTTTACATATGTTGCTTCAATGTGGGGCCAGAATTTCCACAGAAGACCTAACAAACGGAAAAAATGGTTCTAGATACACAAAAAGGGAGGCAAAAGCAGCTTCATAGTTCATGCCTCTCACTACAGGTCATAGTAGAGAATTGTATCCCCTGACCACCGAGGGCCTTAGCCACATGCAGTTCCTCAGCCTCATGGGTCATGGTGAAGAGGTTTCTACCAGATGCTGCCTGCAGCTTGAGAGCATAGCAGCTACAGGCTTAAAAACACAGCTGTATGCTACATAGCACTACTTCCCAGAGATAGGGAGGTAAGCATGACTCTCACTGGTACCCCTAACATGTTCGCATGACTCTCACTGGTACCCCTAACATGTTCAAAAGCTGAGTGGAATGGGATCAACTGCCAAAGCCACCATTTGGGTCCTAGCCATTCCTACTTACCAGTTTAAAAACTCTCCTGGTCAAAAAAAGAATTACAGTGATGTGGGATTCTCCTCTGTATACCATGAATATGTTTTATTACCATTGGTTAATAAAGAAGCTGCTTTGGCCTATAGCAGGGCAGAATAAAGCCAGGTAGAAAATCTGAACAGAGACAGTAGGTAGAGTCAAGGAGACATCATGTAGCTACCAAAGGAGAAGGATGCTAGAACCTTACTACTAAGCCACACCTCGTGGTGATACACAGATTAATAGAAATGGAATAATTTATGCGGTAAGAGCTAGCTAGAATATGTTGAGGCTAGGCTATTGGTCAAACAGTGTTGTAATTATTATAGTTTCTGTGTGATTATTTGGGTCTGGGCAGCCATGAAACAAACAAGCAGTATTCATTTACATTATAGAGGCACAATAAAGACAGACTCAGATTAAAAAATAAAGACCTCTAAAAGGTAAATATGCATAGGCTTGGGAGAGAGAATAAAGTATAGATAATCATAAATTTAAAAAATAATTTAAAGATAATAAACTGAGGTTTTTAAAAAGAGTATAAAATTATAGTAAGTCACATAAAGATTGGAAATATTCAGAGATTATGGATTATATATATTATTATGTTTTCTTTAAGTTTTTTGACTGTTAATAAGCTAATTGCTAAGAGACATTTGATTGTGGGAGCTGCTAATTTAAACCAACATATATATTTTAAAGGTATCTTAACTTCAAAATTTGAGTCTAAGAACATCTTGCTTTGGAAAAGAGGTTCGGCTTATGTTTCCATAGAAGATGAGAAGCTGTGGATTCCTTCCAGATTAATGTAGTTTGATCAAGGAAGACTGCCTGCAAGGTCTCCAAAGGGAACAGTGGTACAGGTGATCCAAAATCCAGAATAGCTTCAAAACAACTGGCTGAGATGATACAGCCTCACAAACTGCTACAGTCAAGATTTAACCATAATTCTAAATTTTCTCAGGATCCCTCAAAGATCACTATGCCCAATAATCAGCATGAACTAGGCTAGAAAACTATATCCAAATTCCCAAAGTATTGTTTACAAATTTTTGTTTGCATTTAAAGGGGATTGCTTACAAATTGTTATGGGTCATAGCCAAACTCTAAAAGAAGGAAAGAGAATATGATATACAAATGATCTACTCTTTTGCAGATTATTGAATCTAAATCCTTAATCTTGAAAACAACTGCTAATCTCAAAATATTTTACATTGATATAAATTTTAGTTTATTGATATAAGCTTAGAGCCGATTTCATTATACTCTCTATATATTTCTACTCTTGTTTAAGGTATGTGTTTCTATATCTCACTTAAAAATATAATGTATAAATTAATAAATACAGACTAAAGTTATCTATAATAATTAAACTTAAGGCCATGTTAATTGGATTTTCTAGATATACAGAGATGTATTTCAGATAGATAAGCAATCTTCAAACACTTCAAAAACCTACAGAATATGGCATTTAAAATGTTTTAATAACTTAAAATTCTTTAAAATTTAACAACTTTAACTTAAAATATGAGATACATATGCTCCTGGCAACACCAGTTTACTCCCTGAAAAGATGATGGGAACCAAAATCCATATGGAGTTTGTTTTCTTCTTAGAAAAACTGGCCTTTTGGGCAAAAACAAAAAACAAAAAAACTGCCCTTGCCTTGACTGCTGACAATAAGTAAACTGTCCAATATGAACAAGCAGGACACAAGGATAAATGACTGCTGAGCCTTGCCAAGACAGGATAGAACAGTCTTTCTAATTTTCCTGCTTCTGAAAATGGTCTATCAGGTATTCTAGGCCTATAGCCAGAGTTGGATGCCTCAATGTTTCAGAGAAAACTTGGGTGACTATCTAGGCAACCAGCCGTTTCTGTCATTTCTTGTATTTTTTGGAAGTCACTTGTTTGCACTTCCTGCTTACTCAGGTAGCACTAATTTGTTTTCAGGTCTTTGATAGAGTTGAAGACTAGATAGCTATAATCATCATTTTTTCTTAGTTATGATAAAAAAGTAAATTAGATATAAAATTTAGACTCACCAAGATAGAATAATTAAATACTTTCCCTAAATTTGACAAATATATAAGTAAACTAAATATTGTAATTGCAGTTCTTACTTATAGGTGTTTTACTGTACGCAATGTTACTGTTTTAAAATTAAAACTTTCCTTTTTGATTAGACAGAAAGAAGACAATGCTGTGGGATAATCCCTCTGTATTCTGTGAATATGTTTTATTATCATTAGTTAATTTAAAAAAAAAGCTGATTTGCCCTATAGTCAAATAGGTGGGAAATCCAAGCAGAGATACAGGGAGAAGAATGGTGGAGTCAGAGAAAGATCAGCAGCCTCTGGGTAATTAAAATATGAGGAAATAAGCCATGAACCTCATGGTAAAATAGAATATTAGGCATGCATTAATATAGAAAATCCTTCTGTATATGTGTTGCTTTTATTGATTAATGAATAAAGAAATTGGCTTTACCTGATAGGGCAGAGTAGAGGTAGGCGTGAAAACTAAACTGAATGCAGGGAAAAAGAAGGAAGAATCGGAGAGAAGCTATAGAGCTGTTGCCAGAGACAGACATGCCAAAATGTTGCTGGTAGGCCACAACCTCATGGCGATGCATAGATTAATGGAGATGGGTTAGTTTAGAATATAAGAACTAGCTAGCAATATGCTTAAGCTATTGGCCAAACAGAATTGCAAATAATAAAGTCTCTATGTGATTATTTCAGGGCTGAGCAGCTGAGAACAAACAAGCACCCTTATACTACAGGTTAATTTAAGTTGTAAGAGTTAGTTAAGTTAGTAATAAGCCTGAGCAATAGGCCTAACAGTTTGTAATTAATATTGAGTGATTATTTTAAAAGGGCCTTGGGACCGGGCAGGACAGAAAAAGCCCCCATTTACATTACACACGAGTGCACACACAGAAAAGAAAAAAGGAGGAGAGGAAGGAAGGGAGAGAGTATATAAGCAAATAAAGTGTACTGTAGTAAGAAAGAAAACCAAGGAATTGTCCTTCAGGTTCCAGGTTTTCAAAAGAAAAGCTCAAAGAGAACTCAAACATACAACCTAATGAAGTACCTCAAGTTTCTAGAAAAGTAAAAAGTCAAACTCAAATGCAACTGGAAGCTAGTAATAAAGATTACTTCAGAACAGAGCCTACACACATCTAAGCCAGATGGAGTCCCACTGCTGAGAGAAGAAGACACAAGCCCCATCCCAAACCAGAAGCGAACTCCAATTGATAGCCACTCACAATGGGAAAATTAGTTTTCTCCAAAAGAACCTCATTGGGTATATAACCCACACGTAAGGGTCAGCCCCATGGCCAATCAACAATGGTATTTTTGGAGGGTTGCTGTCTTACAATGCTTTGGACATTTTTTAACCTTACAAATCTTTTATTTATATATTATCGTTTTCCAGGTTTTTGTTTTTATAAGTTTTCTGTGAGAATGTGGGTGTCTCAGCATCTATATGTTTCTTGTGTGTTTTCTTTGGCTCTTTTTTTTCTGTTTGTTTTTATTTTATTTTAGATGTCTATATTCTAATGAGAGTGAAAGAAAGGGTGTGGGTTTTGGTAGGTGGGGAGAATCTGGGAGAGCTGGGGAGGGAAAACTGTAATCAGAATATATTGTATGAAAAATCTATATTCAATTATAAAAAGGATTGTTGGAAAGAATAACAGGATAGAGACTGAAAGAATATTTGCAATCAAGCAAATATTAGGTTCTTTGAAGTGATAAATGAGCTGGACAACCCAAAGCTAATTAAAATAAAGAGAGGGAAGAATAATTTAATGAAACTGGAGATGAAAAGGGAGTTGTTAGAAGAGATTTCAGTGTAATGCCCAAGGCTCATTAGAGAACACTGTCAGCACATCATCTAAAAAGTGGGAGAATCAAGAGGAAACAGATTAACTCCTGAACACATATGCCCTACTGAAACTAAACCAAGATGATACAAACAACTTAGACCACAGCAAGAAATAAGACGAAACAGTAATTAAAAATGAAAACAAAGAAAAACCCAGCACAGAAGGGTTCCCTACTGAAATCTAGAAATCTTTAGGGAAGAACTAACACCAACACTTCTTAAGTTGTTCTGCAAAATAAAAAGGAAGGAATGCTATTAATTGCATTATACAAAGCCCCTAGTATCTTTTTTTGTTTTGTATTTATTTTGAGACAGGTTTTCTCTGTAGCTTTGGAGCCTGTCCTGGAACTAGCTCTTGTAAACCAGGCTGGCCTTGAACTCACAGAGATCCATCAGCCTCTGACTCCTGAGTGCTGGGATTAAATACATGTACCACCAATGGCCTGGTTAAGCTCCTTCCTAGTATCTTGATATCAAAACCAAATAAAGACACTTCAAAGAAAAAATATAAACCAATTTCCCTGATTAATATATGTGCAAAAATTCTCAACAAAGACAATGAACAAAGAAAAGACACATGGCACTGTTCATTGTCTTTATTATAGAGACTAGTAGAAAAAAATTAACCAAATAAAACAATTGAATTATATATTAATTAATATAAAACATAGAAGTAGTAAACAACCAAGTAGTTTTGTACAACTTAGGCCAATAGTGTGATGGAATTCAGATTAAGGATGACAGACACCTTTAAACCCAGCACTTGGGAAGACAAGTCAGGGAAGTTAAGTGTCTGATTTAAAGTCCAGCCTTGTCTACTTATCAAATATTTTTTTGTTTGTTCTATATATGGTTTCTTTGAATAACAGCTCTGGCTATCCTGGACTTTGCTCTGAAGACTAGGCTTGCCTTGGTCACACAGAGATCCCCCTGCCTCTGCCTCCTGAGTGCTGGGATTAAATACATGCACCACCATGTCTGTCACTAAAAATTATTTTTAACTAAAAAAAATTGAAAAGGTTAAACTAAGATAAATGTAGTGACACATTTCTTTAATCCCAGCACTGTGGAGGCAGACACAAAAGGATCTCTACATATTTGTAGCCAGCATGGTCTACATAGAGAGTTCCAGGACAGCCAGGACTACACAGTGAAACCTTGTCTAAAAAAAATAAAGAAACGTAAAGACTGTAACAACGCAGTAAGTTAATGGTTACACTCAGATATGATTCTTTATGTCAACACAATGGTATTCATCACTAAAGCATTGGCTATCTATATTGTAGAATGTATCCAGGAAAAACTGTAAAGAGCTTTTAGGTAAAACACTGGCAGTGAGTTACTGGAGCATGCTGGAGCAACAGCAAACCTCTACATACAATAGAGTGTTTTGAAATAGCATAGACTATTTCTGAGATGGGCCATGGGATGATACATGGACTCTAAGGGACATCCGCATGGCAGTGATGACAGGAAGACTGGGACGAAGGGTCACTGATGGCTAAGTAGAGGGCACTGGGGTTTAAACTCTGATAGGTAGATGGGAGAGGAGAAACATGTTAAAGAAACTTATATTTTGAGCTGTAGGACTTGGTAACTTGATGTGGGAGTGTCATATATCAACCTGTTGATTTCATTGGTTAAGCAATAAAGGAACTCCTTGGCCCTGATAGGTTAAAAGATAGATGGGAGGAGGAAACAGAATAGAATTCTGGGCGGAAGAGGAAGTGAGGTCAGACTCTGCTCTGCTCCCGGAGAGATCCTACAGCTCAGCAGAGACTCCATGCTCAGCTCTCCTGGGTAGACTCAACAGCTCTGCTCTGGAGCAGAGACACCAGGATGGACGGAGGCTAGAATCTTCCCGGTAAGCGCACCTTGGGGTGCTTACACAGATGATTAGAAATGGGCTAAATTAATATGTGAGAATTAGCCTAGAAGAGGCTAGATAGAAACCAATCAGTTCTTTAAATGAATACAGTTTGTGTGTTGTTATTTCGGGCATGAGCTAGCCAAGCGGCCGGGGTGTTGGGGACGCAGCCCCGCCGTTCATATTTCAACAGTAACTGCACTTAAAAAATAAGAATGGAGCCACAGATGCCTAGCTATCTTCAAAGACAGTAGCATCTTGATAGAAATAAGGAAGTTGGGAGGGACAGATGATGAGCCCAATTTTGGCCATGCTGAACTTTAAGTAATGATGGAACAGTTGGAGATATGAAGATGGAACTCAGAATTAGAGATCCAAGCTGGAAGTACATTTGTGTCACCAGCAAAATGTCAACTGCTGAAATCATTAGCATCTCTGAACTCTTGGGTAGAGAAATAGCAACAAGGAAAATCACAGAACAGGGCGCAGAGGGGAAAGACTGAAAATACGCACATGTGTGGCTGTACCACTTATTAGCAGAAGATATGCCAACTTATTCTAGCAGCTATAATAGGCAGCTTTGGGGATGGTACCTCCTCATGTAGATGTGCAGTCTCTGGGAAGGGCATGACTGTGTGTAGCACTGCAGTGCCCTAGATGATCTAGATGAGGCCATTAGTTAAGGAGTGTAAGTCTGACCCAAGCACACCTAGTGAGAGCCCCTATAGGAGATTCTTCTCTCTATGTGTTGCTTTCATTGGTTGAATAAAGAAACTGCCTTGGCCTTTTGATAGGGCAGAACTTAGATAGGTGGAGTAGACCGAACTGAATGTTGGGAAGAAGGGCAGTGTGGCAGATGCCATGGCTCTCCTGCCTGAGAGGGACGCTGGTTAGACTCATGCCAGTAAGCCACAGTCAAGTGGTGAATACACATTAATGGAAATGGGTTAAACTAATATGTGAGGGTTAGCCAATAAGAGTCTAGAGATAATGGGCCAGGCAATAATTTAATTAATATAGTTTCTATGTGATTATTTCAGGTGTAAGCTAGCCAGGCAAGACGAAAAGCAGGCCCTCCCTCCATCAACAAGCCCCTACCTCTTTCTCCCATATTTACTACTTACAATTAAAAGACATCAACAGCTGCCCCGTGGAAAAGTCAACCAAATCTCTTTCTTAGTATTACTGGTACTTCATTTTAAAGGCTTAAGGTACTTGGGATCAGTATTTTAATACTACAAACAAATATATATATATATACCACAAATAATTTTTTTGGGTTTTTTGATACAGGGTTTCTCTGTGGTTTTGGAGGCTGTCCTGGAACTAGTTCTTGTAGACCAGGCTAGTCTCAAACTCACAGAGATCCGCCTGCCTCTACCCCCCGAGTGCTGGTATTAAAGCCGTGCGCCACCACTGCCCGGCCATATACCACAAATATTGAAGCTGATAGTGAATCCCAAACTTTGATGCAAACATTAATCACACAGGAATTTTGTTAAATGTTGTGTTGAATAGTTTTGTGTTGACTTGACACAGGCTGAGATCTTCAGAGAGAAGGGAAGCTCAACTGAGATTCCATAAGGTCTGGCTACAGACAAACCTGAAGGACATTTTCTTAATTAGAGTTTAATGTGGGGGGGGGCTCAGCTATTGTAGGTGGGGTCATCTTTGGATTGGTGGTCCTAGGCTTTGTAAGAAAGACTGAGGAGGCCATTGGAAACAAGTCAATAAGCAGCATCCCTCCATGGCCCCTGCATCAGCTTCTACTCCAGCTTCAAGTTCAAGCTCCTGTCCTGCTTGAGTTCCTGTCCTGACTTCCTTCAGTGATGGACTACTTACAATGCAGAAGTATTAGCTGAATGAGCTCTTTCCTCCCCAGCTTTCTTTGGTCAAGGCATTTCATCACAGCAATATAAACTCTAAGACAAATGTAAATTCTGATTCATTGAATACTGGCTGGAGATGGAGTCTATGTATATGAGCTCCCAGCTGATGTCCCCAGGGCTGACTGGAGGACAGCGCCATGTTACCTTCATCCCAGAAGGGCATGTGATTATAGCTGCAGAAGAGTCTAAAGCAAGGCAACTGAACTTACAAGCTCAAGTTGGCCTGATGGTACTGAAATATGTAGCTGGAGGTTTCTCTCCCACCCACTAGGTCCTGAATAAACACTCAAAGACTTAATATTAGTTACAAACTGTCTGATTAGCTCAGGCTTATTATTAGCTAGCTCTTGCATTTAAATTAACCTATTTCTATTAATCTGTGTATTGACACATGCCCCATGGCTTACTAGTGATGCTCAGACATCTTTCTCCTTTGGCAGCTGGGTGGCATTTCTCCAACTCCACTCTTCTTCTCCCTGTATCTCCGCTTAGATTTCCTGCCTGGCTCTATTCTGCCTGGCTATTGGCCAAATCAGCTTCTTCATTAACAAATGGTAAAAAAAATATTCATAGCATACAGAGAGATATCCCATATCATCAGGACTCTAGCTCAGAAACCAAACAACAGTGGTGAGGTAAGACTGTGGAACAGAAGTTTCCTGTGTAACTTCATGAACAAGAGGGATCAGGGCAAAACAAACAGACTAAAGGAAGGGTCCTAAGACTCAAGAGAGAGGTGACAGTAAGCTACAAAGACACAGAACGGTGATGCAAAGGAAAGAAGTCTAACTCCACACGCAGCTTTTGCAGGAGGCATGAGGAGAGAAGCAGGGAACAGGCATCCTGGAGACAACAGATGGTGGGCAGTCCAAGCGTCCCAAGCAGCTTGGTCTCCTGGAAGGTGATTTCCTGCTGGGCAAGGCGTGTTAGCTCAGAGACCAGGAGAAAGCAGGCAGGTTCCTTTGGGCCTCCCACTCTGGTGCAGAATTCAGTATTTTTTCTTCTCCACTCCCTGACTCACTCAGGCGGTGCCTTGAAGCTTAGACATTTGTTGTACCTTGGGGTATAGACTGGGGAACTTCTGAGGCAGGGGAACTTTCTGGATCTACAGGCTATGGTGCCCTTAGGCACCAGCAGAAAGTTTCTGGCATGTAAAAACAGGACCCTTCTAAAGCAAATGCAGCCTTCAAACTGACAACTTTCCCTTTATCAGCCCAACCTTCAGCTTGTGCACAGGGCAGGTTGCTATAGTCCAGAAATATAACTGTGACACACAGCCAACCCCAGCTCCAGGGAATACAGCATTTCCTTATGGCTTTGTTTGGCATTACATTCATGTGCTGCCCAGACACGTATGCAGTCAAAAACACCCAAACATACAGAATAAAAATACATATTTCAACATGCTTTCTCTTTAAACTTTATGAATAAATGTTTCCCCTGTATGTATTGTACCATGTGTGTACAGGGCCTGCACAGGCCAGAAGAGGGTGCCAGGTTCCCTGAGGCTGCAGTAATAAGCAGTGAATGACGTGGTGGGTGCTAAGAACAGAACCTAGCTTTTTTTGCAAGATAACAAGTGCTCTTAACCACTGAGCCATCTCTCTATTCCCCAGTTTTTCTTTTACTGTATTCTGATGTCATTTTCACTGTATTTTCAACTTTTAAAATTATATTGGAATGCTTTTGCTCTTCTTCTTACTATTATCTACTTGATGTACATATTTATGCTTCATTTTATGATGGGATGTTTTGTCAAGTGACGTTTTATGCTTCTTCACATTTCTTTTCTTCTTTCCCCCTTTCCATTTATATTATTATTAATCTTACCTTTATTAATTCTGAAATTTTTAGTTTAGTAGTTTTTCTGTTACGTTCTTTTCTGATTGTTGTTATAGCAGTTTAATTGGGTTTTTATATTGCTATGCCTGGTTTGTTTTAGTGTCATTGCTGTTGGAGTAATTTGTCTTATAATCTTTTGTGGGCTTAAGAGAAAGGCTGTTCTTTCCATGGAAGAGATCCTGAGGAAACTATAAAAGCACCAACATATTTTGTGTATTGATTTGTGGTTCCATCAAGATATCTGCATAGGAGAACTTACAAATGCTACTTTGGGGCTTTTGAACCAATCATGGATAAATTGCCTTACATAGTAACTCAGTCTATATTCTCCCAGAATGCTTATTATAGCTAAAGACAGCAATGACCTCGAGCACCTTAGTCACTTACCTACCTGTTTCCCTCCTGTGGGTTCCAGGAAGAGATGATGTTGTTCGTCTTGCTCTTTCCCAGAGTGTTTAACTCAGAGATTATCAGACAGACAGTTGTAGGAGGGAGGCTGCTTGTTGGTTCCCGGCTACCGGCTAGCTTAGACCTGAAATAATCACACAGAAACTGTATTAATTAAATCACTGCTTGGTCCATTAGCTTCTTATTGGCTAACTCTTACATATTAATTTAACCTATTTCTATTCATCTGTGTGTGGCTACCTGGCTGTGGCTTACCAGCTAAAGTTCCCAGCATCTACCTCAGGTGGCAGATCCATGGCTTCTCTCTGACTCCGCCCTTCTTTCTCCCAGCATACAGCCTAGCTTTCCCCACCTAGTTCTGTTCTTCCCTGCCATAGGCTCAAAGCAGTTCTTTATTCATTAACCAATAAAAGCAACACATACACAAGAGCTCTCCCACAGCAGATGGTGTCTATAAGCCTGGACCAAACTACAGACATTTCCAAAGTTAGTTGCAACATGACACCTTCATCCTTCAGCATTGCCTTAAGAGTGTTTTGTGGCTCTTGATATCCTGAAAAGGTCATTTTGGTGTAAAAAGTCAGCATGATGAGCATCATTAGGGGCAACCTTGAGCTTTTTTGGATATATAACAGGAAAGTGCAGAAAAGGCAATCATGTTATGGATGGATACAGTCTAATCTCTCACGAGCAGTCTCACAAGATCCCTGAGGATGGAAGTTGTCAAACTCCATCTTGGTGGCTCTCAGAAGCCCTGGAGCTACTCTTACATGGAGCAAGAGCAGCAGTTATGAGAGTGTGGACAACCAGAAACAACAGAAGCACCAGAGAAAACACTAGAACCTCAAGGCAAATAATAAAGGCATCATTCAGGCTTATGGTGGAGTATAAACTGAGTTAGAATAGTGTCCCTCACCCCTGAAAACTTTGTCTGAGAGGCCCCATGGGTGTTTTGAAGAATATATTGTAAAATGTAAACAATAGTGTAAACAGAGAAAGAGTGTTAGTGTCCTGACCACATGGTCCCAAATAATCACACCGAAACTTATATTAATTACAAACTGTTTGGCCTATAGTTCAGGCTTATAAATAACTAACTCTGATATTTAAATTAACCCATTTCTATTACTCTATATATTGCCATGTGGCCATGGCTTTTACCAGTCTGCTGGTATATTGTTTCTTGGGCAGCTGCTTGAGTCTCTCTCAACTCTGCCCCTCCTCAATCAAGTCCTCAGTTTGATGGTTCTGCCTAATCCTGTCCTACCTGGCTATTGGTCAAACAGATTTTATTATTAACCAATGGGAGTAACACACACACACTATATATATATGTTCACAGCAGACAGAAGGGTTATCCCACAACACAATAGTCTCTCTTGCTACATAGAATATATTCCATAGATAAAAAACAAAAGAGGGTTGTTAAAAAAATAACCTACAGCAAAGGGTAGAGATCCTGCATGCATAGATACAAAACTGTCTTCATACAGATGATATAAGAAGACCAAGAAAATATTCTAAGTGGTCCAAAGAAAAAGTGCAAGTGTTCAGATTCATAATGAGTAAAAAAAATGATAGGATATATTTCATACAGGGATAAAACCAAATTTCCCACATGGAAGAAAAAAAGCTAAAATCACCACTAGGCCGGGCATCTACACTCAGCTGCCAATTACTTCCAGTTTATAAAGAGTTAATTGCTCAAAATGATGCAAAATGATCTGATCGCTGCAAGCGTGTGCTCTCCATGGCTATTTCCCACTGAGACACACAGCTTGTTCCTGGCGTTTACCTGACCCTTGGTAAGAACCCATCAGCTGTGCATTAGCCCTGACCATTGCAGCCACATTTTGACAAGTAAATTGCTGTGATTCCGTAGCGGGGTGTTGTTATCTGAGATGCCAGTATCCCACATTGCTCATTAAAAAACAGCTACATTTTTATATTAGCGATCTACGTGTAGCAGAGCTGATTTAATATTTTGAGAACTCCTAGGCACCTGGCATTCTTTACCCCTGGGCAGAAACAGGACACAGGTTTTTCTATAAACCAAAACTAAATTATTTTACCCCAAAGAAATATGGATTTTGTTTAAAAAGCCAGGGGAGTATTGAATTGAGACTCCTGGGTTCTGTTCCCTGAAGTGGGAACATGCTCTCAGACCTGGGAAGTCCGGAAACCTGGTGTTTCTTCGGGAGCAGCACCTCTCTGGTGACACTGTTTCTACCTCTTGAAAAGGCTCCCAGTGGTCCTATGCTCTTTTCTTCACTTGCCCAAGCAACAGATGCAGAGCGTTGTGCTTGAGAATGAATCTGCGCAGAGGCGGAAAGCAGCCACTCTTGCCTGACATAGGGTGGCCTCACCCCTGGCGTTCCTCGTCCCCACTGTCGTTCCTCGTCAGGCACCACTGTGGTGGTCCTGTGTCAGCAGACTGGAGGGGGCTTTGTTCACTCATCTGAATTTCTTCAGAACAAGTATCTATTTTCTCCCTCCACACTCTCCAATCCAGGCCACGCCTCTTCTCAGGAATGTTTCTGTTGTCACTTTTCCGCTCTCTGTAGCTGACAGCTTTATTCAGAATCTAAAGGATCATGTAATCCTAAGCAAGCAGGCTGGGAGAGGGATTCAATCCTTCCTGCACCAGAAGGGGCAGATCCTAGGCTCTCAAAATACTACCTGTATGTTTAGCTTGGCCTGTAAAAACTATGTGTGTCATCAGGCCCTCGGAGAACTTGCAAATATGTTTTAAGTAGAATTAGTCTCTAGTGGAGACATTAGATGCAAAATATACATTCACGCAGCTGAATGAGCTGGCCCGTTGAGTGGAGTTACTTATTGTTCATTGAAATACCGAAGAGCGTCTGTCAATGGCTCTGCCGTGGCTTGGTTGATGGTAAACTGTTGTGACAGTAAGCAGCCGCCAGGTTCAGCAGCTCTGAGAGGCAAAGCCTGGCTTGTCTTAACACAAGCACATCATCAGCCCCAGAGAAAGGCGCACACTCTAGTGTTTACCAAGCCTTGACGCATTCTTCCCATTTTTCTGAATAGTAGTATCCAGTTACGTCTACATTCCCTATGATATCAAGTTGGAGTGCTCCTTTTCTTACACTTAGAACTAGAATATTGTCCTGCCCAGGAGAAATTTATAATAAATACCAGGATTATAACATGATTTTATATATATATATATCAGGACTGTAACATGAAGGAGCTGGCTTGTTTGTTTGTTGGGGGTTTTGTCCCACCCAGTACCCCACAAGTGTTTAGTCCCAAAGAAAATCACACATAGATTTCTATAAATTATAAAGCTGATTGGCCCATTAGCTCTAGCCTCTCACTGGCTAACTCTCACATCTTGATTAACCCATTTTTCTGATCTATGTTAGCCATGTGGCTCAGTACCTTTTTCCAGTGGGGCAGATCACATCCTGCTGCTTCAGTGGTCTGGGCAGGAGTGGGAGGAATCAGCTTCCTCCTTCCCAGAATTCTCCTGCTCTCATTACATCATTTCTACTTCCTGTCTGGTTTTCCCTGTTATGTTATGAGCGGCGGGGCTGTGTCCCTGGCACCCGGCTGCCCACATGGCTAGCTTATGCCCCAAAATAATTACACAGAAACTGTATTCTTTTAAACACTGCCTGGCCCATTAGTTTCAGCCTCTTAACCCATTTCTAATAATCTATGTAGCACCACGAGGTGCGCTTACCAGGAAAGATCTTAACCTGCATCTGTCTGGAGTGGGAGAACCATGGCGACTCCTTGACTCAGCTTTCTTCCTCCCAGCATTCTGTTCTGCCTACTCTGCCTACCTAATTTTCTGTCCTATCAGAGACCAAGCAGTTTCTTTATTACTTAACCAATGAAACAACAGATAGATGGAGATGACCCTCCTCCATCATTTCCCACCTATATTTCCTGCCTGGCCAATCAGCATTTATTTATAACACGATTGACATATTACAGACAATTCTCCCACACCAGAGTTAGATTTATAGATTAATTCAAAAAGCATGGACCAAGTAGCCCACCTACAACATAGACATATAAAGATGAATGTCATGATCTTCCATCACTTAAAGTCGACTGAAATTAGCACTGACTGAAGGCGTGCATGCATATTACAACTTCTTGCTAAGCTATCCTGGGGCTGGTGTTGTATTTCTAATGTCAAGAGTTCCTGGATTTTTACTAATTTGAATGGAAATAAAATTCTGATGGTAGTGTAATGGCTCACAGCTATATGAGAGCACTGGCAATTGATCTGATCAGAAAATCAAGCTGGGACCAGAGAAGTGGCTTCGGAGTTAAGAGCACATACTTCTCTTGCAGAAAACCTGAGTTTAGTTCCCAGTACCCATGTTGGGCAGCTCACAAGAGCCTGTAACTCCAGCTCCAGAGGACCAGATGCCTTTGGCTTCTTCCAGCACCTGTACTCAGGTGTACAAGGACATGTGCACACACAGTGATGCACGCGTGCGCGCACACACACACACACACACACACATACACCTGCACACATGCACACAGTTAATAAAATTAATTCTTTTCAAAAAGAAAATAATGTCATTTTTTGCTACCCATCTGTTTTAGCTGAAAATAGTAATCCATGCTTTTTTGTAAATTATTCATATTCCATCATATCTTTGTTCTTAATTGTTTTGTTCTAAATGAAGAAAATGATGGTTGCTCATTCTTATTCTTCATCTGGATATTATAGCTCTTTGTTTGTTTTGGTTTTTTAAGACAGGGTTTCTTTTTTAATTTATTTATTTGTGTTTTTTTATGTACACTGTTGTTTTGTCTGCTTGTATATCTGTGTAAGGGTGTCAGATCTCCTGGAATTGGAGTCCCAGACAGTTGTGAGCTGCCATGTGGGTGCTGGGAATTGAACCCAGGTCCTAGGTGGGGGGAAGTGGCCCATGCTCCTAACCACTGATCCGTCTCTCCAGCTGGAGACAGGGCTTCTCTGTGTAGCCCTGGCTATCCTGGAACTCACTCTGTAGATTAGACTGACCTTGAACTCCCTGAGATCTGCCGGCTGAGTGTTGGGATTAGAGGTGCACCACTCACTGCATCCTGGCACAGATGTATCTTTAATGCTATCAAGAAGAGGAGTTTCCTGTTGAGTGGTTAAAATTAAAACACAAATGTGGCATACAAAAAGGCTCATGCTTACAAAGCATATGACCAGTTTCTTGTCTTTGTTTTTGTTTTTAATTATACTGTTTTAAGTAAATTTGTAATTTGTGTTAGGTCCTGTTCATATGTTACCACTTGTGGTCCACAAAGCACAGGTTGGATATGTATGCACATAATTTGTGTTAGACCATGTTCATATGTTACCACTTGTGGTCCACAGAGCACAGGTTGGATATGTATGCATGTAATTTGTGTTAGATCATGTTCACATGTTACCACTAGTGGTCCACAGACCACAGGTTGGATACGTATGCAAGCAAAAATGAAGAGGTTACTGCCTCCCCTTTTATCTGAAGTCAAGTGCATTCAGCGTGGCTTGGCCATAAACAAGGTCCTATTTTAGTAAGAGACGTGAACTCTCATAGCACAAAGTGAACTGTGTGAGTCTAGATCTCGGGCAAACAGCTTCTGGTACTGTTGATGTGACTGGAATCTAAGGTTCATTACTAATTCCCTCTACTGGAAAACCATGGCTAGGGGCTTATGGTAGAAAATAGATTTAATCACAGTTGCGCCTAAAACTAGAGAGAGATTCTCGGGGGTCACTCTCCCTTGCCACAGCAGTGCTACACTTTGTAGAAAGAAAGAAGAAAGCGGAAACAGAAGAAGTCAGGAAATCACATGCAGTTGTCTGAACTGGGAGGTAAATCATTCTTCCTGTGCTAGGGTTCCTGGCATGGAATTCCCATGAGAACTTACTGTAAGGTCCCCATCACATTGGGGGTTAGGACCAGAGTCATCATCCTAGAGAAGCCTCCCACAAGCAACTCATCCTACAGCTGTGTTCATTATCTCTCCTTACTTTCGGTTCCCAGTCTTCCCCTGAACTCAGTAATTAGCCACCACTCGATGTTCCGAAAGATAAGCAAGTAATAAAGGGTCCTAGCTTTGCCTAAGGCACCTGTGTTAGTTTGTACCGCCTGTGATTTTGACAGGATTCATGGCCACAGCGCCTAAGAGGGAATATCTTCATGGGGTTAGATATTTGGGATGAGCTCATCTATAGAGGGCCCCAGTTTGTGCAAACACAAACTCAGTTGGAAGAGGAGAGCCCAGACTGAGAACATATCTGAAGGGATTTCCTGATCTTTGGAAGCAACTTCCCTGAAAACAACACAGAAACTGCTACAGATATTGCCCAAGGGGGACAGCTACACCTTGAACTGACAGCTGAACTTGGCAACCGTTGTCCATGTGCACTAGTTTTGTAGGCATGAAAGATGCAAAATCGAGGTTGTCAATAGAGTATTGCCTTAAGGCTTTTACATGCCCAGTCCTGCAGCCATTCAGCCTCCCCCCCCCCCAAAAAAAAGGTCTACATTAATTATAAACTGGTTGGCCTCTTAGCTCAGGCTTCTTATTAATTTATTCTTACATCTTAAATTATTCTTGTCTATGTTAGCCATGTGGCTTGGTACCTTTTATCAGTGAGGCATTCTCATCTTGCTTTCTCTGTGTCTGGGCAACGACTACAAACTGACCCTTTCCTCATCCCAGAATTTTTCTGTTCTCCACTTCCTGCCTGGTTGCCCCTCCTTTACTTCCTCTCTGTCTACTGGCAATCAGCGTTTTATTAAAACAATACAAGACCATTGTCCCACAGCATCTATAGGCAGACTATTTATGGTAGAGTCAGTGTAGGATAAAAAGGGCTAGTGTGTTGTAAAAAGCAGCAGTGGGCTGCTTCCCGCTGCCTGGCTCCCTGGCTAGTTCACACCCGAAATAATTATACAGAAACTGTATTCATTTAAACACTGCCTGGCCCATTAGTTCCAACCTCTTATTGGCTAACTCTTACATATTCATTTAACCCATCTCCATTAATGTATATCGCCACTTGACTGTGGTTTACGGGCATGAGTCTAACCAGCATCTGTCTCAGAGAGGAGAGCCATGGCGTCTGCCCAACTCTGCTTTCTTTCTCCCACATTATGTTTGGTTTACTCCACCTATTTAAATTCTGCCCTGTCAAAAAGCCAAGGCAGTTTCTTCATTTGACCAATAAAAGCAACACATAGAAAGAAGACCCACCTACACCACTAGTGAAAGAGCCAAGGAAACAGACCCTGCCCATAACCAACTCAGGAATTGAAATCCAACCAATCCCTGAGCATAAAAACCAGCCAATCCCAACCACAAGATCCAACCAATCTCTGATTTTGTTTCAAACTCAAGACTAGAGAGATCCTACCAATCCCTATTCTGATAGCCTTTACCCTGGAAAGCCCTGTACCTGTTCAGTTTGGGGCTGCCTTTTTCCACCCTGGCAGAAGCAGCCACTCTCCTGGATTCCTCCTTCCCAATGAATCTCTTTAGTGAGGTTTGTTGTAATGACTTTCTAGTGAAGTAGATAGAACTGTAACAACTTTTACTGGAGTGGAGCGGAGCTGTAACACTTTGGCTGGGGAAACTTTCTTTTGGTGGAGCAGAGTTGTTACACTCTGGGGAACCTGAGCAGAGCTGTAGCACTTCTCTGGAGCAGGGTGGAAGAGAGCTGTAACAACCTTGTTGGGGAAACCTCCCCTGCTGGAGCAGAGTTGTTACACTTGCATTAGGGAAACCGTTCCTGAAGTAAGGACTGTGACACTTTGCTGGAAAAACCACCCCTGTCTGTGGGAACAGAGTTTTAACACATATGCTGAAATACCTTCCCATCAGAGCTGTAGGCAATCCTTGGCGTCCAACTGCCAGGATGCATTTCTGTTCTGAGATGTAGGTATCCCATGGCTTCTGACTGCCAGGGTACCTTCCTATCAGAGCTGTAACATTTAGCTGAAGAGAGACTACTAGTGGTAGGGGTGTGATTCTGTGAATTCTAAGTTGCACTGAAGACTCCAGGCTGCTAGAGATTCCAGATCCACGAGACATCTGTCAAGAAAAACTGCAGGCAATGAGTGAACTGGCCCGAGAAAAAAAGCTATGTGTTGTGAAGCAAAGTTGCCAGAGAAGAGTCGCAGGTGGTTCTGTAACAAGTCCAGGAGCAGGACATGAAGCTGCAGGATTTGCTTGTTATTGTTTTCTCTTCTGGAATTTTGTCTTGGATTGGTCAGATCATCCCTCAAGGTGCTCTCTCTGCTTTGCTAGTTGCTACCCTTTTGGAATATTTAGTTCGTGTCACTGCATATTAAAAGTAGGCAATTTGTCTCATGATGTTAAAAGCGATTATAGTTATTTTTTTTAAACAGTTAAATCCCGGAAGAGCCTTTGGAATTTTAAACAATGTTGGAATTATTAAGGACTGCAGGGATTTTTCGGTGTTTAACAGAATGCATTTTGCATTATGAGAAGGCCATGAGACTTTCAGAACTAAGAGTAGTAAGTCATGGCTTAAAAGTGACATGTTTGGGTGTCAAGCCAATAAGGTTTTTCTTGTCATTCTGACAGGTTCCAGAACCACCCAGGAGATGAGCCTGTAAGCACACCCTTAAGGAATTAATTACATTAGACCTGCCTGTTAGAGAGTATCTTGATTAATTTAAATAAAGCTGGAAAATTTACTCTTCATGTGGGCAGCATCATCCCTGAGGGCTGGGGTCCTAAACAAAACCAAAGAAAAAGGAGAAAGCCAGCCTGCACAAGCACCCATTGCACTTGGCTTCCTGACTGTAGTGTAATGTGGCAGCTGCTGCAAGCACCCGCCGCCATGACTTCCCACAAAGCCTGTATCCTCAAACTGTGAGCCAAACCATGACCCTTGAGTTGCTTTTGGTCATGGTATTTTAGCACAACCAGGAACTGACAAAGCGCCATCACAGCTAAGCCTTCCAAATGCTGTTTGACAAAATCTGCAGACTGTATTGTACTTCTCAGAGGTCTTTCTTGAGCAAGATGAAATGATACCGATGTGAGAAATTTAGATTTAAAAAAAAAAGGAGTGCAATTTCTTTACAAAAGGAGCTTCTCAAACTAGTACACTGATATTGAGCATTACGAACCCAGTGGGGTGTCCTTTTAACCCCAGCAGCTGAAGGGCAGAGGCATAGGGATCTCCAGGAGTTCAAGGCCAGCCTGTTCTACTTAGTGAGCTCCAGGCCAACAAAGGCTATATAGTGAAACCCTGTCTCAAACAAACAAATGCATAAATAAAGTTCAGCATTGTATTTGCCTCATTTTACCTCAGTCTCTGCAGCCACTCCACAGACATAATACACCACCACCCTAAGCGTGCACTCCAAGTCAGACCCAGCACCAAAATGAATTCTCTCAACTAGAACTTCCTCAATGGGCGAATAAGAGGTCAGAAGAAACCTACCCCAAATACCAACACCCTTTACCACTGAGATAGTCACTCACACCCTCAAACACTAAAAATACTTGCTTCCTTGGCCAACACTAAGGTCAGCTACCAGAAGCTAGAATGCTTCTCCATCACTGAAGCCAGAACTGCCATGGCTCCCCCAAATCAGCTGTATGGGAAGCTGTTTTCCCTCCAAACCCAGTTCACAACTCTGGAAGAGGTGACTGTTTCATAAACTTTGCAAACATCCACACAAATAACTAAGAAACTGTAGCAGGTTTTCTTCTGGGTCACCAACCAGCTCCCCAAAATGACACCAATACTTACTAGTTATGAATGCTCAGCCATATCATATGCTTTACCCATTAGCTCTTATAACTTAAATTAACTTGTTTATCTTCATCTACATTTTGCCTTAGGGCTTTTTACCTTTCTTTCATTCTGTATGTCCTACTCTGTATCTGACTGGTTGGTGGCTGCCTAGCTGACTGGCCCAGGCATCTTCCTCTCTTTCTCCCTCATTCTGTCCTCTTGAGCCCAGATTCCTTCTCTTACTTCCTCTCTGCCACCAGCTCCACCTGTCCCTCTACTGTCTGCCTATTGGCCATTCCACTTTTTATTAGACCAATCAGGTGTCTTAAGCAGGCAAAGCAACACATCTTTACATCTTTAAACAAACGCAGCCTAAACGAATAGACCATAGCTTTGCCTGGTTAAAGTCATATTCCACGTCAAGAACTATGAGAGGGCAAGGGAACGGCAGTAGCAAGGCACACAGTTTTCTAGCTCCTGCAAAGAGGAGATTCTGAACTGACGAGAGACCCGAAAGTGTTTCCAAGAAGCACAGCAAACTACAAGTGAGCAGAGAGGCAGTCCGATGAAATCAGGAAAACAACGCACAAACAAAATGAACTTTAACAAATATTTTGGAATAATAAAAAAGAACCAATACAAAACTGGGAAGGAAAGGGTACAACGAATGAACTGAAGAATGCAGTAGAGAATGCCAACAGCGGAAATGACCCAACAGCAGAAAAAAAAATATGTGGATTCAAAGAAATGCTACTTGAAAATAAACTCAGGAGGAAAAAAGAAAAGGCGTGAAAAGGAATGAAGAAAAACCTTGGAGTAATGGAATTCTATCATTCACATGATAGGCATTAGGGAAGACAAAGGGGGGAAGGGAGATCGCTCCAAGGGTAAAGCGCTGTCTGGGACAGCGAGAGTGCCTGAGTTTGGATCCCAAGAACCCACAGAAAATCCTGGGTGTGGCAACTTGTGCCTGTGATCTCAAGCAGTGGGAGGAGGAGACAGAAGGATGGGGGTGGGCTTTCTGGCTAGACAGTCTAGTTCAGTGGTCAGCTCCCTCAGGAACCAGGTGGAGAGCAATGGAGCAAAAGGGTGGCTATGTACATTTACAGACATGTGGGCATATGCACACACATGCATACAATCCAGAGAATAGCTGAATGCTTCCTAAGTCTAGATAAAGAGAGACCCATGTGCAGAGAGCTCAAAGTTCTCCAGTAACAAGGCTACGCAGACATGTTGTAACCAATCTGTTGAAAATCAAAGACAACGATAGACTCCTGAAGGGAACATGAGGGAAAACATCTTTCCATACAAGGAAACCTCCACTCCACTATCAGCAGATTTCTCAACAGACACTTTCCGACAAGGAGAAAATGGGGTGATATGTTCAAAGCATTGCAAGAAAAAAAAAACCGCAAAATTCTTCTTCAAAAATGAGATAAATTGAAACTTAATCCGACCACTGCGAGCTGGGAGTTCATCGCCAGAACTGACGTATAAGATAGTGAAGGAAAGTTCTTCAAGCTAAAATGAAAGGAAGCCAACTAACTGTGAGAACTGTGTGAAAATGTAATACACAACACTAGCGTGAGCACACCGCCAAACGAGAACAGACCAGACTTGGATGGCAGAGGAAACATCATGTCTGTGAAGATTCACCTTGAGAAACAGCAAAGACTAAAAGGCAAAACCAGTAGAGGACACCTCAGCTGCATGAACTTGTTAAAGCACACACACGTGAAAACGTTGTAAATTGTGAACTAAAAACAGAACGTAAGAGGAAAGAGTACGGAATAGGAATGAATGCAAGAAAACAAAAATCTGTGTGACTCAAACTTGATCTGAGCTCAGGAGGCCTCAGCCCTCCACAAGGAGCTATGGCAACATGGAACCATGAGCACAAGAGAACTGCCTTCCCAGGAAGCAGTGCACCAACTGGTTATCCAATACTAGACACACACATACACGCGACATTATACAGACGGATCGGGTTGTACAAACATATATACATATACACACATACATTTACATTAATGTATATAACAACAGTTAATGAAAATAAGAGGCCATGGATTTGGAAGTGAGCAAAGAAGGATACTTGGGAGGACTTGGAGGGAGAAAGGGGAAGAGAGAAATGGTATAATTATCTTATTAATCAACAACTAAAAATTGGACCTGAATAAAAATTCCCAAAATTAGACTTACAAATATTATAAAGAATATAATCAATTCTAGCTGCCATTAATCACAGAGTAACGAAAATTAAAGTCATGATGAACTAAGGCACTGGGAGCAGCTTGGGAATATGTGTTTATGTATATTACACTTGTTTGTAATTATCAAAATAAAAGATACATTGATGCCAACATTGCTCTTTCTGTTTGTCATTAATTTAGCCATTTGGGGTCTCTTGTGCTTCCATGTAAATTTTAGGATATTTTTTCTATTTCTGTAAAGTCTCTGGAATGTTGATGAGGAGAGCACTGAGACCGTGTAGTGTTTGGTAAGGTGGGTATTTTACACTTGGTTCTGCTCATCTGGGAGCACGGAGGAGCATCCATCCTTCAGCTTCTTGCATCTCTCCCCTCAGTGGCTTAACCCTGCAGGGGCTTCCATTTCGCTGAATTCTCTCCTAGATTAATGCTTCTTTTGGAGCGATTCTATACGGGATTCCCGCCCCCCACCTCTGATTTCATTCTCGGCAAGTTTGCCGTTCGTGTACAGAAAAGCTACTGAGCTTTGTGTGTTGGTTTTGTAGTCTGCTCCTTTCTAAATGTGTTTTTAAGCCCCACGAGTTTTCTGGCACTGTCTTTAGAATCTTTCAAGTTTCAGATCATGTCATCTGTGATGGGAATATGTTGATTTTTTTTTCCACTTTCTTTCATTTCTTGCTCTGTTACCTCTAGCTTAAGTTTTGAACATTATATTGAATAGGGATGCCCCTGTTTCATTACTGATTTTAAAGTAAATGCCTTCTTCCCCCATTTAGTATAGAATATTGCCTATAGGCTTGTCATATATAGCCTATATTATTTTGAGTTTCTGCTCCCAGTTTCTTTAGTGCTTTTATCATCTTTTCTACTCCTCCCTGAAGAACCACAGATGGTCTTTTTTACATTCTGACTTAGAATCACATGGAAGCCCTCTGGCAGGAGATTGACACAGCCCAACCCCAGTGAACTGTGGG
Source organism: Alexandromys fortis (assembly GCF_014885135.2). Classification (NCBI taxonomy): domain Eukaryota; kingdom Metazoa; phylum Chordata; class Mammalia; order Rodentia; family Cricetidae; genus Alexandromys; species Alexandromys fortis. The sequence continues at coordinate 2,097,567 of NW_026068006.1, read as the reverse complement.
CCTCAAAACCCTAGCCTTCCCCACCGTGAGTTGGAAGAAGGCGGAGAAAGAGAAGCAGCGCTGGGCATAGCTGAGCTGTGGCCATGTGTACAGCTGCCACAGCTGGGTCCATCAGAGAACACAGAAACCAATAGAGGGAATGTCCCATGTAGAGAACTGTGGGTCCCTAGGCTCCTCTCAGGGTGGGCTGCGAAATGTTGGGAAGTGATGGAGGTGGGTCTTGTATCTTATCTGTTGATTTCATTGGTTAATAATAAAGAAACTGCCTCGGCCCTCATAGGACAGAAAATTAGGTAGGCGGAGTAGACAGAGGAGAATGCTGGGAAAAAGAAGCTGAGTGAGTGAGTCGCATGATGCTCCCACGCCAGACAGACGCAGGTTAAGATCCTCCCTGGTAAGCCAGCTCATGGGCTACACAGAATATTAGAAATGGGTTAGAACAATATGTAAGAGCTAGCCAATAAGAAACTGGACCTAGCCGGGCCAGGCAGTGTTTGAAAGAATACAGTTTCCGTGTAATTATTTCTGGGTATAAGCTAGCCATGCGGGCGGCCGGGTGCCGGGGACGCAGCCCCGCCGCTCTTATTTCAACAGGGAAGGATTTTATGTCAATGCAGGACCCTCAGTTCACACTGTCATCCTTTGTGAACACACGTGTCCAGGGAAGTCTGTAAAATGATGCCCAGAGCCCATCACCTCACGGAACCCACACATTTTATGCAGTCTGTCTGGCAGCCCACATAGTTGGCAGATGAACAGGACTGCCCCAAACTGATTTTCCTTCCAATGACAGTGGCTGACACCCTGGACAGCCATCCAATGCCAGTGGACTGACACCCTGGACAGCCATCTAGTGCCAGTGGACTGACATCCTGGACAGCCATCTAAATGCTACTAGCAAGTGACTGTGAAGACCTTACCACTAACTCTAGAGTCTGTCTATTTGTAGAAAAAAGAAAAAAAAGGAGAGTTAAGGGCAAGACAGACAGGGTTGGGACAAAAAGAAGGGGTCTGGTGACGAAACACCAGAGACCACCATGCCTTTCATGCCTCAATAGCAATATTGTCATTAAAGTCTGCTCAATTAAACTTTAATACCTGTGGAAGCAGAGGTAGCTGTTTAACTTGACCGAAGATCTTTTCTGTAAATATTGAGTTGGTCAGGTGATTTCTGCCATTGCATGCATTGGCTGTATTACATTTATTGGCAATATTGCATTTATTGACTTTTTATGTTGTAGTGGATTAAAAGAAAATGGCTACCCTAGGAAGTGGCACTATTAGGGGGTGTGGCTTTGTCACTATGGGATTGGGCTTTGAGGTCTCCTATGCTCAAGCTATACCCAGTCACTCAGTTCACTTCCTGCTGCCTGCAGAGAAAGATGTAGAATTCTCAGCTCCTGCTCCAGCACTGTGCCTGCCTGCATGCCACCATTTTTCCTGCCATGGTGAAAATGAACTAAACCTCTGAAACTGTAAGCCACTCAAATAAGGTTTTTCCTTTATAAAAGTTGCTGTGGCCAGGTGGGGGTGGTGCACACCTTTAATCCCAGCACTCGGGAGGCAGAGGCAGGTGGATCTCTGTGAGTTAGAGGTCAGCCTGATCTACAAGAGCTAGTTCTAGGACAGAGCTACACAGAGAAACCCTGTCTCGAAAAACAAACACAAACAAAAAAGTTGCTCTTGTCCCACAGGGGCTCAAGTGAATCATGTATTGAAGTATGAGGACTGTGCTGAGCTGGCCCCGCTCCTCACTGGCCTGGGGAGAGTCATCCTTTTCCACCAGAGAGCTGATGTTGCTGCTTGTTGGCCCCTCCCCTGGTTGGCCCTGCACTTGGGAAAGCTGGCCCCACTTCTCACCATGGGGTAACTGGCTTTGGATCCCAGGAATAAAATCAAAGTATTTCATGAATTTTCTATAAGAATTTTATCAAGAATTTGTACATTTATGTTTGTGATAATTTAAATGTAATTAGGCCCCATAAGTTCATAGCGAGTGGCAGTATTAGGAGGTGTGGCTTTGTTGGAATAGGTATGGCCTTGTGAGAGGAAGTGTGTCACTGTGGAGGTGGGCTCTGAGGTCTCATATGTGTCCTAGCCATGCCCAGGGCCTTAGTTTACTTCCTGTTACCTACCAATTAAGATGTAGAACTATTAGCTCCAGCACCATGTCTCCTATATGCTACCATGCCCCACTATGATGATAATGGACTGGACTGAACCTCTGAACTGTAAGTCACCATTTAATATTTTCCTTTATAGGAGTTGCCATGGTCATGGTGTCTCCTCGCAGCAATAGAAACCCTAAGACAACGTTCATCAGGATAACATCTATACTTTCCTTTTCTTTTGTTATATCCTTTTTTAGTTTAGATATCCAATAATGACGGCCTTGTAAGACTTTGTAGCTACAAATATAGAACATGAGACCACACCAAAGTGGACCAGTATCTTAAAGGCTATTGGCTGAAGGAGTTTCCACATCAGAATATCGTAGAAAAGAAAACTAAGCTGAATGCAGGGAGAAAGAAGGCAGAGTCAGGCAGACACCCTGTAGCCATGCAAAAAGTGAGAATGTGAAGTAACAAAACACAAACCTTGTGGTAAAATATAAAATAATAGAAATGGGTTAATTTAAGATGTAGGAGTTAGTTAATAAGAAGCCTGAGATAATAGGCCAAAGAGTATGTAATTAATATTAAACCTCACAGTAGTTATTTTACCAGCAGTTTCGGGAACAAGTAGGTGGGAAAAAACCCAGTCCAGGGGGACCAGCATGTTCTATAAACGCAGATGTAGGGGCGTGCATGGACACCTTGGCTGCTGGATTTGGTTCCAGTTCCCAGAGCAAGCAGAGGACTGTGGATCATTCCTCTTTCTGTGAGTTTACCACAATAAATAAGCCTTTATTATCCTACATTCTGGGCTAGTGTGAAAATCTTCCATACTGCAACAGTTTGGCACCCAACATGGGGAATTGGACAGTGGCTACCCTTCTCTAAATCCAAATAAGTTGTTAAAAGAAAAATTCAGAGTTTCTATCTCTTATCAGGAGCCACCTGGTGTAGGACAGAAGTGATGTGGGAGTGTCATATATCAATCTGTTGATTTCATTGGTTAAGTTATAATAAACCAGCTGCTTGGCCTCATGGCTGGAACATAGATGGGAGGAGTAAACAGAATAGAATTCTGGGCGGAAGAGGAAGTAAGGTCAGACTCTGCCCTGCTTCCAGAGGGACCAGACAGCCGCCATGCTCTGCTCTCCCAGGCAGCTGCAACCCACGATGGACTTAGGCTAGAATCTTCCCGGTAAGCGCACCTTGGGGTGCTTACACACATCATTAGAAATGGGCTAGTCCAGGTGCGAGAATTGGCCTGTAAGGGCTAGAGTTCATGGGCCAAGCAGTTCTTTAAATGAATACAGTTTGTGTGTTGTTATTTCGGGCATGAGCTAGCCAAGCGGCCGGGGTGTTGGGGACGCAGCCCCGCCGCCGCT
>NW_026068006.1:2088174-2091690 GCF_014885135.2 Alexandromys fortis | reverse complement strand
GACAGCCGCCATGCTCTGCTCTCCCAGGCAGCTGCAACCCACGATGGACTTAGGCTAGAATCTTCCCGGTAAGCGCACCTTGGGGTGCTTACACACATCATTAGAAATGGGCTAGTCCAGGTGCGAGAATTGGCCTGTAAGGGCTAGAGTTCATGGGCCAAGCAGTTCTTTAAATGAATACAGTTTGTGTGTTGTTATTTCGGGCATGAGCTAGCCAAGCGGCCGGGGTGTTGGGGACGCAGCCCCACCGCCGCTCCTATTTCAACACAGAAGGAAAAAAAATAGGAAAAATTTTACTTCTCCTCATACATATTTTTGTCTCTATGGTACCTTTCATTAAATATATGTCTATATGAATAATGTTTAAGTTTTCCACAATGAAAAATGAATTTTTCTGCCGTAATCTTTGAAGTCTCCAGGAAGAAGATGGAGCCTCACAACAACAGTTCCACCTGGTTGATACGATGTCATGATGCTGATACTTTAAGATCGGTTTGGGTTACAAGAAGCTCAGAGTGATTCCAACTTGGCTAGCTGAGACCATGCACCTTCTTACAATGTTCTGGCCATCACTTCAAATAAAAACCTCAGAAAAACCAAACTGACTACTCAAAGACTATCTGCAATTGTACCAGACAGTAATCTTGAAACTTAACTATCATTTTAGTTTATACAGGATCCCATAGAAATAACATCACCTCCATGACAGTTGGATGTAATTCTAGAACACGATGTCCCCTCTCCCAACAAAGTTTGTCCTCAGGGTTAGGGACATCTATTAGAGATTGGTTATAAGTGGTATAGGGTTGGGGTGAAAGTTAAGAAGGCTCAGAGATATCTTTGGGGGGGGAAGGATTGGAGCTGGGCGGTGGTGATGCACACCTTTAATCCCAGCTCTTGGGAGGCAGAGGCAGGCAGATCTCTGTGTGTTTGAGGCCAGCCTGATCTACAAGAGTTAGTTCCAGGGCAGGCAACACAGCTACAAAGAAACCTTGTCTTGAAAAACCAAAAAAAAAAATGTGTGTGTGTGTGTGGGTGGGATTGGCTAGGATAATAGGTAGATGAGTGTGAGCTTACTCACACTTATAATAATAGTAACAGTGAGAATACTTGTGAGCTATTATTTATAGACAATTTAAATTGGTATAAATTCTTATATATTGATCCAAATTCAGATTATATTTGTTATATTGAATATACTCATATTTCTGTGTACAATATTTGTGCATCTATGAAAAGTTATTTTGTCATATTGTATGCATGTATGTTTCCACCTCTGCTTAAGATATTTCGTATACTGATGAAAATTTTAATATATATTTATCATATTACACTATATATTTCTACCTCTGATCAAGATACTTGTATATTGTTTACATTTTGAGGTCACTATCCTCATTTACTACACATTTGTTTAAGAATTGTTTAATTTTTTAATATGAAGCCTTAGTCTTTAAGCTATATAGGTATTAAGAATTATAGGTCAATAGCCATCCATATTTGTCATACTTAGACTAATCAGGTCCTTTAGATACATAGAGATTGTATTCTGCATAAATAGAATCTTCAGCCACTTCAAAGAACTGTAGAATATGGCATTTAAATAACTTCAGATTCTGTTGATGTGAGACACATTTGCTCCTGACAGCACCGATCTATTCCCAAGAGAATATTGGGCTCTGAGAACTCCACTTGGAGCTTGTTTTCTTCTTGGTAAAGCTGGCCTTTGGGCAAAGAACTACTCTTGCTTCAACCACTAACAAAATGCGCAGTGTCCAGACTGGACAAGCAAGATACAAGCAAAATTACTGCCAAGCCTTGCCAAGACAAGGTAAAATGTTTCTTATATTTTTCCTGCCTCTGAAAATGGCCTGTCAGCTACTCTAAGCCTTAGCCAAAGCTGGTCGCCACAACATTGCAAATGAGACTTTGGGTGATTGCCTAGGTAGCGGATTGTCTCTGTCAATTCTTGCACCTTTTGGAAGTTGCTTGATTGCACTTCCTGTTTACTCAACTAATATTATTTCCCTTCTCATGTTTTTGATGGGGTTGAAGACTAAATAGTCATAGTTAATTTCCTCTCATAACTTAGCCAAGCCATTTCTAATATAAGACTTAGACTCCTCAGAAGAGGATAACTATTGAAACATTTAGCATATGTTTCTTGCTTGATATTGCTCATGTTGGTTGTAATTCTAATTTTTATACTTGATATTTGTTCTTATTGTATATAGTTTTGTATTAGGCTTAGGACTCTCTTATTTAGACAAAAGGGGGAGGTGCTGGGGGAACTCCTTCAGTCAGTAGCCTTTAAGATACTGGTCTGCTTTGGGAGTGGTCATACGTACTATAAATGCAGATGTAGGGGCGTGCATAGGCCCTTGGTTCCAGTTCCCAGTGCACGCAGAGGACTGTGGATCACTCCTCTTCCTGTGAGTTCACCCCCTAATAAATAAACCTTTATTATACTCCATTCTGAATTAGTGTGAAAGTCTTTCATACTACAACAATAATCTGCCCTGCCATAGGCCAAACCAGCTTCTTTCTTAACCAACGATAATAAAAACATTCATAACATACAGAGGAGAATCCCATATCAAGACTTGAAACTATAAAACAGACAACATATTTAAAGATGTAAGTATAGATAATGGCTTTCTACAAAGGACTCCATGTGAGCTGGAGAAATGACCCAGGATTTAGAAGAGAGGGGAAGCATTTACCCGACACCCACTTTATCCCTGTAAACAGAATGAACACATGGTCCAATTATGTGAAGTCTGGGTAGGCATGCTGGTATAATTTAATTAGAACCGTCCTCCTCCATCTCAGGTCAGACACTCAGTCCCAAGCTGGTGGTGCTGTTTTATTTTAGTTATTTGTTTATTTTTCAGGACAGGGTATCTCTGTGTAGCCCTGGCAGTCCTAGAACTCACTCTGTAGACCAGGCTAGCCTTCAACCCATAAAGATCTACATGCCTTTGCCCGTCCCCTGGGATAAAAAATGTGTGTGACTCTGCCAGGCTTTGTGGTGCTATTTTAAAGGCTATGAAGCCTTTTGGGGGTGAGGCCTGGTTGGAAGAAGTAGGTTCCTGCAGGTCACAGCTGTTCTGCTTCCAGTCTGTTCTGGCTGCTCCACCCACCTGGACTTGTACCCTCCGCCACATGCTCCTACCACATACATGACCTTGAGGGACATTTGATGGAGGTGGGTCTTGTAATAATAAAGAAACTGCCTCGGCCCTCATAGGACAGAAAATTAGGTAGGCGGAGTAGACAGAAGAGGATGCTGGGAAAAAGAAGCTTAGTCGAGGAGTCGCCATGGTTCTCCCGCTCCAGACAGACGCAGGTTAAGATCCTCCCTGGTAAGCCAGCTCGTGGGCTACACAGAATATTAGAAATGGGTTAGAACAATATGTAAGAGCTAACCAATAAGAAACTGAAACTAGCCGGGCCAGGCAGTGTTTGAAAGAATACAGTTTCCGTGTAATTATTTCTGGGTATAAACTAGCCATG
>NW_026068006.1:2054406-2086184 GCF_014885135.2 Alexandromys fortis | reverse complement strand
TAATAATAAAGAAACTGCCTCGGCCCTCATAGGACAGAAAATTAGGTAGGCGGAGTAGACAGAAGAGGATGCTGGGAAAAAGAAGCTTAGTCGAGGAGTCGCCATGGTTCTCCCGCTCCAGACAGACGCAGGTTAAGATCCTCCCTGGTAAGCCAGCTCGTGGGCTACACAGAATATTAGAAATGGGTTAGAACAATATGTAAGAGCTAACCAATAAGAAACTGAAACTAGCCGGGCCAGGCAGTGTTTGAAAGAATACAGTTTACCACATACATGACCTTGAGGGACATTGAAGTGAAAGAATTAAGCCAGCCGTAGAAAGAAAGACATCTGCCTGATCTCTCTTACTTGTAGGATTTAAAACAACCTTTCCCATTGAGACAGTGAATGCTTAACAGGGATGGACAGTGTGTGGAGACCGGGCAGATGTTAATCCAAGAATACAAAGTTTTGATCAAACTGGAAGGGTAATCTCTAGAGTTCTATGGTCTGTGTAAGGATATTAGCAATAACTTTATTTAGTACTTAAGTATCTGAAACAGTAGATTTTTAAGTGTTATGACTTCAAAAATATCATAGCTACATGAAGACAGATATGCTAACTAGACTCCATCATTTCAAAATATAAATATAGAAAAGCATTACACTATAAACAACTATAAAACTAAGGAGGGCAAATTATAAAAATTAAAATGTGATGTTTATTAGCCAATTTAATTTGCTAAAGATAAAAAATATTAAAACTTATTGAGCTTAATTATTGGACATAGCATATAAATGTAATTATCATTATTTTGGTCCAAAAATCAGAAAGATGAACTTTCTGGGGTTATATTTACAAACATTAAATTTCCTAACTGTTGGCATATGAAAATAAAATATAAAATAAAAATCCACTTCTCATTTTGGCTTGTCCCATGATGAAGGAACGATGCAGAGACAGGTCTAGTCTGTAAGTGCCAAATCAGGCGAAGGAGAGGCAGCATTCACAAAATTCAGTTTCACACTAGAAGTCTAAGATGAGCCACAGAGATCAGCCGGTGTTAGCAAAGCCATAGAGACAAGGGAACATCTCCATCAAGCAACTCATTCTTGCTGTAGTGCAGGGCTGAACCAGCAATTTCTAAATGCCACCTAGAGTGTTGTTGTTGTTGTTGTTGTTGTTGTTTTTACATTGGCATCTTCAAGGATTAATCCAAATGAAAGGCAGTTTGATCACAGAGCCAGTCCTGAAAGAGCCCCTGTTCACATCCAGTCCAAACCAGCCTCAGCCAGCTTATTCAAGGGTCCTTTCTCCTCTGGATTCTGAGCCCAAAGTTTTACTTCAAATACTTCCCCTTTAAAACTGCTAACGGGTGATTAAAGATCAGCCAAAAGCCAAAGAGGTATTCCATAGCGAGCATTTTATTGTTGTTAGAAAATTCCTAGGTTATTTTTCACTACTATACTTTCAGCCCATTTTGGAAGAGCAGTTAGTGCTGGAATTTTTTTTTATTATTATTTAGCTTTTCTCAAGACTACCTGCCAGTCATTAAAAATATATTCCCAGCTGGGCCCATAGTTAATTAACTGCTCTTTGTAAAATCCACCTGTTAAGGTTCAATATAAAACACCTTTCATTTCCCATTTTGCTTGTGACCTAAGTTATTTGGTGTCTCTGCTAAGGCTAATCTTGCTCTAAGTCTCATAAAAATAAACATATTTGTGTGAGAGTTCACAGCCTTCAGAAACTGCCATTGCCTCTTTGGGGCTGCAGTTCTTCTTGAATCACAGAGTATAGTGTGCACCCAAGTCTTGAGAGGACGTGGTTGGAAGTGTGCACAGCCCAGGGAGCATCTATTAATGATGATGGTATTTAATTAAGTTTTATAATTAAGAATCTGACTCCATGTCATGTAAAATGCACTCTGCTCCAGAATACTAAGTGTTGTCTTATCGGGGAGGACTTTCCCTTCTTCCTCCACACTTTGTTCTTCCGCTTCTCAAGACGCAACATATACACATGGAGAGACAGTGAAATCAGTGAATAGAAGCTCTTATAAGTATCAATCGCCACAAATTATTATAGCTCTGATAATGCTATAGAGCTCCCAAGAGGCCATAGCATATATAAAAAGGCAAATAATTCATATGGCAATTGAACCTTTTCGTTGCCATTTAGTTAAAGAATATGGTAAAATATGTGAAGAATACTCAGAGCAAAAGTTCCTAGGTAATTTACCACCTGCTCTTTCAGCCTCATCTTTACCACAGAGGTGATATTGGCTCCTCTGCCAGATGGGCCTGCTTTCATTACCTAAGAGGCGAGATACACGAGTATGCTCCAGAAAGCACTTCACAAAGTACATATCTAGAAAACGGAATGTATTTTCAAAGAAATTCATATTAAATGTTTTCAGAATGACTTCTGCAAGATTTCTAGCTCATACCAGAAACGTAAGATACAGGGTATTAGACAGCAGAATAAAACAATAACAACAACAACACAGAAAGCTGCAAATGTGGCATCAGGCAAAGCAAGAGGAAAAGGTCAATATTTCTAAAACAGTTTGGAAAAAAAAAGAGACTCATCATTTCCATGAGATTATACAGTAGATAAATATTCGTGTAGCAGGGCTATTTACTGGGCACTTGTCCCCAGATTGGCTGCTTCTTGCATCTTTACAATGGTTCTGGACACCTGAGAAATTCTGGAGGTGGAAAAAGAAAACATCTGTTCACACACATGCCTGGGGTACTTAGGTCTCAGTTTTGTTTCCAAGGGTAGGGATTGTGGTAGGGATCAGGGGGTGCCTAGACGATGGGACTCTAGATAGATGAAGATCAATCCAGTTAACATATTATTAACTCATTGATAATTTATTGGTTCAGTATCAGAGTGCCCCTACATATCTAAGTGATGCTTTGGCCCCAGATTAAACAAGGCTGAAATAATTAAACACCAGCAACAGTATGGAGTAGAAACTCTTGTTCAAGAAGAAGTTTGGAAAGAATTGGAATTTCTCTAAGAAATACTGGGGGAGGTAATCCCTGGACTTTCGCGGTTATGTTAAAACACACTGACTTGATTTAAATAAAATTTCTATTGAGTTGTAAAGTTATAAAGTAGCCGTGCTTCTTGTGTGCTGTGAAGTCATGGAGAAGGTGAAACTGACACTTTTCTCCACAGTGCAGTAATTGTCACTTCCTTCCGTCTTCTCATTTCTGTCTCAGATTTGGCTAAGCAGAAAAGAATGTAACCTGGATAACTTTTCACAGTTCTTTATTTTCATGGCCCCATCTTGCACCCCCTCCCCTAACAGTAGTGATAGACAACGAAGGTTTTATTTAATTGGGTCGAAGGTGATGATCCAGGACAAAGTTTGTTCTTTTAATAGTCTTTGGTTGGACTAGAACATAAAATCACATGCCTGCCTTATTTACACATGCCATCAGCCTCAATAGGTATTCTATGCAGTACCCTCAGGCAGCTGACTCCAGATTCTGCCTCTACCTTGATGATCCAGATTGATTTTTTTTGAATACTCATCTATTCTTTATGCTTTTGACACATCTACCTTTTGTAAACAGGTTCAGCTAAATCATATGTCTCGGCATAATTAAATCTTTGATGCCCAAGTAATATTATTATTGTGTTCAATACTGCTAATGAGATAGAGACAGAGAAAATGAGAATAGATAAAAAATAAAAGTTGGACATGATGGCACCCAGCTGTAACCCTAACACTCAGAAAGCCCAGGATTCTTCTGAGGCATGTGTTCAAGGTCAGTCTGGGCTACACAGCAAAAAGTCTCAGACAATCTGATAAATGGACTTGCCAGAGAGAGTGAGGGCAAGCAGGCAACAAACAATGATGTGGGACAATGGTCTGTATTCTGTCAATTATACTTTAAATAAACGCTGATTGGCCAGTAGCCAGGCAGGAAGTGTAGGCAGGACAACCAGACAGGAAGTAGTGGTGGGTCAATGAGAACAGGAGAATTCTGGGAAGGAGGAAGTCCTAGTCTGCTGTCATGACACAGCCACAGAAGAAGCAAGATGTGACTGCCTCGCCAAATAAATTACCAAGCCATGTGGTTAACATAGACAAGAATAATGGGCTAATATAAGTTATAAGAGTTAATAAGAAGTCTGAGCAACTAGGTCACTCAGTTTATAACTAATGTAAACCTCTGTGTGATTTATTTTTCTTTCTTTCTTTTTTTTTTTTTTTTTGGATTTTTTGAGACAGGCTTTCTCCATAGCTTTTTGGTTCCTGTCCTGGAACTAGCTCTTATAGACCAGGCTGGCCTCGAACTCACAGAGATCTGCCTGCCTCTGCCTCCCCAGTGCTGGGATTAAAGGTGTGTGCCACCACCGCCCGGCTCTGTGTGATTTCTTTGGGACTTAATGACTGTGGAGACTGGGCAGGACAGAAAACTCAGTCAACAAAGCAAAGCTTCCTTCTGTGTCCTCTTATCTGGGCTGCCTTCAGAGGGTGCTGCCCATACTTAGGGTGGGTCCCCTGCTTTCAGTCATCTCTTAAGAAAATCTCTCCCAGGAGTGCCCAATAGCTTGTGTTCTCACTGATTCCTAACATGGTTAACAATCCAATTAGTTATTGCACTGGGTGTATGGCCTGCCTCTATTTTCTCCATCTGAAAAAGAGGACACTGATAAAACCTACATTATAGGAACGTTATAAGGATGAAGTCAGTTACTGTGCTTACAATGATAGTATAGAGGAAGTGGCCAACAGCTATGAGCCAGCTTTAACACTTGAAACCCTAAAGACAGTCCATGTTGGGAACCAAGATGAGTGAGTACCAGCTATGAGGACCTGGACCCTCTTAATGACGATCTGTCTTCACTGCTACCTTCCAATGTTAAAAAATACAAGTGGACAAAAATCTCTGGACAGCATCCTGTATTTACACATACAAAGAAAATGGGCAGAGGACTTCCTTGTAGAAAAGCTGAAAGAAACATTTTTCCAGAGGATAGCTCAAATCCAACCTTTACTGTACATGATGTGGGGTCTCTGTAACATGATGTCATACTCACTGGTGTGGGGTCTCTGTAACATGACGTGTGCTCACTGGTGTGGGGTCTCTGTAACATGATGTCTTACTCACTGGTGAGGGGTCTCTGTAACATGACGTGTACTCACTGGTGTGGGGTCTCTGTAACATGACGTGTCCTCACTGGTGTGGGGTCTCTGTAACATGACGTGTCCTCACTGGTGTGGGGTCTCTGTAACATGATGTGTGCTCACTGGTGTGGGGTCTCTGTAACATGACGGTGTGCTCCCTGACCATGCTTGAGAGTGTGGGTTTTATGATGTCATCAATAAGCACAGGAAAACAGACTCTCATACAGAAATGGCAAATCCTAGCGGCAGTAAAGCAGATGCTGTGCAAGCATGAACAGCTGGGTTCAGGCAATGGCTGTGCACACCTGCAGTCCCAGAAATGGGGGCGGTCTCAAGCAGGAAGGAGGAAGTGCACACCCACATGCTCATACAAACACAGCAAATAAATGAAGACACACAACAAAAGTATTTTATTTCACAAATACAAGTGACACAAGACATGTTGTGCACACACATCCACAAACAAAAGAGACAGTGCTGGACAAATGGCTCAGCAGTTAAGAGACTGACTGTCCTTGCAGCAGACCTCGGTTGGGTTTCCAGCACCCGCACGATGCCTCAGTTACTTGGAACTCCAGGTCTAGGGAATCTGACGCCCTCTTCTGGACTCCTTGGGCATTCAGGGCAAGTGGTTTATATACACGCAGGCAAACATAAAAAATAAATATTTCTTTTTAAAGAAAACTGTTAGGTCAGGCATGGGAGCACAGTCCTTTAACCCCAGAACTTGGGAGGGAGGGGCAAGTGAAGCTTCGTGTCTTGAGCCCAACCTGGTTGACATAGTGAGTTCCAAGTCAGTGATGATGAGACCCTGCCTCAAAAGGAAAAAAAAGTGTCATTTCACTTGACAAATGCTAAATGAAAAATACCTATGCATTAAGGAAGCGGCACTACATGCTTGATGGTGGAGATTTCTTTAACAATGATCTGGACGATAAAGTATTTGGGGCATTTTTTTAAATGTGGAGCACACAATGAACCCATGGGTATACCATACTCAGCTTAGAAAGTAAAACATTATGAACGTAACTAGAGCTTCCCTAATGAGCTCATTTCCCCACTCCCGTACCCCGACCCCCAGATAATCACTACACTGAATTTCACGTTATTTATTCACGTGGGATGCATTCTTCAAGGTTATTTTCTCAAGTTAAAAGGGCCAGGCTTCTATCAATCTTCAGAGTTAATTATTCCCTTTGTGCCTCTGAGTAGAATTTATGATGTGGTGAGGTTTAATGGTATCAGAACTAAGTATATGGTTTTTATTAAATCAAAAGAACGGGGGAAAATACTATTTTAAGGCCAAAGCAACTATAAAAATCTAATGTTCTTTTAAAAAGTTAAGAGAGGATATTTAAAAACATGTTAAGAAAAGCTTTTATAGATGTAAGAAGAATTCAAGATTTGGCTTTCAACAATATGAAAAGTCATTAAAACTCTCCAGGTCATCGGCTTAAAATGCTGAGGGGAAATTGCAGAAATGTTAAAAATGCATAGCTGAGGTCCTGTAAAAATTATGCAGATGCCAGGACTAATGAAGGACCTGAATCTAGGGGTAGTAAGTGAGGCTGCCCCTGGGTTGGCTTCGAGGTGGGCACAAATAGAAGTTACAAAATTACTTTGGTTTCAAAGGGAATCCGCCGGCTAGAAGAGAAGCCAGCTCCTGCAAGGTGGCAAAGCAAATCTAAGTCCTCAGCATAAAACTAGAAGGATGAATTCTCAATTAGGGACAAAACTCTCAGTAGCATAAGAAAATATGGACAGTAGAGACTCTTGGTTGTCTATGCTTGTGTGCTAGAAGAAATTGCTTGAGAATTCAGAATTGGGCCTGGGCAACATCCTGAACTGAGTTTAAGCGACTATGGTTTAAGAAGACACACTAAGGAAACTTAAAGAAACTCAGAGAGCACCATAAAGTGCACACAGAAGTAAATTCAGTACTACTCCGGAGGAACACTCTAATGTTTATTCTATTTGTATGTTTGTGTATATTTGTGCATGTGGTATGCGTGTTGGCATTCACACATGTGGAGGTCAGAGCAAACTGTGGAGCGATTCTCTCCTTCCACCTTTACATGGGTACTGGATTCAGGTCTTCAGGCTCTGGAATCTTTGTAAGGGCAAGTCCCTTTAACTGCTGAGCCATCTTGTCAGCCCCAGCAGGGCATTCTCAACCCAGGCTGCTAGAAGTTTTACAGACAGCCTTGTTGAATGCAAGCCTACAATCCATATTAAATGGACGCAGCAGCCAAAACCAGCAGACTGAAACACACATACTAAAATGTCTGATGAATACTACCTATAATTATGACAGAGAATTATCACACATTTAACTAATTAGTGTAAAATCCCCCAAAGATTTTAATAACTACTGCAAATTCTGTGTTCCTTACCATACACAAAAAGAGCAAACAAGTTTAGGGAAAGACAAACAGCATCACACTGGGGAGAGGTGGGGACGAGGAAACACTGGATCACTCGTAGAGGCTCCCATCAGAACCGTGTAATCATATAAAGCCGTGAGTACAGTTCACGGCTATTCCATGAAAATGTCTCTGCTGGCAGTCATGTAAAATGGGGATCATTCCTCAATAACGCGCATGAAACAGTAACATACACCAAACCAGTGCCATAGGAACTAGAGTGGTGGCTCTAGTGGGATGCAACCCCTTAGCAAACCTCATCTCCAGAAAGATCTACATTGTGGTCATAACAGTAGCAAAATTAGTTATGAAGTAGCAACAAAGTAATTTTTATGGTTGGGATCACAACATGAGGAAAAATGTTAAAGGGTCACAGCATCAGGAAGGTTGAGAACCACTGCTCTAGAGGGTGCCTTCGACGCATTAAAGATAACATCAGAATTGGAAAAGCTAGGGGTTGTGAGTAGTGAAGAAGAAGGATGCTATTCTACCTTTACATTTCTCTGTACTCACACTGTGTTGTAGATGAATGATCAAAAGATTCACCATGGCGGACGACTTGATTGGTCCGAGCTCTTCTATGGGCCCTTATACCTGTGCAGCAATGTCAGCATGATAATTCTTATGATTCTCTTTTATTTGCCTTGTTGAAACAAAGTTCTGCTATGTAGCTAAGACTGGCCTCAAACTCATCCTCCTGTCTCAGCACTCATCAGGCTGCCTGGTTTGTTTGCTGATTATCTTTACCCTAAACTTAAACTTTACGCCCAGTCCCACGTAAGCAGTCAGTGAGTTCTTTCTCTCCTCGACTGAGCCATTCCTTGCTACTTCAACGGCATGTTCCTGTCCACCCCCTGATCAAAGCATCTGGGGGTTTCCATCAGTCAGCAAGGCTTTCCCTGGAGCTAGCTGTGCCTTCTCTGTGTCACAGGCGCTCAGGAGCTGTCTTTATTGCCTCTCTTATGACCCTCTAGACACATCCTACGGGTGACAAGATAATACACACATCATCCACCTTTTCAAAAACTCACCTGACACAGATCAAATTTTGCTCCGATTTTAAAAGTTCTACGGAATTGGCTCTACCTCATCTCTCTCCTACATGCTTAGCTGGTTGACAATGATCCGGGAAGTGTTATCTCCCAAACAGGCCATGCAAATTTCTATTCCCCTGGGAGTCAGACTGAGTAAGAACCACAAGTCAACTGTGTTTTTTTTTTTTTCAGAGAAAACAAAAAATATAAAAGCACTCACTAAAGGATGAGAAAAGCTTAACACTCAAATACTAGTCAAAAATTAAGATAGCTCTGTTAAGTTAGACAACATTGATTTTGCAGCAGAGAACACTATTAAACACAAATAAGTATACTTCAAGAGAAGTCATTTCATAAATAAAGAATTCTTAATTTCTAGTGTGGTCCACCAGAAAGACAGAAAAAGCCCAAATGTGTATGTGTTTGTTACAATAGCCTCACATATATGAGAAATGACAAAAATGTAAGGAAAACCAGACAAGTTCACAACTGTGTACAAGATTTTAACACAACTTTCTTATTAACTGACAAAACAAGCAGACAAAAAAAATCAGTAGGACATAAACTAGTAGATCACATTAATAAACCTGACCTAATTAACATATATTGAATATTGCCCAAACTGAAAGTACTACAATAGGCCGGTTGAGAAAGTCTCCAAAATAGGGCTGAGGGGATGCGTCGGTGGATAAGAACACAGGCAGCTGAGTGTGGCCACCTATTCCTGTAACCCCAGCACTGTGTGAATGGTGACACCAGGCTGTCTGGAGATTCCTAGCCACGAGCAGTCAAGCTGGAGATTCAGTGGTAGACCATGTCTCAAACAACATAGAGGTGATAGAGCAAGGTGAGTGATGTCCCTCCCTGGCCTTGAGATTCATGTACCCATACACACACAAGCATACACACACAAATACATACATACATACACGATTGGCTAGACAGATTTTAAGTTGCTGTAAATAGTAAGTGAACCATTTACATTTAGGGGAGGGAATATGGCTCAGTGGGTAAGACTGCCTGCTCTACAAGCATGAGGCTCCGAGTTCAAATTTTAGCATCCTTATAAAAAGCTAGGCGTGGCTACACGTACCTATAATCCTGGTACTGGAGGACAGAGACAGGCAGGTCTGGGAGCTTGGCAAATAGCCGGCCTTACCAAAACTGTGCACTTCCAGGCCACAGAGAGACCCTGTTGAGGCAAAAAGGTGGAGAGGGACAGAAGAGGACACCTGACGTCTTTCTCTGGCTTTTTCATGTAGACACACAAGCAGATACTCACATGCATATGACACACACACACACACACACACACGGGACACACAAGATTTACATAAAATATTGACACTTAGGTTAAATATTTATATTATATTCACTAGCTATACAAGGGCATACACAATTTGTTAATATTACTTAAGACCTAAAGCTGTGCTACCCTAGAGCTTTGTTCATGCTTCGGTTAACATTCTATGTAAAGGGGTGTTGGGGGAAAGTCACACTTTTTCAAATTCTTCTGTCTTAAAAGAAAGCATTCTTATTATGCATCCAAAAAGAAAGAGACATAAATTGGACCCAAAAGAGTGAAGTTGTGTTCTCACTCAAGATGATTTTGTTGTATCATCCAACATGAGGTCTTCCAAAACCAAATATTTTTGTGATAACCTCTTGCGAGACTTCTTTGGAGCTGCGTGTATTTTCTGACCATCCTGCTGTTGACTGAATATCTCCTAAGTATTCTACTTGTCATCCAATTCCTCTGGAATGGGGAAGGGATCTGGAACCACGAATGAGAACTGAGCAGGTATTTCCATGAGTCCACAGCCATCGCCCTCTGGGAACGCCCTTTGGAAGAGCACGGGTTCCCACCCGCTCTTTATCCCTGGCAGGCTTCTGATGTTCTCCTTCGTCCAGTCATAGATATTATATACACAGAAAATATTAAATACATACTTTGATTTACATTAAGCCATTACCTCCAAAACAAAGTTTTTGGGTCCATGCACTTGCCTTTAATCCCAGCACTTGGGAGGGGGGCGCTGGCAGATCTCTGTGAATTCGAGGCCAGCCTGGTCTACAAAGTGAGTTTTACGACAGTCAGGACTACACAGAGAGAAACCCTGCCTTGAAACACACACACACCCCAAAGTTTTTGTTTCAGAGTCTCCTTCACAGCTTGTGTTTGGACTACCCAGCTTTATTAACAGAGAAATACGAAACCGTAAGTGATATATATGCACATAGGCATGGTTTGCACAAGGGTGTGACGATAAAACCACAGCCTCTATTCTCCCTACCATCTTTCTGTCGACTAACAACACCCTGATATACCACAGTCTGAACATATTCTCCCAGGCAATGTGTGTTCAGTTTTCTTCCCCTAAAACGGTCTCTCATTTCAACTCTCTCCCTCTATTTAAACTCTTTACATTGTTCTAGAATTATAGAGAAAGTTCAAGAAACTTGCTCCCTACTCCTGATGCTTCCCAATGACGAAAACTCAATTCTTTTACCTGAGCCACTCTCGTTCTCTGTTCCATCGTTGAGAAGGCAAAGTCATCTGATCTGCACATGAAGAAAGAATACTGGGTCAGCCTTTCCCCTACAAGGGAATCAGCGATGCCATGAGTCCAAGAGTCATGATCAGATCTGATCTTGGCTAAGACTCATGATTACATGCGCCCATATGCTATATCGGGAAGATAGCTAATCTGTTGGCTTTCACTCCCATCTACATTTTGTTTCATTTTCCAGCTTGCCTACAACCTCCTACTTGAGGACTGGGTATGCTGTAGTTACGTAGCAGAGCACTTACCTAGCGTGGAACAACAAAACAACTTACCCAGAAAAGGGCCTCTTCAGGAGCTGGGACAAAGACTCAGAAAGCACAGAACGTACCACATAAGGATGAGGACCTGACTTACGATCCCTAGCAATCACAAGTAGTAAGAGGAGGAGGAAAAGAAGAGGAGGTGGAGAAAGAACAGGAGGAGGAGCAGAAGAAGGAAGAGAGGGAGAGCAGAAGGAGAAGGAAGAGGAGAGGAAGAAGAAAATAGCAGTAGCCATTACCATTCTCCAGCCTGGGGAAATGGAGACAGGAAAATTCCTGGGGCTTATGGGCCAAGCAGTCTAGCCAATCAGTGGACTCCAGATTCAGTGAGCATCTTGCATCAAAAACTAAAGCAGAAAGAAATTAAGGAAAATACAGACATCAGTCTCGGGTCTCCACATATGTGTACAGACAGGAACACACACACACACACACAACCTCTTCATACACAACTACATAAATCCCTATATCTTACCTATATGTCTTACACACTCACTGGGCATTGATGGTATCTTTCCCTATTAAAATATCATAAAATTCATTATCTGTTTCATTATCACCTTATGCTACTTGTAAATGCTGCTGTGTTTTCTGAGCCAGTGCCACCAGCTGGACTCTCTCTGAATCGCCTCTCCAGATGAACCACTTATGTGTGCTCTACATAGGACTGAAGGCATCCAGTGACAGCGCTGTTTGAGACATCTGAGCATTCTCCTCCTCGGAGCCGATCACAGAGTTCTCAGCATCGTATCCAACAGGGTGGAGTAACTGAGTTCCAGCAATAATTAAAAATGAACATTTTGTATTGTATACCCTTTTAGCAAATGTATATATATGTATATATACATATATATATATTGCTTTCTAGCTATGAAAAACTTCAAAAAAACAAAATATCTCTTTGAATTGGCACAACTTCTAAAATTAATGCTATCTTGGTTTTCTTAGAGTAGGGATGTCTGATGGAAAATGACTATTTAGGAAAAACTAGGTACTATTACGGGTGTCACTACCGATGGTCAAAACAAAGAAAACTGCACTAAAGTGGTCGGAAGAAGAGACCAGTTTGAAATAAGGTGATTCTCAGGAAATAGAATAAGTGACTGCCATTGGCTACAGGATTCAGACCAGAGTCCAGACTAAGGATGGAGCCAGCAGAACTGGTTTCAAACTAAAGATACATGTAGAATGTGCTGGAGCTGTCTTTACTTCTGGAAATGAACATGCTTCTTTCAAAACTTACCAAATGGGCTGGGAAGTGGATGTAGCTCAGTAAAGAGCTATGGCTTAGTACATAGGAAATCCTTGGTTAGATCTCCAGCATCCCTTGAAATAGGTGTGGTGGTGCATATCAAACTCCGTGCACTCAGGATGCTCAGAATATGCAAACAGGAGGATCAGGAGAGTAGTGACGTCAAGGTCAGCCTGGGCTACACTAGACCTTATCTCAAAAACAATCCAAAACAAAACAAAAATATGAATGAAAGAAAGAAAGAAAGAAAGAAAAAAAGAAAGAAAGAAAGAAAGAAAGAAAGAAAGAAAGAAAGAAAGAAAGAAGAAACTTGTCAGGTGTTCAGCATCTAGGCCCCCACAGACACTAGAGGAGTATAATATTGGCATATGACATGTGCATACTTTAAATGACCTCTAACACACATTTACAATGCCTAACTGTGTTTTCGTTAGGGTTTCTATTGCTGCGATGAAACACCATGAGCAATGAGCACGTTAGGGAGAAAAGGGTTTACTAGGCTTACACTTCATTGCTGTTCATCACTGAAGGAATTCAGGATACGAAGTCAAACAGGACAGGAACCTGGAGGCAGAAGCTGATACAGAGGCCAAGGAGGGGTTCTGCTTACTGGCTTGCTTCCCAGGGCTTGCTCAGTCTGCTGTCTTATAGAACCCAGGACCACCAGCCCGGGATAGCACCACCCACCATAGGCTGGGGCTGGATTTCATGAAGGCATTTCTTCAGCTGAGGCTCCTTCCTCTGATGTCTCTAGCCTGTGTCAAGTTGACACATAAAACTAGCCAGTACAACTGACCCCTTGTCAACTTTACACA
Source organism: Alexandromys fortis (assembly GCF_014885135.2). Classification (NCBI taxonomy): domain Eukaryota; kingdom Metazoa; phylum Chordata; class Mammalia; order Rodentia; family Cricetidae; genus Alexandromys; species Alexandromys fortis. Next base: position 2,072,701 of record NW_026068006.1, on the reverse strand, counting down.
CAAACACATCACTATTAAGCCACAACCCTTCCTTTATTATTCATCCCCCAAGATCTTTAATAACTTTAGAAGTCCCATAGTCTTTACAAATTCAAACACATTAAAATTTCAGTTCCTGGGGCTGGAGAGATGGCTCAGCAGTTAAGAGCACTGACTGTTCTTCTTAAGGATCCAGGTTCAATTCCCAGCACCCACCTGGCTGCCCACAACTGTCTGTATTTCCAGTTGCAGGGGACCTAATACCAACAGCAAAACACCAAAGCACATAAAAAAAAAAATCAGTCCTTTAAAATAGCCAATCTTTTTAAAAGTTCAAGTCTTTTAGCTGTGGGACCCATTAAAAATCAAAATTAAATACCTTCTTCAAGAGGGAAGAACCAGGGCATTGTTACAATCTCAACCAAGATAAACTAAAATCCAACAGTATAAATAACACAGTGTTCAATTAGCTGGGATTCACTCATGATCTCTGAACTCCTCCACAGCATTTGGATCACTCCTCCGGCTCTGCCCTCTGCAGCACACACAGCTCATCTTCTAGGCTGCAACTGTCTCCACTTAACTGGCATACTGCTGTTCTTGGTGCTATTGCATGGTACTGGCATCTCCAAAATATTGAGTCTTCTGATGAAGCTGGGCTGTATTTTCACCAGTACCTCTCACAGGCTTTCCTCATGGTGCCAAGTGTGGCCCATACAAGTGGCTCTGCTCCATCTTGACATAAGGTCAGAAAGCTTGAGCCTATTATTGCTCCTTCAAGTTTAAACAACAGGATATTTGGCCTGAGGTGAAGCTGCTACACGTCTTACCTAGATAACAGGATGCCTAAGGTGTAGCTACTGTATGTTTTGCTTCAAATAACAGGCTGTATAACTTAGGCCATAGACATTAGATGTTTTGAATAATAAGGAAGTAATCACTCTTATTTGTTCCTTGTATCATGATTTTTAAAAAGTCCTTTTGCCTTCCCTGTTGGTGTGGGGCATAAAAGGGCTATGAAAAATAAATTTTAGGCAGACTTAGTACTCACTGGAATTCCATCCCAACTCTATCCTCAGTCTCTTGTCTATTTTTTCCTTAATCTACACTCCCCTTCTCAAGAATGTATGAACAAGTCAACTAGACCTAGACAGCCAAGTCTCAAACTCTTTGCATGACCCCTTCAGTCCTGGGCCTTCAACTGCCATTGAGGCTGCACCTTCACTAATGACCTGACCTGGGCTCTCCCAGTGCTGAGCTTCAGCTGCTCTCCATGACCTTCATGCCTTCAAAACCAGGACTACCTGGGTGATGTTTATACCTTACCAAGGCCAGCTGCCAACGTGAGGTTAGCCGCCTCTGGAACATAGCTTCTCTGTGCTCTCAGGAAACACTTCCCAGAAGATTTTACCTCAGTGATGCTGGTCTCTTTTTAATCACCACTAATTTCTTAGCTCCAGCTGACCAGCATCAAGTATCACAGCAAAGAGTTTTGCTTTAGTTCTGGTATCTTGTTGATCACTTCTGATTCTTCAGCCCTAGCTATCCAGAACCACGGGGTCTTAATTCAAAATAGCAAATGGCCCTGATAGAGTCTTTAATATTCCCTTGGAAATTTCACAAGCCAGGCCTCCGTCTTCTGCATTGCTCTTCACATTCTTATCTTCCACATTCCTACAGAACATCCTATAGAGCTCTTAACACTCAATGGATTTTCTAGTTCCAAAGTCCTTCCACAGTCCTCCCAGAACATGGTCAGGTCTGTCACAGCAATTTCCCGCTATGCTGATACCAAAATGTGTATTTAAATGACTTCTAACTTACACTTGCAATGCCTAACCTGGGATAAATCCTACAAAAAATAGCTATATCATATTATTTAGGCAATAATGACAAGAGAAAAGTCTAGCTGCCTGCAAAAGACTTCAACAGCAAAAAGTCTATTAAAAAATTAGGATGGGAACTAGCTGGGAAGAGAGGGAGTTCAGCAAGGGTGGAAGGAGGAGAGATTAGTGGGATGAATGTGATCACAACATATCGTACACATCTATAAAATTGTTTTCAAAGTTAATAATAAAGGCCAAAATATTTTGGTTACAAATGCAACCCTTTTCTTTATGACTTGTCTTTTTCTGACACAGGCTTTCTCTCTGTAATCCTGAATGTCCTGGAATAACCTCTGTAGACCAGAGTGGCTTCCAATTCAGAGATCCACGTGCTTCTGCTTCACAGGTGTGCGCCACGATGCCCGGCTTGCGACACTTTTCTTACAGATGACATATTTTCTTTTTTTTTCTATTACATTTATCCATTTGCATGTGTGCATGGGGAAGTCAGAAGAGAACTTGTTGGAGCTGGCTCTCTCCTTCTGCCATGTGGTTCCTGAGGACTGACCTCAAACACCCTGCTGAACCTCTCAGGAACCTTGAGATGCGGTCTATTTTTTAACATGGAGATGGGTGAGCGCTGCCTCTAGTGTTCATGTTCATCAGACACATGGCGAATGGTGTGGCAGCCGCTCACAGCTGGTAGTGCTCCTGTCTCTGCAGACCAGTACTCCCTGGAGCACTATTGGAAGGCACTAATTCATGCTGGTGACAGGATTGCTTCCTGCTGTCTCTCTGGTACCTGAGAGGATGTGAGAGGATATAGTCTGTCTGTTGGGATGTTCCCAGCTTCTCCTTGCTAGTACGTGAGCTCTGAAGGCAGGTAGGCCACTTGTCATGACCTGAAAACAAGCTGATCCTCTCCTGGCTGGGAGAACTGTGTGTCCCCAGAGTCCTCTTTCCTGGGCCTTCTTTTCACTGTGTTCCTGGGCTAAGTGGACTGTTGTTTGCCAAATAAAGACTATCTAGGGTCCATCCGTACACAGGCTGCTTATGTGGCATAAATCCTAAAAATCTAGGAAGACATTAGGATATGAAGAATGGTGACCCAATTGGGCTTTTATTCTACCCCAGCTTCCAACCAAAATAGACTTTTGGAACTAGGCCCAACTCTTGTGTAGCTAGATAGATTAGTTATCATAGCTACTATTCATAACAACCACAAATAACATTGATTTAGTGTATTCTGTCCTCTCTGGATGTGCCATTTTTTATTGTTTTTATTGAGCTATACATATTTCTCCCCCCCTTCCCTACCTCCCCCTCCCCTTCTACCCTCTCTCATGCCCCCACGCTCCCAATTTATTCAAAAGATCTTGTCTTTTTCTTCTTCCTATGCAGATCCATGTATGTCTTTCTTAGGGTCCTCTTTGTTGTCTAGGTTCTCTGGGGTTGTTGACTGTAGACTGGTTTTTCTTTGATTTATGTCTAAAAGTCACTTATGAGTGAGTACATATTATATTTGTCTTTCTGAGTCTGTGTTACCTCACTCACTATGGTTTTCTCTAGATCCATCAATTTATCTGCAAATTTCAAGATATCATTATTTTTTTTACAGCCGAGTAGCACTCCATTGTATAAATGTGTCACATTTTCTTTATCCATTCTTTGGTTGAGAGGCAGCTAGGTTGTTTCCAACTTCTGGCTATTATGAATAATGCTGCTATGAACATAGCTGAAAACATCTCTTTGTGGTATGATTGCGCATCCTTCAGGTATATACCAAACAGAGGTATTGATGGGTTTTGAGGTAGATAATTTCCTAATTTTCTGAGAAATAGTCATACTGATTTCCAAAGTAGCTGTACAAATTTGCACTCTCATTAGCAATGGAGGAGCATTCCCCTTACCACACATCCTCTCCAGAATAAGCTGTCATCAGTGTTTTTGATTCGGACAGGTGTAAGATGAAATCTCAGAGCTGTTTTGATTTGCATTTCTCTGGTGGCTAAGAATGTTGAGCATTTCCTTAGGTGTCTTTCAGCCGTTTGAGATTCCTCTGTTGAGAGTTCTCTGTTTAGATCTGTACCCCATTTTTAAGATTGGATTATTTGTTCTTTTGGTGTCAAGTTTCTTGAGGTCTTTGTATATTTTGAAGATCAGCCCTCTATCCAATGTGGGATTAGTGAAGATCTTTTCCCATCTTGTAGGCTGCCATTTTGTGTTGTTGACCATGTCCTTTACTTTACTTTACAGAAGCTTTTCTGTTTCAGGAGATCCCATTTATTAATTGTTGCTCTCAGTGTTTGTGCTACTGGGATTATAATATTTAGGAAGTCATCTCCTATGCCAATGCATTCAAGTGTACTTCCCACTTTCTCTTCTATAAGGTTCAGTGTGTTTGGCTTTATGTTGAGGTCTTCGATTCATTTGGACTTGAGTTTTGTGTATGGCCATAGATATGGATCTATTCAACAAAATTCATGATAAAAGTCTTGGAAAGAGCAGGGATACAAGGAACATACCTAAACATAATAAAGGCAATATACAGCAAGCCAACAGCTAACATCAAACTAAATGGAGAGAAACTCACAGTGATCTCACTGAAATCAGGAACAAGACAAGGCTGTCCACTCTATATCTATTCAAAATAGTACTTGAAGTTCTAGCTAGAGCAATAATCCAAAAAGGAGATCAAGGGGATACAAATTGGAAAAGAAGAAGTCAAACTTTCACTATTTGCTGATGATATGATAGTATACATAAAAGATCCCAAAAATTCTATCAGGAAATTTCTACAACTCATAAACACCTTCAGTAATATAGCAGGATACAAGAGTAACTCAAAATAATCAGTAGTCCTCCTTTATACAGATGATAAACGGACTGAGAAAGGAATCAGAGAAACATCAGCATTCACAATAGCCATAAACAACATGAAATATCTTGGGGTAACTCTAACCAAACAAGTGAAAGATCTGTATGACAAGAACTTTAAAACTTTGAAGAAATAAACTGAAGAAGACACCAGAAAATGGAAAGGTCTCCCACACATGGGTAGGTAGAATTAACATAATAAAAATGGCAATCTTACCAAAAGCAATCTACAGATTCAATGCAATGCCCATCAAAATCCCAGCAAAATTCTTCACACACCTCGAAAGAACAATACTCAACTTCATATGGAAAAACAAAAAACTCAGGATAGCCACAACAATCCTGTACCATAAGGGAACTTCTGGAGGCATCACCATCCCTGACTTCAAACTCTACTACAGAGCTACAGTAATGAAAACAGCACAGTATTGGCATAAAAACAGACAGGAGGACCAATGGAACTTAATTGAAGACATGGATATTAATCCACACACCTACAAACACCTGATTTTTGAGCTAAGAAAATATAGGCTGCTCCAATGTGGGTCTCTGTTTCTGTCTCCATCCATCACCAGTCAGTCGAAGGTTCTATGGTGATATTCAAGATAGTCATCTGTCTGACTATGGGGCAAGGCCAGTTCAGGCAACCTCTCCTACACTGCCCAGGGTCCTAGCTGGGGTCATCCCCATGGACTCCTGGGAACCCCTCCAGAGCCAGGCCTCTTGCCAACTCCAAAATGGCTCCTTCAATTAAGATATCTCCTTCCCTGCTCCCATATCTGTCCTTCCTCCATCTCAACCATCCCACTCCCCCAAGATCTCCCCAACCCTCCCTTTCCCACCTCTCCCCTTCTCCCCTTCCCTCCCCCCCCATGCTCCCAACTTTTGCCTGGCGATCTTGTTTGCTTCCAGTTTTCAGGAGGATTTACATATGTTTTTCTTTGTGGTCACCTTATTACTTAGCTTCTCTGGGATCATGAACTATAGGCTCAATGTCTTTTGTTTATGGCTAGAATCCACTAATAAGTGAGTACATACCATATTCATATTTTTGGGTCCGGGTTATCTCACTCAGAATAGTGTTTTCTACTTTCATCCATTTGCATGCAAAATTCAAGATGTCATTGTTTTGTTTTACTGCTGAGTAGTACTCTAATGTGTAGATGTGCCACACTTTGTCCATTTTTCTGTTGAGGGGCATCTAGGTTGTTTCCAGGTTCTGGCTATTACAAATAATGCTGCTATGAACATAGTTGAACAAATGCTTTTGTAGTATGATTGGGCATCTTTTGGGTATATTCCTAAGAGTGGTATTGCTGAATACTGAGGTAGATTGATTCCCAATTTTCAGAGAAACCATCACACTGATTTCCAAAGTGGTTCCACAAGTTTGCATTCCCATCGGCAATGGGTGAGTGTTCCCCTTACTCCACATCCTCTCCAGCATAAACAAAGAAGTAAATAATGTTTTATGGTCTGAAAGTGAAATGCTCTCCACAAACTCATATTATGAATGTTTACTCTTATGGTGAGGGTGCTGTTTTGAAAGTGATGGTGCCTTGGGGAAATGAGGCCCAGCTGGAAGAAGAGGCACTAAGAATGGGCTTTGAAGCTTATTGAAGTTTCTGGTTCTAGCCTTAGTTCTTTGTTTCCTCTCAAGCAATATGTGAGCAGCTCCCCTCCCCTTTTTACCACTGTAACTACCAGAAATCATAGGTCAAAGGAATCTTCACCATTACATCATTTCTACCAAATATTTTGTCACACTAATAAAACTAACAGATATATACTTGCACTTTAATACCCACAGAGCACACTTTGCACACCTGTATTCAGATTGTATCTGCTATTTGACAAGATACATTGGTTATGCTATAATTTGAACCAGAATATGAAGCTACTATGTGGTGACAATAGTTCATGTTTTGCTTTTTTGTTTTTTGTTTGTTTGATTGTTTATTAAAGTGCTTGTCAGCTTTGGGAAAAAGAAAAAGAAAATACAGGTGACTGCATAGAAGATGGCAGAATCCAGACACTCCAGGCCACATTCTGTCACATTATGGAATTAGCACTTCTTTCCCACATCCCACAGAGCCGAGGGGAGGGGAGGGGAAACAGCCTTTCTCCTCCATAGATCCTAAGATCTGATAACATGAAGACAAAACGACCAAAGCAGCAGGCAGCACGGCACGGACAGTTGCGCCTCTGTCAGGTTGTTAGCATGTGTTCTTACCTAGTCCCCTGAGGTGTGCTGCCACGGAAGCCAGTCTACAGATGAGGATGCCAGGCCTGGAGGGTTTGTGTGTGAAGGACATTTCTTTTTTTTTTTTATTTAAAATCTCTTCTTTAGCCATTACATTTAAATTGCTTGCTTTAAAATCTTTTCAAAAACATTTTTAGTTAAAATATAATTACACTGTTTTCCCTTCCCTTCCTTCCCTCCAACCCTTCTCGTCCACCAGATGTATATAATCTGGAGAAGCATGTGGCTCTTTGTCTGCAATCAAGGCCCCACGGATTTTCTCCTCTCAATGTTAGTATGTCTACTGGTGTCATCCTTGTTCAGGTCTTGTGCAGGCAGCCATGTTGATGAGACATTATGGGTGTAGCTTCCCTGACATTTCTAGGAGATAAAATCTGTTATTCTCGCCCGGGCGGTGGTGGTGCACGCCTTTAATCCCAGCACTCAGGAGGCAGAGGCAGGCGGATCTCTGGGAGTTCGAGGCCAGCCTGGTCTACAAGAGCTAGTGCTAGGACAGGCTCCAAAGCTACAGCGAAACCCTTTCTCTAAAAACTAAAAAAAAAAAAAAAAAAAAAAAAAAAAAAACCTGTTATTCTCTTTCTGCCCCCTCTTCTCCCATGATCCCTGAGTTTTAGATGCAGTTGTATTGTAGGTGGATCAGCCAGGACTGAGTCACACTGTTGCTTGTTCTCTACATTTTGATTGGACTTTTCTGACATGATCTCCCTGTTGCAAGGAGACATTTCTTGGATGAGGAGTGAGACCTACACTCACTTGTGGGTACAGGCATAACTATTTAGAAAGTAGTTAGGAATGATGCTGGCTCTATAAAGTGACGGTAGTAGGTCCTCCTCCAGGATTAATGACCTAAGCTTTGGAGAGTTAACTTTAGTTCAGGTACCAGGTACGATACCCCGGTTGGCGAGAGGACCTTAAGTCCAGTTAGAGAGTTGTTGGTTACCACTAAGATATATGGGCCACTTTTGTGCCGTTAGAGATACCATGCCATGCAAGCATGGTTTTGGTTCACAGCATCATAGCTGGGTAGGACTAGGAGTCACTTCCCTCACTTGAAAGCCTGCATGGTGCCTTGTGGTCACAAAAGGTAGTCCTCAGGGAGGAGGTCTTCAGGTCAGAACCATTGTGACTCCTCCAGGTCCTGTGTCCAGAGTGTATAGTGTCATCAGCGGTAAGCATATACCTTTATATGCTTAAACTTAAAAAAAAGTCTGAGAAATAATGAAAAGTTGGTTACATAAGAGACAAAGAAAAATGCATGGCTTTAAAGGGACATGAGAGGAAATTTTTAGCATAGATATTTCTAGATGGTTACATAAATACCGTCTGAATAACTTCAACCTTATCATAAACTAAAGCCAGTGGCCAATCTTTCTGCATCTGATTTGAAGAACAGAAGAAGGAGGAATGAAAGGTTATAACTAATGTGAAAAAAAGATAAAAGACAGGATCAAAACTATACTTGGTTACCTGGCTAACAGCTGAGAATTTCAATACAAGAAATTATAAATGTACTAAGTTGCCTGGATGGATGCTTTATTAAAGTAATGAAAGAAAGCTTTTGTTGTTGTTGAGAGAGGTTCTCACTGTGCAACCCTGGCTGGTCTGGAACTTGCAGAGATTTGCCCACCTCTGCTCCTGCAGTGCTGGGACTACAGGGGTGCACCACCAGGTCAGTAAACTTAATTTTATTTATTTATTTTTATTTATTTTTTTTAGTAAACTTAATTTTTAAATCAACAGTAAAATCTCTTTCCTTTATAGAGATTAGTAAATGTAGTGATATTTCATTTGTACTTTAATAAATAAAGCTTGCCTGAAGATTAAAGAATAAAACTGTCCCATTGGTCAGCCTTACAGACCAGGCAGTGGTGACACACACCTTGAATCCCAGTAGGCACACTAGTTTGCCACAGAAACCAGAGGGTGCAAGCCTTTAATTCCCGTGGTGCACGCCTTTAATCCCAGCCCTAGAGAGGACTATAAAATGGAGGAGACAGCTCTCACACACAGTCTCATTCTGAGATTCCTGGAGGCAGGATCGCCATTTCAGACTGAGGTAGAGGTAAGCACCAGTGGCTCTGACCTGCAGGTTGAACCCCAATTTCTGTCTCTGAGATTTTATTAACCACGATACAAGTGAAGACCTGTGCAGGTATTAACACCTGAATGGCTTGCCATCTATTTTACCAAGAGAAGCTATCTTCTCATTTCATCTCTATATCCATGTAACATGTGATTCTTATGTGTTCTTTTTGGGGTGGGAGGGGGTCGAGACAGGGTTTCTCTGTGTAGACCAGGCTGGCCTTGAACTCACAAAGATCCGCGTGTGGCTGCCTTCTGAGTTCTGGGATTAAAGGTGCGCACCACCTCTGCCCGGCAGTTAACATGTGAGTCTTAACATGTTAACGGCTGAGAAAGACAGCCGGCTGAACTCTACCTCGGCCTTCTAGATCCTTCACTTTTTGCTAAGTGGTCAGGACTCTGATACTGCTGTAGAAATAACAGGAAATGATCTGCTAAAAATCTGGATCTCCCCACTACAGATGAGTGCCAGGGTAAGAAAAAGAACTAGTCTTGGGATAAAGTCTACAAAACAGTCTGCAGAATTCGTTCAAAGACCACAGGGAGAGAACATCAATTTGCGCTCAACATTGGCAATGTGAATGCACCGCAGAGCATCTTATGGCTAACTGTGGCCACCTCAGTGGAGAGCTGAGGCTATAATCATGGTAATTTTGACTAAGATGGTAAATGCTACAGCCTGAATGAGAATCACATTAAATAGCTTTTCCATAAATAAAAATTTCCTCACAAAGTTTCACAAGTTGGAATACTTAAAAAATAGGAAGTTGGGTCTACTCAGCAGAGAAGAAAAATAGTAGCGATGAAGTTGCCATGGACTACAGTAAGGGTGTGCACAAGTGAAGCTGGAAACTTAACTGCTTAGCAGCATGGGAATGAACTTTTGCATTTCCAACACTAAAGCTGTGCTAGGCTATAAACATTTTTGTTCAATACTATAATTTCCCAATTAACGAGACTTTAGGTTCTCACTGTGAGCAGAGTATATACTTATACACAACTAATACACTAATATTTGAGGCTCTTGACCTTACTCTTGCTACCCTCCACCCTCAGGCTTTCTGGGCAGTGAGTGAATAAAACCAGAAGCAATGAACGGCAGAGCGGCTCGAGAGCCTGCAGGTGTGACACTGTCTACACAGACAATCCCCCAGCACCAGCTTCAGTGCATCTCAGGGTCATCAGGAAGGCTCGAGAGCGTGCAGGTGTGACACTGTCCACACAGACAATCCCCCCCAGCACCAGCTTCAGTGCGTCTCAGGGTCATCAGGAAGGCCAGAACAAAGTGCATGAAGAAAGATAATCCGGACCTTAAAGACCCACAAAACAAAAATGTCTGCATACAACTAAGCCATGTAAATGATGTCCCCTAATATTTTAGTTAATATATTTTGAGATTTTTATTTTTAAAAAATAAATGATAAATCCCAGCACTCAAGAAGCGGAGGCAAATTTCTGAGTTTGAGGCCAGCCTGGTCTACAGAGCAAGTTCTAGGACAGCCAGGAGTACACAGAGAAATCCTGTCTCCAAAAACACANAAATCCTGTCTCCAAAAAAAAAAAAAAAAAAAAAAAAAAAAGGAAGAAATGATCAATTTAAAATTAACAAAGTAGAACTCAGAAGTAATAAATCAATTGTTTTACTTAAGTTTAAAGTGGTTACAATCTTCATAGATGTTATAAAATAAGATACACACATATGTATAACCATTTGGTTAAAAGAACAGGAGACATGAATTACTACAATTACTTTTAAGAAAATGTTTCATTGTTGAATGCTTTTTTGTTTGGTTGGTTGGTTGGTTTGTTTTTCGAGACAGGGTTTATCCGTAGCTTTAGCTTTTGGGCCTGTCCTAGAAACTAGCTCTTGTAGACCAGACTGGCCTCAAACTCACTTAAATCCACCTGCCTCTTCCTCCCAAGTGCTGGGATTAAAGGCGTGCGCCACCACCGCCCAGCTTGTTGAATGTTTTAAAACAAAAATAAATGTATCAAAATGTCTCTTGGTTCAGAATACACAAATCACGTTTCAATTTAATTACTCATTTCAATTTAATTACTCATATAAGAAGCAATGATAGTCTAAATTTCAGAACAAATTTGTAAAGTAAAATACTAGCCCATATCACAGAAAGTATTTATGAATTCTCTGTCCTGTACAGTATCTTCCTTGGCTTCAGCTCTATCTTCCAAGCTGAGAAGTAAACTTTATCTCCAGTCATTTTCAGAGATCACCCATTTTTCTGGCTTCTGGTTTTCTTGGTTAGATCCTGATACCGTTCCTAGTAGACTGTAAGCAACTGGAGAACAAGGTGTGTGGCGGCTTCACTTCGGTTTCTTGTACCAAATCTAAGCAAACAAATGAGTGACTAGTGACATCAACTTCCTTTCAGAACTGCACATGTGTCCTGTAGTAAAGAGAAACTTAAAAGTCCGCATCTTTAAGAGTTCCTGTGGCATTTCTCTCCTCCAACTGATTTTTCAAGTGTTACACTACAGATTATATGGAAATTAAGTTTTAACCCTATAGCCATAAACTGAAATTGCAAACAAACCAGTGCCTTTTCTATCCTTGTTCTTACTGTTCAATGACTTTTCTACTCTTGGATTTCTACTGAGGCCCTATACAATAAAAGGTATTATTACTCTACCTTTTAGGTAAGTCCTAAAGTGTAAATGAGCTATTTCCTTACAACTTTAGTAACATTTAATCTACATACAATAACCTGCAAAAAATGTCCAGTGTGTGATCCGATGGAGCTGGGCCTATGTGCACACCTGTGAAGACCGTCTTGCAATCAGGAGGAATTTCCTTGACTCTCCTAAGCAGCCCCCCTCCCTCCCTCTGCCCGTTCCCTAAGTGCAGAGTTACTGCTGTACTTTCTATTACCTTAGTTGTATTTTTTGGAATCTTATTATTTTAAAAAGATGGAATCATAAGTGTACACTCTCTTGAACTTCTGTCTTCACACAATTATTTTAAAAAGAAAGTGTCCAAAGTGTAGCATACAGTCTTCTCATTTCTCCTGCTGAACAGCTATTTCAACCCAGCTGCCCTGCTGTTTCTTTACACACCTTCCTACCGATGCAAATCTAGGCTGTTTTGAGGCTTTGAAGTTCAGATCCCTAATCCCAACATCCAAAATCTCAAGACAATCTAGAACTTTCTGAGTCCTAAATCATACCAGTGAACAACTCCACACCTGACCAGAGTGACAGGCACATCACAAACACTGCATTAAAGGGCTTTGAAAGGTGTCCACGAAACAAATGTTATGTTGGAAAATCTGGGTTCCTATCCCGTAAAATGTCTCATGAGCAAGTGAATTATCACATTTACCAAACTTATATCAAATATCACATAATATCAAAATTATCCCCTATAAAGTCCAAACTTCCAAATCATTTCCGGTCTTAAGCATGAAAAAGGACACAGAAGCTGTACTAGAAATGAAGCTTCAAAGAGCTCAGGTGACTCTTCGCAGCCCACGGGAACAGAGTGGCTGGTGCACCTTTACTTGGTGAACGACAATGACATCTTTTGTTCATTTTAAATTGCATTTCTTTCTTCCTGTTGAGTTTTAAGAGCTTTTAAAAGTATGTATTCTAGATATAAATCTTTGTTAACTATATAATATACACTTTCATGCACACAACCCTGTGTGTGCCAGGCGTGTTCTACCATTGAGACACATCTTCAGCCGAAACAGAAAATGTTTAGGTTTTGCTTTTGTTTTTAGACAATGTCTGTTTAGCACACGGGGGCCTGAAATGCCTAACTCTCATCTCAGCTTCCAAAGTAACGAGATTACAAATCTCCATTTTTAAAAGTGTAGACGGGGTGATGTAACTCAGAGGTACAAAGGGTATTTACCATACACAAGACCTTGTGTTTAATCCCAGAACACACCGAAATGAGTTTTAAAATTATTCTTTTACAATCTCTTTCCCCCCCCCCCTTTGATTAGGGTCCCTCTCATTATTTCCCCTTATCTCATTCCCCATCCACCAAATGCTTCTCAAGTCCCCTTTCTTTTGTCACATTTTCGGTGACCCATTGCATGTAATTAGGACTGCCTGCAGGAGCATGGTGAGGGCCCTTTCTTGAAGGGTTACTGCAGCCTTCATTGGTCTGTAGTCCCTCTGGGAGAAATGGACCTTATGCGCCCTCCCCAGGGATGGAATGTTGATTGCTCCGAGTTCGTGACAGCATCCTCGACACCAAGTCCAGAAGTCTGCACTTCACAGAACTTACTGCTGTCTTTCAGCTCTGACCTTCTTTCTGTTCCTCTTCCTTGCTATTCCCTCAACTGGACGGGTGGAGAGACAGGTGTTCTATTTAGGGCAGTGCACTCAGCAGACATTTGGCCCAAGCAGTGACAAGCTATGGATCTCTGCATTGCCCTCGACCCACTACTAATAGATGCTTCTCTGAACAAGGCTGAGATGGGGGAAACTGCTTTGACAATTAGGCTATGGCAATATAATAATCATCATCTGTATTCCGAGCTATTGTTATGCTATGGGAATCCATTATCTATAATCCACAGCTACCAAATTTCCATGCTTATTAAGCCTGATAAAATATGACAAATAGGTAAATGGGATCGGCAGAATGTCTGCTTAGTATGCATGAATCCCTAGTTCCCCTCCCCAGAACCACATAAAGTTGGGCATGTGTCACAGTCTGGGGGGTAGAGGCAGAAGGATCAGATCAAGGGCATCCTCGGCTACATGGCAAATTTGGGTTTAGCCTGGGCTTTATGAGAGCCTTTTTTTTTTTTTTTTAAGGAAAATAGAATATAGGAGGACATTCTTTTCAGTTCCTCTTGACTGAGGTATGCCTTGGCAAACTACTAGCGGGAAAATGCACAGAATTAGTCCTCAGGCATTTTTTTTAAAGGCAGCCGATAAGCAGTGACATTATTACTTCTATAGCCTTCTGTGTCTCTTAAACTCGCATTTCCTGCCCTAGAACTAATCCCTGCAGTGTGTGTGACTGTGACTGTTAACATCTTTGCCTGCTACATACTTCCATTCTCATTTCTTCGGTCCTCCACACATTTTCCTGTAGTCTCCAGCAGCCCTACCTGTATCTTTACTAAACCTGGCCACAGAATTTTACCTGCCTTATACTAGATCTCTAACATGCTTTTTACTCCAAGAGAATAAAACAACAAATAAAAAACTCTTAGTTCCAAAAGGAAGTGAAGCCATATTTTCAGTAGTAACCCAGTGAACAGTACTCGCTACCAGCAAAGCGAAACATTCTTGGTTTAGACTTTACATATTCCCAACAATGGACGAACAACGTTTCTAAAACAAAAGTGAATTGAAGGGCAGTGCTGGGACTAATTCAGATACAGGGCATACCATGTTATGAAACAGTCAACATGCATTGTTTAAGCCATGTTCTACAGGGGAAAAAAAAAAAGGTATTTCTTCTTAAATTCTCATAGGAAATATCTATGGAAGATGTTACAATGTCAGACACAACTGGAAGTTGTTTATATAAGCTCTTTACATGGACTGAGATAAACTGCAATGGCAATTTCTTTTTTTATATATATTTATTTATTTTTTAATATGTATACAATATTCTGTCTGTGTGTATGCCTGCAGACCAGAAGAGGGCACCAGACCCCATTATAGATGGCTGTGAGCCACCATGTGGTTGCTGGGAATTGAACTCAGGACCTTTGAAAGAGCAGACAATGCTCTTAACCACTGAGCCATCTCTCCAGCCCCTTAAATGGCAATTTCTAATATGATATTGTCAGAGTACAGACAACCCTGGTGTTAGAAATATTCCATGGAAGAGAGAAGGTAGGACAACTACATTAGACTGGCTTCTCCCCTGCTAAAGCTCCTAGTCCCTTTAAGACAGGCTTTCACTGTATAGGCCACGCTAAACTGGAACTGACAATCCCCCTGTCTCAGCCTTCAGAATGCTAGATTACAGGCAAGGGTCAAAAGACCTCAACAGAGTGGTTCATAACAGACATCTAATGCCAGTTTATTGTGATATTACGCCTAAAAAGAATCACACATTTAAAAAATTAAATTTCCCCTATAAAAAATTAAATCTTACATTATTAAAAGTTACAGGTACACTAGAATAACAGCTTTGTTCCTAAATACCCAACAAGCATTATATAAAATAATCATATGCTAGTAAAAAATTATGTAATCTTGAAATTTTCTTAACTAGTTTCCTTTTACTATAAAAAAATGTAAAGATTGGCTTCAAATTCACTTTTAGTAATATAAAATATGAACTTTATTGTATAAAACAAACAGGCATTATCAAAAAATTATTTATCTAAGTTAAAGTGTTTTAAATGTATATAAAATTGTGAAATAACATGCTTTACCACTGAAGATACTTGATACAATATCCAATGACAGGATAAAACACATGTCTACTTTACTTCTGTCCCATTTTCAAGTCACCGTATTGAGCGATACATCATAAAATCAATAGTTGTGCATCTAGGGAACTTTCCAATAGAGCTCTCTTCCACTGGTGTGTATATCTTAATCTGTCTCATGTGGGTGTCTCTTCCATTTTGGTGATTGGCTAGAACGGCGATCTGTATCATGAACGTGCGAGTTGGCTTCTTATGATTGTCAGTTAAAGGAACGTGAATCCAGCCACTTGGCTCCACCAATTCAAGTTGCTGATAAGAAAAAAAAAAGTCCAATTATGCCTTCACTCTATAAATAAGTTTATAATGAATGCATTCTATAATATTCTTAAATTTCTGCTCACTGAAAGAATAACAATATACTAACCACCTTGCTTGGCCTACTAACCCATGGCTTCTTAGATTTGTGAGCCTTTACAAGACACTGAGCATATACATAAAACAGATATAGAAAGCATATATAAAACAGATATGGAAAGCAAACATTTACTGATAATAAATCAGAAAAAATGATTGTAAAATATTTTTTTGGTATATATAATTTCGTAAGTTATAAAAGACGGAAGTACTTGAAAGTAAAATATGTAGAGCACTGTCAGTATTTTTCAGCTGACTGATATTTTGATTTTATAATCACAAATGCCAAAAACTTCACTTTGCACAAATACATAGTACAAAATTATAGAAGTATATTTAGGACTATTTTAGAAATTATGAAGATTCTATCATATTCCTGAACCACGTCACTGAAATTCAAGCCAGAGTCTGCATTGTTTAATCTGCTGTTCTGTCTTTATCCTGTTCCAAATAAAACTTTTAAAGGAAATTGTCACTTTTGTAGATAAAAACCAGAAGAGGTAAACTTCATTTCTATATGATTCTACTTTCTTAGGAAGAAGTTTACAAGTTAATATAAATTTCATTACTATCAAGTTTATAGGCTCTTTCTTGGTTTAAAGTTCTTTTTCTTTCAAAGTATTGAATGTGACCTCAAAGCAAAACTCCCTTTCCTCAAAGTATATGTGTACCATACACACACACTCCACCAACAACAACTTTAAAAAAGAAGAAATACCATCTCTAGGGATAACCAATTGCTTTCCGACTGGATTCGAGGCCCAGCCCAAAAGAAGGACCTTGTGCCTGTTGGTGTAAACTTGGTCAAAAGCCTATGAGTGGGAAGGTCATGGCCCAATAGGAAACCCACTACTTGTTTCACTAAACTGATGTGTTATCAAGCTGTAATTTAAATACTGATGTTTATACCCATATACCAGAGCTGCTCTCAGTCCTGGTCAGAGGTTTCTTGTTGCAATGGGTGGTGGTTACCTCAAAGTCTCACACGTGGTCAAAACGCTGACAATAAATGAAAATGAAGAGATCGCCCATAAATGGGGCGTCTATCTTATCCCCTCCAAGGTTCAGAGGGTATCTCGGAAGAGAGGCAGAAAGGATGTAAAAGCTGGAGATAGAGAGGTGTGCTGTGAAGTCCTGTGGCTGTGCCGCAGCTACTCTACTCATGACCTCATGCTACCTATGGCTACTACACGAGACCTGCACAAGACAGCCTGGAAACATCCATCCTGAACGGGAAAGGAACTCATGAGGCCTCACCCCTCCTTGAGGAACTACTGGCAGTTGGAGGGGGAGTATCTTTTATCTTAGTGGTGTATCACTAATAAATTGTCCTTATTCCAGTAAATTACTCTCCACCCATGCTCATATAAGCAATCATAATTAAACTCAGACATGAAACAAGTAAATTATTTTTCCTTTTTAATTTTTTTAAAAAGAAAACAATCTTTTTTCATTATACATACCAATCCAAGTTCCCACTGCCTCCCTTCCTTCCATTCCCCCCACATACTCTCCCACCCCACCCCACCCCCCATTCCACTCCTCAGAGAGGGTAAGGCACATTGCTTTGGGGAAGGTCCAAGGCCCTCCCTACTATATCTGGGCTGAGCAAGGTATCCGTTCAAAGAGAACAGGATCCCAAAAAGCCAGTACAACCAGTAGGTATAAATCCTGGTGCCACTGCCAGTGGCCCCTCAGTCCGCCCCAGCCATGCAACTGTCAGCCACATTCAGAGGGACTAGTTTGGACCTATGCTTGTTCCTTCCCAGTCTGACTGGTGTTGGTGAGCTCCCATTAGCGCGGGTAGACTGTAAGAGGTAAATTATAACAAACAAAGGTGGACACGAGAGTAAGGGATGTGTTGGGAGGAAGAGCTGCAGCAGGAAGGAAGGGGATGGATGACGGGAGATAGAAGTAATAAAAGTTCACTACACATGTAGGAAACTGGCAAAGAAGAAAAGTAAGCCTCAGGCTGGGCTGGTGTATAACACATCTGTCCAAAGACTACACAGACAGAGTCCTATTCTAAACAGTTATGCATTTGCTGAGTACGATGGTACCTATCTTTAATCCCAGCACTTGGGAGACAGAGACAGGCAGATCTGAATTTGAGGGTACCCTGATCAATAGAGAAAGTTCAATATATTAAAATGCTCATAGAGCACGAGCAAGGAACTCAGGACCGCGAGGGGTGCACCCACACACTGAGACAATGGGGATGTTCTATCGGGAATTCACCAAGGCCAGCTGGCCTGGGTCTGAAAAAGCCTGGGTTAAAACAGGTCTCACGGAACATAGCGGACAATGAGGACTACTGAGACCTCAAGAACAATGGCAACGGGTTTTTGATCCTACTGCACGTATTGGCTTTGTGGGAGCCTAGGCAGTTTGGATGCTCACCCTACGAGACCTGGATGGAGGAGGGTGGTCCTTGGACTTCCCACAGGGCAGAGAACCCTGATTGCTCTTTGGGCTGACGAGGG